>NC_060123.1:238105555-238415557 GCF_021461395.2 Schistocerca americana | reverse complement strand
CCCATCAATTTTGGCTCCCAAATGGCAACCTTCGTCCACGACTCTCAGTTCCTCGTTTCCTTGTCTACTATTTGAAAGAGCACGGCCGACTTCTTTCCCCATCGTTGAAACATTCCAAGCTCGTGCTCCGTCTGTAATGACCTAGGTGTCGACAAAGCATTATACCCTAATCTTCCTTTTCGTTCCTTCCTAGTCCACTTATCTCAGCACCGCCTGATCTAATTTTACTACACTCCACAAGCCTTGTTTCACTTTTGTTGATGGTTAACTTACCTCTTTTCAAGATAGTGTCCATTGGTAACGCAGTGGGAACCTTTGTACCCCGTAGCACTCAGCTGATTTAGTATCCCATCTATCCTGTTTTTCCTTTCTGTACAACCTAATATTATGTGGTTCCTGCCTTCTTCTTCTCCGCAAGTAGAAAAAAGGTTATCGGTCAGTCTCAGGCGACGCAAATGCTTTTTAAAACTACCGTGATTGAATTTCATTCGTCAATGGTCGTATAAAACCTTCCTATCATCCTGTGCTTCATATACCAATGCGTTGGTGGGATGACGGGGTGTTTGCTCTTTAATGTTTCAGTTTGTTGCAGGTTCGTCTGCTCCATTCCTAATCCCATCTCGTTGCATGAAGTACGTGTGCGGTGTTTCGGATGACATGACGTTCCTGAAACTGCGCCATTTTTCACTCTGTTCGCTGGCGTGGATGGCGCTGTGGTCTTTGACCCAGATTGATGTTAGTTCTTTCTACTGATTTTGGAGCCTTCCGACTTGTCGCATAATTTCATAAACGACTGGGTTGTTGTGTTGCTGTATAAAATGTTTTCTAAGGTAATGACTGCTGCTCGGGAGACGGTTAAGATAATAATTTTGCCCTCAGTGCAGTTTCATGGGTACTTAAGTGATTGTAATATTGCTACTAGCTCTGTCGTCGTAACAGACATTTTCTCAGGTATTTTATAACATCGATAAGCTCGTGTTGCCTGGTCTGTGAACGCACATCCGTTGCCATTTGCACTTTTTTTACCATTTGTGTATAGTATTTAAGCATCCGTTATGCGTCCTAAAACTTGTACCGCCGTCACATGCCCTGGAGGGTTATCATAGGTATCTTTCAGATTGTTCACTTTGCGTAACACGATAGAGCTCTAGCGCGCATCGCTTTTTGCTGGAGTTCCATTTCGATATAATGTAGAACATATATCGACTCTTGTTTGTTGACCCAATAGCGTCCGATAAAACAGTCGATAGCCATCGTCCAGATATTCTGCATAACCAACGATCTCGTAAACTGGCTATGTTTTAGCAGGAACTTCGAAGCGAGATAACTTCATCTAAGGTGTAGTGGTGCTTCCATTGTCTCCCATAACAGCGCATATTTTGGCGTCCATTTTCATCCCTCCGACACACATTCGGAATGCTGAACGCTTGCGTTTGGTCCAGTTTAAGTAGGATGGCGTTGCTTGCAGATCCATAGCAAATGCATGCATGGACCAGGTATGAACGAATAAGTGCCCTGTAAATGATAGTTACATTGGGGTCTGCGCTCCAGGCGATACCCGCAACTGCTCGTGAGATATTTATTCCTCTTCTGGAGATTTTGTTACTCTTCCAACATGTGGGCTCCATGTCACTTTGTGGTATATTTTCAAGCCTAAATATCTGATAGTTTTCTTGACTGGAAACGTGTATGAGACTACTTCTGATTCAAGCCCTTACATATGTGTCTAGTGAATACACTGAAGTGACCCTACTAGGAGCTATAGAAAGTGAGAAGCGAAGAGTGGAACTCACAGCGATGTCAATACGTCCGCGGCAACAGCAGATCCCGAACTAACACAGATCTGCCGACAAGACAACCCGATTATGCCGCTAAACGCCGCCTCCCTGCTCCCTGGCGGGAAGGTGTCCTTCTCTTACCCAGAAACTGGTCAGATACATTCACCGTGAAAGACTACTATCGATATAAGCGATCGGCGCCGATATGGAACGTGTACGGCTCAGTGGTCTCTCGTTATCCTGCTAGAACATGCCATTTGGTACCCTGGTCACGAAGGGTGTGATATCAAGGTTCGCCATTTTTAAGAAAACGGTGTGAAGCAATCAGTAACCCTTCAACAATAATTAAAAAAACAGTCGTGTTGACATATACAATACCTCCCTGTGCCATTACTCACAGAGCTGAGCATGTACGGCTCTCGAGAAACGCTGCTGCCTGCGATCCTCTAGAGACACGTCGACGATGATCTGACAAACACAAACAGAAACCGGAGTATCACTGAACACTTCAGAATGGCCCAGTCAACCCTGGCTCCACTCTATGCAAGTCTCACGCTGCCAGCAGTGAACAACACATGGCGACTCGAGATCTAAACCGAGCTTCCAGTAATCTGTTGCCAACGTAGCAGTTTTCCTCTACCCTCCTCACTGATTTCATGGCTAGTCCAACAGTCGTGCGATCTCCTCTTGAAGTAGTATTCTAGAAGAACCTGTGCCAACCCTTCTTGCCACACTGTTTTCCTGAGTCAGTTTTCACTAGATTCAACTGTCCGCGCGATTTTTCATTGTCGGTATGATGCTCCCGTGTCATGCCAAAGATTCGACCTTCCCTAGAGTTCGAAACATGGTGATAAGCTGCACATGCGCATTCTCTGGACATGCAGTGTTACAATCTCCACGTTAGATACATCGTTTCTATGTTGACTTCCTTCTGTATAGAAACTAAGCTCTGATGATTTATATTTAGGACTGACTCCTTTCTGTACAGAAAATAAGCTCTAATTAAGATGAAATTTTATTCAAAATCCCATAATCGTGTAAATAATGGAGGATCAGTTTAGCAGCGTTAGCTCGAGGTGTTTACGGTGTACCACTTTCTGTTGAGGGCAGTTTAGTACAGCAAGCGAACTTACTGCTGGCTTCGTGAACAATCAACTGATTTCGTTCATATTCATACCTATCTGAAAGACTCTCTGATTTTTATTAACAACCCGCTGAGCAGAACAGGTAATTAGGATCGTAGAAAGGGCCAAATAAGTTTGGGGTCAGTTTCACCTTCTAATTGTAATTTATTGTAATTTAATAACACATTTACAACTAAAGCGGCACTTAGCCGAACCTTTACCAAATGCAACACTTTCACGGCTGAAGGCCTCCAAACAAGAAATCTTAAAAATCAACAAGATAAAAATGCAGTTAAAATAGCAAATAAAATAATTAAAAAAACATATCACAGCCAGGTCGAAAGCCTCAAAGCAAAGTAGATAGAGCCAACATCTGCAAGGTGCAATACAAATGGTTGAAGGCCACAATTAATTTTCAAAATTTTAGAATATATTACCATAGACTTTTAAGACAGAAGACCACAATGTTTAAAAACAAGAAATCTTAAAAATCAACAAGATAAAAATGCAATTGAAAAAAAGCAAATAAAAAATTAAAAAAACATATATCACGGCTAAGTGGAAAGCCTCAAGGCAAAGCAGATAGAACAAACATATGCAAGGTGCAATACCAATGGCTGAAGCCCACAATTAAGGTTCAAAATTTTAAAACGTATTACCTTAATCTTTTAAAGGCAGAAGGCCGCAATGTTTAAACTTGAAAGATAATTTTAAGAATAAGGTTGCAAGACTGAAAGCCCACAATTAATTTTGCAAAATTTTTAAGAATGAAGAGAAAAATAATCATAAGCCTTAAATTATAAGTTGCTGAAAACATAATTAAACACCGGTGAGAAAGACAATAAAGACAACGGCACTCAGAAGCCTCCAGGGGGTCGGTCTCCCCTCGTTCACTTAGGTGAGACAGGTGGTGAGCCCAACAACACTTGATCCGTCGGAACCCAACCAAGGGACAGCCACGGACCGACCGACAAAACGACTTGCTTGCCACCAATCGGTACATAAGAACTCAAATACAAAGTGTTACGGACGTAATTATTAACAATCAAATATGTACAAACACTCGGTGTTGCTCACAGGAAAACCTCCCAAAGAGCGAACCTCCGAAACGAAACACAACATGAATGGACGAGACTTGGGTACTTAAAACACCACTCAACTTTGACGTCGTGGTTCGGTGAACCACGAAGCTGGTAGCGATCGGACAGCTCCACACACGCTCCGACACTGCGCAGGGACCGGCAGCGGACCCAGCGACTGCACCGCGAGGAGATATCTTCACTGGCCCGCAGCAACCGATAGAATGCCTGCTGGTCCGTCCGCGACTGCTGCTCCGTCGCGACTGCACTGCTGGTGCGTCTCCCACTCACTTCCAGACACACGACGGCGGAAATACTGGGTGGGACCCAAGCATGCAGAGGAAACACGCCCACTGGCTAACCGACATCCCTGCACCAGGAAAGGACCGACCCAAGTTCCACAAGATGGTAATTGAAGGGGCCCAGAAGCGCTCAGAAAACAAGTTACACGTCGCCCGATGACACGACCGAACTCTCCAAGCCAATACGCCGAGAACATTTAAAATAACTTGTCAATCAAATCGCACAAACTACACGCACAACCTGACAACACTTGCACGAGGACCTGAACTATACACAACAGTAACTAAAGACGCGCGAAGACAAAAATCGGGAGTCGATGCACACACACACACACACAAACGCACACACACACATTCAGCCGACTCATGAAAGATCGGCGAACCAAAACGCGTCATCTAGTAAGGGCGACCGACCGACGATCCACCAAGACCGTGGCCCGGCTCAAGTGATGCGTGGCGGCAATGGTCGGGCGAGCCATGTCGACGCAGACCTCACTGCTGCTCCAACCCGACTGCACTAATGTCGCATTGCAACTCCCCGACTGGTAGGTCTGGACTGGGCTCCAGACGCGTTCCAACCCACTGGCAGCCCGAACTCACGACCCAAACTGACAACCGGGAAGAAATAGCAGTCGAGCAGATACTATGAGAGGGGATATATCAATAGACGCTGCTAGCGCAGCTCAGGGTCAGATAAAACAGCGACTCAGTGACAGTAATAATTTAAATTAACGTAGTGAGGTGGAAGTACGTTAAAACAGTGTGTAAAATACATGATGGCGGGAACATGAGCCACGCACGGCTCAAGTAGTTTATTAATATTAGTACCTTCACCTATTCAGCTAATGGATCTGGTAGGGAACTGGCAACGAACTAGGGGCTTCAACAAATGAATACGCTCTAATAAAAAAGAGAAGAAAGAAAACCGACGTCTCACGAAGGAGTTATGCAAATTGGTCACAAATTGATATCGACGGAAAACACAAAGCTATAGACTTTGGCGAGCGATGGATGAATGTGTGATGCTACAGCGCAATTTCACAGCACAGCCGGCAAGAATAGTAAAAACGTTTATACCAGGGTATAAAGTATTCGCGCATTTCATTGCGGGTACTCAGTTGGACAGTCACTATGCCTCGCAGATACGCGCATGAACAATATACGTAGATGTCAACATTTGAGAGAGGACGTGTAGTTTGTCTCATAGAAGCCTTTGGAGTAATCGGCGAATTGCTCGACGTTTGAATAGGAGCGATGCCACTATTCGACAATGTTGGCAGGAATGGGTGAACCATGGCCGAGAACATCGACAGGAAGGAAGGGGTTGGCCTAGAGAGACGACAGAATGTGTGGGGACCGAGCAATCTTCAGAGAGGCACTCAGAGTCCCGGATTCATCATTATCATCAATCAAATGTGCAACTTGGACTTAAGTGGCCACCAGAACCATTAATAGGCAGCTCACAGAAAGGGGACTGAGCTCAAGGCACCCCTTGCGCCGGCTACCATTGACCTCTGTACACCAACAAACCCATTTGCAGGGCTGGCGGCCACATTGGCCTGAAATCCCATTGGCTGGAGTAGAATTGTCTTCAGTGATGAGTCCCGGTCCGAACTGAACCCCAATGATCAGCGCAGGCGTGTCTGGAGACGGCCCCGATAGCGGTAGGACATCAGCCTGACTGTCGCTTTCCATACGGCCCGTCAGACGGGAGAGATGGTCTGAAGTGTCATTTCTTTTCACACCAGAACCCCTTTTGTTGTCATACGCGGTACACTTATAATAGGGTGGTACGTTTACATTTCAGCAAGATAATGCTCACCCGCACATAATGAGAGTTTCTATTGCTTGTTTTCGTGCTTGCTAAACCATCCCCAACTGACAACGTTTGGAGCCTGCTCGGGATTCATAAGATCCAACACATCAGTTGGACATAATTTAGCGCGATATCAGTCAGGAGGACATTCAACAACTCTGTCAATCAATGCCAAGCCATATAACCGCTTGCATAAGGGATAGAATTGGGCCAATACGGCACTGGTCGCTCAATTTGTGAAGCTCTTCCTCTAGCAAATCATTTAATTTTTCTGAAATTGTACACGCAAATAACATTTACTGATTTCCGTCCTAAAGGCGCAAAAATAACCTTTCCCCCTCCCACCCCTCCTCCACGGGACGGTTTCCTGCCTGGAAATGGAGGAAAAAATGTCCTCTGAACATGTGTCTGGAATTGAACGAAGTGAGTGCAACGACAAAAAATCATCCCTAAACACAGTACAGAGCTGCATCGCGTCCACTTCACAGCAGATCATTAAAGCGACCTCCATGGGACTGCAGGTGAAAGGAGTAGAAGAGGTTGTCATGCAGGATACACATAATCGTACTTTAGCTTACACCATGTTGGCCAGCCACTTTCGTGGAGATTGTGCCAGGATTCGTCTCAATATCCTGAAGAATCCAGTCTTCCAAATCTGGCGCACGCACAGTCCGCTGCCTCCCTGCGCGTTCGTCGGTCTGAAAGGTTTGGTTGGTTGATTATTTGGCGGGAGGGACCAAACAGCGAGGTCATCGGTCCCATCGGATTAGGGAAGGAAGGGGAAGGAAGGGGAAGGAAGTCGACTGTGTCCTTTCAAAGGAACCATCCAGGCATTTATCCGAAGCGATTTAGGGAAATCGCGGAGAATCTAAATCAGGATGGCCGGACGCGGGTTTGAACTGTCGTCCTCCCGAATGCGAGTCCAATGTGTTAACCACTGCGCCACCTCGCTCGGTTTGCATTCTTTTAACTTTATTAACATCTTTGTCCATTTAGGCAAACTTCTACTAGTTTTTTACAACTGTTTTGAATATCTGGGTCACAGAGCCATGTTTGTGTCAACAATTCTATCAAATCATTCTTTGTTGTGACCTATGTTCTTATATTCTTCTTAACTATTTCCTGCAGATTTTCGATTGGGATGGATTCCCAGGCCATGGAAGCACAGTAACACCAGTTTCATCCAGAAACTTTCCCATACCCTTAGCCGTATAGCATGATACTCCATAATACATGAAAATATGATCTTTGCCGTTAATGCAGCGCCTGGTCCGAGGCAGAAGTCTCTCCTTTAACACTTTGATATATTGTCCTAGATTCATAGAACCTTCAACAATGTACAGATTTTCTGTATCCTTCCATAAAAAAACACTCCAGATCATAACTGATGCGGGATACTTCACATTATGGCGTACGCAGTCTTGATGAAACTCCTTCGATTCCGTCCTCCTCACATACTGGCTACTTTCTTCTGTGACACAGTACATTGATTCATCGCTGAAACACACCTGGAAGTAAATATTAGGCCTTTACTTACTACCATACATTGCATTACTAAAAAAATTTAGTGATATTCATAAGCAAAGTTTGCTAACCATATCCACAAATTTTTCAAGAAAAACATTTGGGAACGAGTTCACGTAATGACATTTGTATTAACGCACCAAGTTTTTTCGTAAATACCTCTTTCCAGGCCTCAACAGTCGAGTGCTTAGGTATTTTCCCTAGTTTAGCCGTTTTAAGCCAATCCCCCAACAGCGCAGAGAGTTGCATGCTTGTAGCTTTACGGTTGTAAATGAACATATTTTTCAATTTTCGCTGAATTCTAGGTCACAATTTTGGTTTTCTTCCATGTCTGCACGTGTGTTGTTGTCGATCAACAAATTTTTCGGATTTAAAATTTTTAATGTTATTCACTGTCTGTTGTGAGATCCTGAGTCTGGAAGCAATTTGGTGCTGTGTGTAGCGCTCTTCTGCCAAAAGTGTCCTAGCAATGGCAACTGTAGTGGGTGAAATTTCTTTCTTACTACCTATAACCTCAATTTGGGTGACTCCAACACAACTGAAATAGACTGCTAACTTGGCCTCAGATCTATTCTTTGGAATTAATTCCAAATAGTTTACTTAAATCGTTATTCACTGTTTAAACAACTGATAATCACCAATATTCTCAACAATCAGCATAACATTCAAAAAACTCTCATCACATAATGAATCCAGGACCGCGTACAAACACGTGATTTTCAACTGCCACTGTCTTGCAGTCATTGTAGCCAACTCATGCAATTCAGAATTCTCTAAAAATGCCCAAACTTACCTCTGAATACTCCAAATTCACCTCAGAATCATTTTACCTGACCTGATTGTGTAAAATGCATATTAAATACAAATTTTCAAAGCAAATGTTGATGCTACACCTTTACCATGATAATCTGGCTATCTCTGTAACTGGGCGGTGATATACGTAACATCTCACGGCTTTATTGAGGCCGGTGGTCGAAAAAATTTAAATTTAATTATTCTTTTTTTTTCTTTTGCCTTTATCAGGTATTTACAGGGGTCGGCATTGTTATTCTGTGGCATTCTCAGTGTTACAAGATGACAAGGAGTCTACCCTGACGCCATCCCTTTACCCTCTGGGACGGAATTTGTTTATCTCAACTGTCTGCATATAGTGTTATCCATAATGAAAGTGTGAGAAAGTTTTCGAAATGTTTGCGAATCGTATAAGTGAGGTGGGGCGTGGGTACCAGCCCGGTATTCCCCTAGTCGGATGTGAAAAACCGCCTAAAAACCACATCCAGGCTGACCGGTATACACCGACCCTAGCCGTTAATCCGCCGGCGGATTCGGCCCGGATCCGAGGTGCCTACCTGAGTCCCGGAAGCGGCGTGCTAACGGGCGCGGCTATCCCGCTGGATTTAAATTTAATCGTAATGTAAGAATTAATCATACATGTAACAGCCTGAGACTACATGCTGTTTCCCTGAAAAAAGTGGTCAAATTAATAAAAATGGTAAAAATGAAGTTTAAAATGTGCCGTGATGTCAGGTGAGTGGGTACCAGGTAGCTTCTCAGGCGGTATGATCCTGCACTTCGCAGTCAGGGATTTTTCAACTGATGGAGGGGGTATCTTGTGAAGGGAAGCGATTATGCGGCTAGTGACTGTGATAGGTTGATAGTGTCTGCGGCTGCTAACTTCAACAGCACAAGATGGCGGAAGTTGTGTGGCATAAATTGTTGTCAGTGTGGGCTCCTGCCCACTCGTCTCGTACAAGGTGGCTAAAGGATGCTGCGTTCGCGGAATGCTATACAGCAATTCAAGCCAATCACATTAATGGTTTTTATTACAAGAAAGAAGATTAACAATACTTACAAGGGAACATCCCCATCGCACCCCCCTCAGATTTAGTTATAAGTTGGCAAAGTGGATAGGCCTTGAAAAGCTGAACACAGATCAATCGAGAAAACAGGAAGAAGTTGTGTGGAACTATGAAAAAATAAGCAAAATATACAAACTGGGTCGTCCATGCCTAAGATAGGCAATATTAAGGGCGATGTGAGCCGAGGAGCGCCGTGGTCCCGTGGTTAGCGTGAACAGCTGCGGAACGAGAGGTCTTTAGTTCGAATCTGCCCTCGGCTGAAAATTTTGCTTTCTTTATTTTCGCAAAGTTATGATCTGTCCGTTCGTTCATTGACGTCTCTGTTCACTGTAATAAGTTTAGTGTCTGTGTTTTGCGACAGCACCGCAAACCCGTGCGATTAGTTGACGAAAGGACGTGTCTCTTCTATACGACACTGGTGACAGCATGTGCGTCACATGACAGGAATATGTTGTCGACCCACCTAACTAGTACACTTGGCGAATGGGTAAAAAGATTCTTCTACCTTGCCCGATTTAGGTTTTCTTGTGGATGTAATAATCACTCCAAAAAAAGTGATGAAAACATAAGGGTTTGTCACATAAACTGAAAATAAAAAGTTAAAATTTTCGGTCGAGGGAAGATTTGAACCAAAGACCTCTAGTTCTGCAGCTGTTCACGCTAACCACGGGACCACGGCTCTCCTCGTCTCACACTGCCCTTAATATTGCCTATATTGCACATGGACGACCCAGTTTGTATATTTTGCTTATTTTTTCATAGTTCCACACAACTTCTTCCTGTTTTCTCCATCGATCTGTGTTCAGTTTTTCAAGGCCTATCCACTGTGCCAACTTATAACTAAATCTGAGGGGGGTGCGATGGGGAGGTTCCCTTGTTAGATCTGAATTTACAACGGTTTCGCAAGCGACGGTCGATATGCAAGTGAGTCAGTTCTTTGCTATCTACAATGTTCACTCAAGTTTCTCACACAGTTTGTGGATCACTAATAACTGCTATCATAGCGCTCTCTGCTAGGCCGGGTCTAGTACTGCGCTGCTCTGCTAGTCTCCGTCTAGTACTGTGCGGCCGAGGCTGGCAGGAGCGGTGCTTATATTGTCTCCTTGTAGAGGCCGCTCCTGTTGTGGTGCGGTCCTGGTCAGAGGACTATTGGCTGACGTCGTCTCACACAGCCTTCTCTGCTTTTGCTTTCTTCGTCTTCGTGCCGGCCCTTGTGGTTACGCCGGAACAGTCGGCACCAACTACCTTCTGGTTACTGACCGTGGGAGCCAATTAGTGAACACCACAGCTGATGATTACGAACAATCCTGGTTGGTTGGTTGGTTGTTTGGGGAAGGAGACCAGACTGCGTGGTCATCGGTCTCATCGGTTTAGGGAAGGATGTGGAAGGAAGTCGGCCGTGCCCTTTCAGAGGAACCATCCCGGCATTTGCCTAAAATGATTTAGGGAAATCACGGAAAACCTAAATCAGGATGGCCGGACGCGGGATTGAACCGTCGTCCTCCCGAATGCGAGTCCAGTGTCTAACCACTGCGCCACCTCGCTCGGTGAACAATCCTGACCGTAAGCGTGTATAACTATTGTAATACACTCCACAGAATCTCTGTTTACCTAAGCTTGCACGTGTACTTACGCTTTGCTAATGATCAGTCTGCTACGTGGAAAGCTTGGCTTAATTGGTTTGTAACGTTTCTGTAGGGAGTTATTTCAAGACAATGTTACTGAAGACGGACTGTTATGATTTTTTCGATACTTTACACGTTACCTGCTCCATCTTGCAGGTCCATCCTTGTCGACGAGGGCACTCCAGTTGTCTTGTTCATGGTTACTAGAAACGTAATTCACTGCTCGCGCAGCTGTTTGCAGAGGCTCTTTGTAGAGGCGTGGAACACTTGTGTGCCCTTTTCAAGTAGTGAGAAGGGGAAGCAGCGTAGTAGCCTCATACTTCTGAGTTTTCCGTTTTGTGAGGAAATGCACCGCTATTTGTGCCTTCATATCCGAACCATGTGTCTCTACTAAATATAAAATGTAATTTGTACGACATTTAGGTGATGCACGGCAATGGGGAAGGAAAGCAAAAAGATAGAAAACCGAAAACAATTACATTTTAGCATTCTAGTTAGAAAGAGTATCACGCGCTGTATACCTACACTACTGGTCATTAAAATTGCTACACCACGAAGATGACGTGCTACAGACGCGAAATTTAACCGACAGGAAGAAGAAGCTGTGTTATGCAAATTATTAGCTTTTCGGAGCATTCACACAAGGTTGGCGCCGGTGGCGACACCTGCAACGTGCTGACCTGAGGAAAGTTTCCAACCGATTTTTCATACACAAACAGCAGTTGACTGGCGTTGCCTGGTAAAACGTTGTTGTTATGTCTCGTGAAGGAGGAGAAATGCGTACCATCACCTTTCCGTCTTTGATAAAAGTCGGGTTGTAGCCTATAACGATTGCGGTTTATCGTATCGCGACATTGCTGCTCGCGTTGGTCGAGATCCAATGACTGTTACCAGAATATAGAATCGGTGGGTTCAGGAGGGTAATACGGAACGCCGTGCTGGATCCCAACGGCCTCGTATCACTAGCATTCGAGATAACAGGCATCTTATCTGCATGGCTGTAACGGATCGTGCAGCCACGTCTCGATCCCTGAGTCAACAGATGGGGAAGTTTGCAGGACAACAAACATCTACAGGAACAGTTCGACGACGTTTGCAGCAGTATGGACAATCAGCTCGAAGACCATGGCTGCGGTTACCATTGACGCTGTATCACTGACAGGAGTGCCTGCGATGGTGTACTCAACGACGAACCTGGGTGCGCGAATGACAAAACGTCATTTTTTCGGATGAATCCAGGTTCTGCTTACAGCATCATGATGGTCGCATCCGTGTTTGGCGACATCGCGGTGAACGCACATTGGAAGCGTGTATTCGTCATCGCCATACTGGCGTATCACCCGGCCTGATGGTATGGGGTGCCATTGCACGTCTCGGTCACCTCTTGTTCGCACTGACGGCACTTTGAAAGGTGGACATTACATTTGAGATGTGTTACGACCCCTGGCTCTACCCTTCATTCGATCCCTGCGAAACCCTACATCTCAGCAGGATAATGCACGACCACATGTTGCAGGTCCTGTGCGAGCCATTCTGGATACAGAAAATGTTCGACTGCTGCCCCGGCCAGCACATTCTCCAGACCTCTCACCAATTGAAAACGTCTGGTCAATGGTGGCCGAGCAACTGGCTCGTCACAATACTCCAGTCGCTACTCTTGATGAACTGCGGTACTGTGTTGAAGCTGGATGGGCAGCTGTACCTGTACTCGCTATCCAAGCTCTGTTTGACTCAATGCCGAGGCGTATCAAGGCCGTTATTACGGCCAGATGTGGTTGTTCTGGGTACTGATTTTTCAGGATCTATGCACACAAATTGCGCGAAAATGTAATCACATGTCAGTTCTAGTATAATACATTTGTCCAATGAATACCCGTTTATCATCTGCATTTCTTCTTGGTGTAGCAGTTTTAATGGCCAGTAGTGTAATACACCATGCAAAGAGCGTGTGTTTTGAGAAGGCCAACCATCTGAAAATACGCTTGCTGTTTCGAATGTTGCTACACGTTGCATAATAAACATGAATCGTATACTATTATCTACAACAAAGTTGTATAACAATATTTACTTACATGGGATAAATCTCATCCAGCTTTCCTGTGACCACTCGCAATACGTACTCAAATCATGAAATGAACCGCATGTGCGGTTACAGCTGAGAATCATGGAATTAAACAGGAAAAACACTGATGTACATTTTTTTTACCAGACTTACAAATCGTTGAATTTTATTTTGAAACAGAATTACTTTATTATAGGAAGATCTTTTCGACGACCGAGACGGGGATAAGCTCGGGCAGGATACGGTGTGGGAAAGGGAATTGGCTGATTCCTTTTCGTAGAAACGATCCCAACTTTCGCCTTAAACTGTTTGTGAAAACCACGGAAAATATCCATGTAGTTGGTCTGTGTAGTATCTGAAAGTCTATTCTCCCCACTGTGCCACCTTATTAGGTACTAATTTATTCTTATCAGCAAACAGCTGCTTTAATTTTCAAGATGAATGTAGCGATAGAGGGCAAGAGAACCCTGTCGAAATATTTTCGGTTGGAAACTGAAACCAGATTTAGTAGGTTACATGCCTGTAGGAAATCTGGCACGACACGTGGTGCGATAAACAAGATTGCTCAACAAAGATTTACTTTACTCCTACTGTTTGTTTTCACTGGCGTTTGTTAATATTTTGAAGAGGTGTTATTCCTATTAGACTAAATTTATTCTTTGTTATGACATTCATACCTTAGTTGTAGTGGTGTGTAGAACCATTCTCTAGCAAACACATAATTCAAACGTCTGAGAGCAATACACAAAAAATAGCAGGTTAAATACACACACAGAGAATATGATGGACTGTCGCGATGTAAATCATGAAAGAAGCATTGTCATCTTCGATATTTTACTCTTTATTTGTCACAATAAATGTTTTTTCCCACGTAACACTCTATTTTCAGCATAGTAGGTATTTTTTGCAGATAAGAAATTAATTCTCGTTGTAATGTAATTTATCACAGTGGTCTGAGAGTGAAGCCAGAATTCACTTCGTTAGGGGAAACATCTGCCTACATTGCTGAACATCAGGGATCCAACAGCCTCAGATCAGGAGACAATCACGTTACTGGTGCGCCTTATGGTTCTGTATGATTCGCTGAAACTGTTGTTTCGACGCGTCCCTAACTTTAGCCACTCTGATGTTTCCTGTCAATTGGCGAAACTTTCTTCATAGATATTCAACAACGTATGATAAATTTTTACAACTGACGTATTACTAGCGTTTTCCAGTCACTTTTGAGCTTCCTTCTTTGGTGTTAAAACTGCTGACACGTGCTCCAATTTCAATACCATTTCCGTCAAAACGACGTTTGAGTAATCATTAAACAGTTCCAAAGCTGGCAGAAGAAGGTGCTGTTGGGGCAAATAGTACAGTGTTGCATATTAATTTCTGCTTTGCAGGCTAACAATCCATAGCCGAGACTAAGTTGATACGAACCTCAGCTGTTGCGTCGGCTGTTCTAAACTACCTCCTGATATTTGTCTGTAAAGCTATTATTCGATTTTTGTGGACTGTTATCACAAAGATTAAATAGTATTAACTATGACGTTCTAAGCCATTAGCCTAGAATTTTGTCAAGCAAATTTCTCAACTTAACAGTTCCCCCCCCCCCCCCCCCCATGCTGTTTCTACACTCAGAGTGAACTGTATCGACACGTGAATGTATTATTAAACTTTGATATTTCATCCTGGCACACAGTCCGCAAAAGATATTGTGCACCACGTTGCCGATTATTTATTGTTCGTTTATCGATTTTCTTCATTCCAGTGAAAGCTCTTCACAAGTTTGTTAAATTCGATTTAAATCCTATGGAGGACATGTGCAGCACAGCCACAATTAGAATTCATAGGCGCTCAAACAGCGGTGTACCGGATATTGATTATCTTGTAACCACAGATCGTTCTAAAAGACCTTATCTGAACTAAGAATGTCTTTTGTAAATAAGCAAATTAGCTGTTCAGGTACCATGGAATACAATTGAGTGAAGAAAGATAAAGTACGCAATAGTTTACGTTTGTCAGTGACAGATGGGACCATTTTGATGCCGAAGACAACAGTATTCAATTTTTTGTAAAATGTTTTCCCGAATCTCGAATTTCTTTTAAAATTTTCAAATCACTGAATTTTGTACATTGTATGATAACAAAATGTCATTTTGCACATCCCCTTCACAAGTTGCATTCAGTGAGTTTTGTGGCAGTTAAGCGGTAGGACACAGTGTTTTCCGCAAACCTCATGTAGATACTATCTGCTCCCTTAAATCATTCGCACCGTTCTCCACAGTTTTCGACATGACACATGTGCCATCTGTAGATGGGAAGTTTCTTTAGTAATCTGCAGTGTTTAGTCAAAGACAATTCAATACGAATTTATCACTCTAGTTTTAAACTGAAATGTTTCTGGAAACGCAGAAAGTATCGTAACTGGGTTTTCTATGTGTGCATTTTCGACAGTCGGTTATTGGTGTATATCGAGAACTTTTGTATCTGTGTGATGTAGAGAGAAATTGATTACTTAATCGAAACTTTATAATGTTTCAACGGCATTACAGAGCCCATAGAAGGTACAAGTAGTGATACTTCGGTGTGTCACTCTCCGCAAAAGTAGCCAGGATGTGTCTACAGATGAAGTCCGTTCTTCTACTCTCTTTGGGAACAGTTTGACTACAAGTATTGACAAATATACATTAAAGAAGAATGTATGTGTGACGTCAGACTAACAACGCAACATATACATAAAGGAGAAACGAAATTATTTAATGCATTGATGTCAATGGTAGAATTTTTTTAAGTACAATTTGCCACATAAACTGCCAATGAAACGGTTCACTGATTTAATGTCACCTGCGGCATACCCATTACGATTACATTCGTGTAGCAGTATCTTAGAAACCACTTACTCCATCCCGTCCATCGTTAATCGTTCCATTTATCTTTGGGTTACTATTAGTTTTCTAACAATGAACTCATTTAATGTCGATGTCTCACAGTCGTAAGTTATTCCTGGCGATATACATTGGTCAAAAATTGTTTTCTTCAGCTTAGCCATTTTAGATTTCAAATATTAAACTTGCCAACCCAATTTAATACGATGAAATATTTCTGGTTTTATTTCTCGCTTCATATTCACAAACTGACCCAGATATACGTATTCTGTACCCTTTGCACTTTACGAAGGGTGTTGAATAAGTAATGCAACATTTTTTTTCTGAAAGCAGATTAATTTACTCATAATTCCAATGTACTATATTATTCCCCACTCTTTTGGCTACAAAACACTATTTTTCAACATAATCTCCATTCAGTACGACGGCCTTGCGCCACGTTAGTGTAGTCCTGTGTGGTACCACTCCAATGGTCGACGTCGGAGCCAACATGTTGCTGCATCGTAAAATCCCCAACATCCAGGTACAGCTTCCTGCGGAGTGCATCCTTGAATGGGCGAAACTCGTTGCTCTTTATGATCTTCTGCTAGACGACGAAAAACCCAGAGGGCACAAATCTCTGAGTTACACAAGTGATGTGTGAGTTTTTCAGCACTACCAACAGAGACGCCCACTTGTGCAGCGAGGTGGTTTGATTGTGATCCGTCGATCACATCGAATGAGAGTGTCCGCACGTTTCAACACTGGAGGTGTCACAGCTGTGTGCGGGCGACCGGCAAGCAGGAAATGGGACGGGTTTACCCGATCTTGTTTCATGATGACAGACGCCTCACCCAACGAATCACCGTGCTTTTATTCAGTGCCAGGTCTCCGTAGACATTCTGCAAGCGCCCTTGAATATCTACGATGCTCTGGTTTTCCCCCACAAGACGCTCAATGTCAGCTCTCTGTTTGGAACGCACCTCCGTTAGTACGGAACTGTCACCAGTCGTAAATTCGTGAAACTTAGGAGCTGAAGCGGTAATATTACACCAAGTCCCACAACCAACCCCACATTTTTTCAACCGAACCTGGCAGGGAAAAAAACGCTGTGTTTCATATCTTATTGAAGGCCCTTCGTATTGCCCTCCAGTGTCCATTCATTCATCATGACTGTTTTTTTCATGCTCATTTTCGACCAACGTCACAGCAAACTAACACAAGTTCGCTAAGCAGTATTTGAACTTCTGTTGTATTATTTTCATAGTGAACAATATCGTCAGCAGACCTGTGGTTATTTAATATCTTTCCGAGATCTTGTATTTCCTTTGTTTTCCAATTCAATTTAGACACTGCTTTTTCTGGGACTGCTGAAAACAGCTTTGAAGATATAGTCATCTTCTTTACATTTTGTGTGTGTGTTCACTTTAGCGACCTAGGTGGATACAGAAATAAGAAAGGGATAAGTAGAACGTGGCGCACGAAAAACCGGCCCTGAAGTACAGACTGCTCGGCAATAATGCACGAATTGCTGCCCATCACAAGCAGATACAACAAGAGATAAACATGTAATAATGAGGTAGTAAAGAAATAACAAATAATCTAATGCAAAGTTCAATATTTACTGAATTAAGCTTATTTTTTACCTTACATTGCGCTAGGTGCTGAAAATGACGTTGCCCTTTTGCACGCACCGTAATATGTTAATGTACACTCTGCGCAACTCTGCCGCATCAGTTATCAAAAATTTCATTACGAATCTTGTCCTTCAAGTCCTCCTGCGTTAACAGGTTATTCCCGTATACTTTCTCCTTCAGACTGTCCGCCCTGATAGCTGAATGGTCAGCCGGCACGTTAACTCTGCGTGTTCGGTCAGTGAGTTAGCTGCCCTCTGCAATAAAAAACTGAGTTAATGGATCAACGACGAACTGAAACGGGTGTCTTGCGACGTCCACCCCGAGCAGATACAACGGACGTAAACTAACAAAATGAGATTAAATTTTTTTTAAAATGGTCAGCGTGACAGACTGCCGTCCTAAGGGGCCCGGGTTCGATTCCCGGCTGGATCGGGAATTTTCTCCACTCAGAGACTGGGTGTTGTGTTGTCTTCATCATCATTTCATACCCATCCGGTGCGCAGGTCGCCCATTGTGGCGTCGAATGTAATAAGACCTGCACCAAAGCGGCCGGACCTGCCCTGCAAAGGGCCTCCCGGCCAATTTCGCCAAACGCTCATTTCCTTTTTTCCTTCAGACTGGCACAAAGATGAAAGTCACAAGTGGTTAGGCCCGGCGAACGCGGAGGCCACAATCCATTTTGCTGACAATCCTTTCTTCTGTTAATCTTTCATGAATTCGTAAGATTGACTTGCGTTAGGTGTGACATCCTGTTGAAAGACAGCATACGTATTTTCTTGGAGGTCAACTATACGTAAACTTACTCAAAGCTTCCATATAGACAGCAGTGTTTATCGTTGTTTCAAAAAAATGTGACACCCACAATCCGACTTGTTGAACACGGCACGCAACACTCCGATTTTTTCACCGTGAAGAGGTTCCTCAATCATTGTAGAGAGGTTGTTTGTTGACCAGTATCTAGCGTTCTGGGAGTCCACATGTCCAATTGAAGGTATCACGTTTCATCACTCACGAAATACAGCAGCGGGTACAATATTCCACTCTCAATTGTTCGAAATGACCACCTACAGTAATTCACAAGTTTTATAAAAAAAATCGCTATTCCATCGTGGCAGGGTGCTACAGAAAACGGTTTGGAATTATTGCGGAATAAAAACAGTCTCGGTTGCGAAGTTATTTACTGTCAATAAAGCGTTTCATCTTTTTGGGGCAACATCATATCGTGCAAAAGTCGTTTGATATGTAACCCTGCCATCATAAAGCCGCATAAAATGGCCGTGGCCGTTCTTGCAACGGGAAGATGAGTCGATCCAAATGGTTAATCCTCGCTCCACACAGCGCCCGTGAAACTGTACGTGCAGCAGCTTCCCTGGTCTCCAGTCGAGCATGCGTGGGATATGATGGGATGAGAAGTGAGTCGTACTACTCGTCGACCGACACCTCTTAAGAACAGCGTGAACAGGTCGAGCGGGTGTGGGATGACGTATCCCGGGACAGAATTCACCATCTGTAAGATCGATTGGATGCTAGAGTCAGTGCGTGCGCTGCCGCCCGTGAAAGCTAACTGTGTACTAATGTAAGTGTTACAGCAAGAGTCGCTACCCAGTACCCCAGAACCGCCTGTGCTGTTGATCTGTAAATCTGTAAATGTAATCATTTCGTGCACTCCATATGTACTGTAGCAACGATAAATCTTCAACGAATTCGAAATTTCTAAAAGGGTGTGCTATTTTTTTTCCGCCAGTGTATTTAGTTGACACGTTTTAATCAAGTCTCGACGGCTGTCATACTAAGAGTACAAAAGGTAGTCGCAACTGCTTCGAAATAATAGACGATAATTGGCGGGTGAGAGTGAACCGTCTAGCACACGGGGACGGTTTTCCGTGCCACACCCTGTAGCCATTTATTTCCGCCTTTGGGTGTTAATGTAGTCATTTTTTTTAAAATTCTTTATTCAGTCTATATTTTTATAGATGATAAACTACTACCTTATATGATTACTGGTTCGTATCAGTGTTACAATAATTTATTGTTCCAGCTGATCTACAAGTACTGTGTTAGTAACTGATCTGCTACAGGCAAGTTATGTTGTTATCTTTAAGTACTATGACTCCGTATTGAAGGTATTCTATGCTAATCAACTACTCTACACTACCTGCAGCGTTACAGGCTGTGCCAGTTTGATATAAATCTACTATGAGATGGGCACGCCCAGCGAGCTGATCCCAGTGGGCGTGCCCCTGGAACTGGGCTGGCCCAAAAGTCTTTAATTATCGTTGCAATCTTCGATCTGTCTAATACTTTTTCTTATGCGGCCCGCCACGAATTCCCTCAACCGACATCCTCAGTTGTTTGCTGGATGTATTCCAATTTCTGTCTTCGTCTACAGTTTCTGCCCTCTACAGCTCCCTCTAGTACCATGGAATTTATTCCCTGATGACTTAAGAGATGTCCTATCATCATGTTCCCTCTCTTGTCAGTGTTTTCCACATATTCCTTTCCTCTTCGATTCTGCGCAGAACTTCCTCATTCCTTACCTTATCAGTCCACCTAATTTTCAACATTCGTATGTAGCATCACACCTAAAATACTTCGATTCTCTTCTGTTTCGATTTTCCCATACTCCATGTTCCACTAACATACAGTGCTGTACCCCAGACGCACATTCTCAGAAATTTCTTCCTCAAATTAAGGCCGATATTTAATATTAATAGACTTCTCTCGGCCAGGAATGCCATTGTTAGTCTGCTTTTGATGTCCTCCTTGCTCCGCCCGTCACTGGTCATTTTACTGCCTAGGAAGCAGAATTCCTTAACTTGGTCTACTTCGTGACCATCAATCCTCATGTTAAGTTTCTCGCTGTTCTCATTTCTACTACTTCTCATTACCTTTGTCTTTTTTCGATTTACTCTCAGTCCATTCTCTGTACTCATTAGACTGTTGATTCTGTTCGGCAGATCATGCAATTCTTCTTCACTTTCACTCGAGATAGTAATGTCATCAACGAATCGTATCATTGATATCCTTTTAACTTGAATTTTAAAGCCGGCCGAGGTGGCCGAGCGGTTCCAGGCGCTTACTTAGGTTTAATTAGTTCTAAGTTCTAGGCGATTCATGACATCAGAAGTTATGTCGCATAGTGCTCTGAGCCATTTAAACCTACCATTATGTAGACAGGACTGACACCACCAGCAGTCGACCAATGGTGTAAACGCGCAGAAGATGACCCCTGCGTCCGGTTGAAACCGGTTGGCGGTATAATAATAATAATAATAAAAACAATAATAATTGTTATTATTATTATTATTATAAATGCGATGAAGACTGTTTTTGAATTATTGACTAATCATACTAATCGCTGCTTTTCTCCACAACCATGTTGTCCAAAAATCTAAGTGAAGGCGTGCCTGTGTGCTTGCAGGCGTGTGGCGATGCTTGGGACTCGGCTGGTGGTGGCGGCGGCGGCGGCGGTGCTGCTGTGGTGTGCTTGCGCGGCGCCCGCTGACGCTTCCTTGCGGACCAGGACTCCGCCGCGGCGCCGCAACGTGGCCGTGCTGGCGCACGACACGCGGCCCGGCTTCGACGTCCGCCAGTTCCCGAAGGGCCACAGCTACCGTCTGCTCGACACCGGATTCTCCGACTTCTTCACCCTGGTGCCCGGCGGCATACTCATGACCACGGCAGACTTGCGGCCGCTGCTCGGCCGGAACGTGACGCTCGCCGTGCTCGAGGACGGAGCCGTGAACCGGACGCTGGAAGTGGCCGTGCTGGACCGGCGCGACATGCTGCGTTTCGAGGAGCGCCGCGACCCGGCCACGGTGGCGGAGAACGCGCCCGCGGGCACGCACGTAGCCACGCTGGAGCCGGCGGCCGGCTGGCGCGGCGGCCCGCTGCTCTACCGGCTGCTCGTCGGCGACCCCGGCGGCGCCTTCCGCCTGGAGGCGGACAACGGCTCCAGCGCCGCGCTCGTCACCGCCTGGCCGCTGGACCGCGAGCAGCAGGCCGACTACGAGCTCACCGTCGAGGCGGAGGACGCCCTCGGGCTGGAGCGGGCCATCACCACGCTGCGCGTGCGCGTGCTCGACGAGAACGACAACGGCCCCGTCTTCTCCAGCAAGGAGTACCGCTTCCCCGTCGACGTGGGCTGGGTGCCGCCGCCGGGCCGCTTCCGCACTGTCGGCAAGGTCTCCGCGACGGACGCCGACGGGGACCGCGTTGTCTTCTCCCTGGGAGCGCCCAGCCGGCTGGTCGTGATCGTGCCGCAGACGGGCGAGCTGCTGCTGGCCGGCGACCCGCCGCAGGAGGACACCGACTACGAGATAATCGTCGAGGCGCACGACCTCCGCTCCCCCAGTCGCAGTGCGGTCGAACCGGCGCGCGTCTTCCTCCAGTTCAACGTGCCGCCCCCGGTCCAGCAGGATCGAGAGCTCCTGGCGATATCTGAGGAAGAAGAACACATCGAGGACATCGAGAAAGAGTTCGAACCCGGCCCCGACCCGGAAGAAGTGGCTGAAGTCGTGCCGAGCGTGCACCGCATCACCAAGCGCCGCGTGACGCGCGCCGTGCGGCCCACCAAGAGGATAGAGTTCACAGAGGCAGACGGCGAGACCGAGGGCCGCGTCGTCTTCCAGCTGGAGAAGGAGACGGAGCGCGAGACCTTCAAGATCCGCGACGAGAACCCCTGGGTCACCGTCGAGCCTAATGGCGCCGTCCGCGTCAAGAAGAAGTGGGACTACGAGGAACTCGGCCCGGAGAAGACTATAGACTTCTGGGTCACCATCACCAACGCCGCAGCAGCTCGTAAGTACTTCCGATCATTTTTAATTTCTTCCTCCAGATAGATTCTCTCCTGCCTGGCTTTAACGGGGGACGTTCATGAAATTCACCAAAAATTTCAGCTTCCAATTTAAATGGGTGAAAAAGGTTTACTTATGTTTGTCACTTGTGGAAAAATGAAGTCTGTAACACTGCATGTAATGTAAAACACAAAAACCCTCAATGGCTAAGTGCAAATAATCGTAGGTAAACTTCACAGTACATAGCAAATCCAATTTACAACAATTATCTGTTCACTTTTAAGAGTTCACAAAACAGGGTTCCCTATCTAAGTCAGCCCGGGATGATGATACACTACTGGCCATTAAAATTGCTACACCACGAAGATGACGTCCTACAGACGAGAAATTTAACCGACAGGAAGACGATGCTGTGATACGCAAATGATTAGCTTTTCAGAGCATTCACACAAGGTTGGCGCCGGTGGCGACACCTACAACCTGCTGACATGAGGAAAGTTTCCAACCGATTTCTCATACACAAACAGCAGTTGACCGGCGTTGCCTGGTGAAACGTTGTTGTGATGCCTCGTGTAAGGAGGAGAAATGCGTACCATCACATTCCGACTTCGATAAAGGTCGGATTGTAGCCTATCGCGACTGTGGTTTATCTTGACATTGCTGCTCGCGATGGTCGAGGTCCAATGACTGTTAGCAGAATATGGAATCGGTGGGTTCAGGAGGGTAATACGGATCGCCATGCTGGATCCCACCGGCCTCGTATCACTAGCAGTCGAGATGACACGTATCTTATCCGCATAGCTGTAACGGATCGTACAGCCACGTCTCGATCCCTGATTCAAAAGATGGGGACGTTTGCAAGATAACACCATCTGCACGAGCAGTTTTTGACGACGTTTGCAGCAGTATGGACTATCAGCTCGGAGACATGGCTGCGGTTAGCCTTGACTCTGCATCACAGACAGGAGCGCCTGCGATGATGTACTCAACGACGAACCTGGGTGCGCGAATGGCAAAACGTCATTTTTTTCGGATGAATCCAGGTTCTGTTTACAGCATCATGATGGTCGCATCCGTCTTTGATGACATCGCGGTGAACGCACATTGGAATCGTGTATTCGTCATCGCCATACTGGTGTATCACCCGGCGTGATGGTATGGGTGCCATTGGTTACACGTCTCGGTCACCTCTTGTCCGCATTGACGGCACTTTGAAAAGTGGACATTACATTTCAGATGTGTTACGACCCGTGGCCCTACCCTGCATTCGATCCCTGCGAAACCCTACATTTCAGCAGTATAACGCACGGCCGCATGTTGCAGGTCCTGTACGGGCCTTTCTGGTTACAGAAAATGTTCGACTGCTGCTCTGGCCAGCACATTCTCCAGATCTCTCACCAATTGAAAACGTCTGCTCAATGCTGGCCTAGCAACTGGCTTGTCACAATACGCCAGTCACTACTCTTGAGGAACTGTGGTATCGTGTTGAAGCTGCATGGGCAGCTGTACCTGTCCACGCCATCCAAGCTCTGTTTGACTCAATGCCCAGGCGCATCAAGGCTGTTATTACGGCCAGAGGTGGTTGTTGTGGGTACTGATTTCTTAGGATCTATGCACCCAAATTGCGTGAAAATGTAATCACATGTCACTTCTAGTACAATATATTTGTCCAACGAATACCCGTTTATCATCTGCATTTCTTCTTGCTGTAGCAATTTTAATAGCCAGTAGTGTATATAACCAAGTGGGCAAGAGCTGCTCTTCTTTCTTCCGTCCGTTGTCGTCCGGTAATTGGCGGATTATATTCTGCCGGCAACTGGCCGAGGCAGAGTAGGTATCTTCATCCTCAGCGCTGGTGAAACTCGCGCAAGTGGCCAGTCTCTATGGCACTGGCACCAGCTCGCATCTTTGCGCCTGGGGTGCTTTTGCCCTGACTGTGTCTTGTTCGGATGGCACAGTAAAGTTCTCAAAGTTGCAATGATGAATTCGCATCCGAAGTGCCTGAAAAATAATTGTGTGATGCGACCTTCCAGTCAAGCCCACTTCTTGGAACAACACTTCAATGCTAGCTCGGTGAACAACGATTCCGTGGATTAGTTTCAACTAATCTTGCATAGGATGCATCTAGAAAGCTGTGATATAGTCTTTTTGATTTTATAGATCACATATGACTCTGTTCCGTACCGAGAAACACTCCCTTCACAACACTTCCTGCAGAGGTTACGTTATTTTGACGTCACAAAAAACAAATTGCGTTTAGCGAGATGCTAGCCCATACGTCACGACACTAGAAACCACGACGTTATTCACTACACTTTCTTTTCCAATACTTTATTTAACAGAACAACGTTACACAAGTACACGACACTAACATATGAACAACAAAATGATCATTTTATGCATTTTTGTGCAATGCAACGTATCATACTTGAGTCTTAAGTACCGATGATTGTGGGAATACACCTTTCTATTTATTTCATCAATCTCTGTGTGTGTAAAATGTCATCTTGTGATACTTGTTTCCTTTCCTCGCCAACATAGGCTCTCTCGAAGGCTTATGACGTTGAAGCGTTATTAATTGACACTTAATGATAATGGTAACGTGTGCGTGATAAATTTTCAATGCTCCGTTACCTTGAAACGGCATACTGCAAATTATAATAAAATCGTTTTTCATGCTTAATTTGTAAATTATTGACGATAACAACTCACTCCTGAGAGAAAACTCTTATATAATGCCACTAACCGTCGATAAATCATTCCAGACATTTAATTACAGTAATAATTATAATAAATCATTCCAAAAGTTACCTGTCTTTCTGAGTCTCCTATAGATGTGCATGAAGTCTTGTGAGAGGCCCGTATCGAACGCTGACGAAAGTCGGTAGCCGATCATGCGATTCTCGATACTGAGCGTGACGTCAAAATGACGTCACATTTGCAGTAAGTAGTGTGAAACGGGTGCTACCCTTCCGTATCGTAGGAACAGTAACAAACCTACTGCTTTGTTTATGAAGAAGCAATTCTTCTTTTGCTTTGTGCTACTGACGGAGAATTACGCAAGTATTCGATTCTTTCATCCTTCAGCAATGCCACGGTCACAAAAAATGTATAGAAAACTAGATAAACACGTTTTCAGACGTTAGTGAATGCAAGACATGTGAAACAGCAAGAAACCAGCAATGAGAAATAGATTTACAGTGACTCTCTTCAGTTGAAAAGTCATTTGAAGACCTGGTAAACGAAAGAAGGCGGAAAACAAGAAACCAGAAGAGGAGTTTGTAGGGGTAGAGGACCCTGAGAACAAAAAATGGCTCAAATGGCTCTGAGCACTATGGGACTTAACAGCTGTGGTCATCAGTCCCCTAGAACTTAGAACTACTTAAACCTAACTAACCTAAGGACATCACACACATCCATGCCCGAGGCAGGATTCGAACCTGCGACCGTAGCAGTTGCGCGGTTCCGGACTGCGCGCCTAGAACCGCGAGACCACCGCGGCTGGCCCCTGAGAACAAATATGGGGTCTTCTGAAGAGATGACATGAGAAAAAAAACGTTAGACTGAACTTTAAATAGCATTTACTGAAAATTTTGTTTTTTAAAGTTAGTGTACCTGTTTCTCAGAATATGTGAAGGCGAGAATTATGAAATTTTGTGCAATTATTATATATACCCAATAAAAGTAGTCTCAAGATTAAATTTTGAAACTCTGAGTATAAACTGAGACATGGATAAAGTGATTGAAGTTTGCATCAGTTTTATATTATACCTACAGAATTATAATTATAAAGTCATTAAAATTCTCCTCTTCGATATATTTAAAAGACTTCGCCAGAAAAGCTTACAATATGCAGAGAGATTAAACAGAAAATTTCTTTTAGAAATCTTTTGCATAGTTTCCCAGATAAAGGAACACATATCACTTTTTGAGAATAAAATTAAGTTCCTTAAAAAAAGTGAAATACATATAATCCAAGAAACTTACCAGTAAATGTGTTGGTTGGTTTGAAGATTAAAGGGACCGAACTGCATAGGTCATCGGTCCCAGCAAACGTGTTGATATCACGTAAAGAATGATACAAAATTTCATTGCCGTATCTTTCTAAATTGTGGGTTTGGTGCATCTTTCAAATAGTACGTTCTTTTTATGAACGTCCCCCGTTAACGCGAGCTACATACATCGCATTATCATCTACTTAATAAGATGTGTGTGGAAGGAAATCTACCAAATTGATAACTTTACTTTCTGTATGTGATTTTTAGGACCGGGGCAGTGTTGGATAATTGAACCGAAACAAAGAGAAATTTGAGATTTCTTTCCTGGAAATTCTTTTTTTCGGCTTCAATTACCTACCATTCCTCATTTTTTTTCTCCATGTCACAGCTTGATCAACGTCCTGCCGAGACTTGAAAGTGAACCAATCCACAGATAAACTTTTCAAGAAAAATAATTTCAGCCTAAAACACCGTTGCTGCCCTAGTTGCTCGTGAATCTTCCGCGTTATATGGTCGTGATCCGTCAGACTTAATTCCTCCAGCCGTTTCATCAAGATGTACGTTGGGCATCTTCATTAGTGCTCCTGGTTAAGCTGGGTCTTGGTGTCTCAGCGGAACCGGGACCATCTCTCACGATGTCCGGGGAAATATGACAAACGAAAAATTTCACGGACCACGACTGTACAACACAGAAGATTCACAGCCAACTAAAAGTAATCTCGGCCTTAAGGTGTACTTGGAAATTTTGTACACGTATGCAGTACGTCCGGTAAAGCTACCTCACTCGTATAAATCACTCATGGTGCCCGCGTCGCGAAAACTACGAGCAAAAATAGTGACCCGACTCCCACAAATGGTGGCTAATTCTAACATTACTACTATCCGCCGGCCGGTGTGGGCGTGCGGTTCTAAGCGCGTCAGTTTGGAACCGCGTGACAGCTACGGTCGCAGGTTCGAATCCTGCCTCGGGCATGGATGTGTGTGATGTCCTTAGGTTAGTTAGGTTTAAGTAGTTCTAAGTTCTAGGGGACTGATGACCTCAGTAGTTAAGTCCCATAGTGCTCAGAGCCATTTGAACCATTTTGAACTACTATCCAATCGAAATTGTGACTGCTTTTCAAGATGCGATACGACGACGATCGAACGGTGAAAAGGAGAAAAATAGCTAAAGCTTTAAAGGTAACTGATACAGAAATAAATATTTTAAAAAAAGTAGTCTTCAGGAAGCTACGGGAAAAGGTAGCTATTGTTGACCCGTTACCCAAGAAAAAGCTTGATGTTAATACATGTAGATAAAATGGAGTAGTCCGTTATCTCATCCACATTTTTAACGTAGCTTTTTTCCCTGCGTTACGAATATAGTCGGCCATAAACCAATACAGGTCCATGAAGTTACGCTTGAGGGAAAAAAGATAACGACGCACCACGAAGGAGTTTAGCAAATTGGTCGTAAATTGATATTCATACATTTATCGACGGAAAACGCCAAATTGTAAACTATGGTGGCCAATGGATGAATGTGTGACGCTGCAGCGCAATTTCACCGCGCGGCTGGCTAGGTTAGTAAACAGGGGACCTGTCGATACCAGGACATAAAGTCTTTGTATATTTAATTCCGGGTACTCGGATGCACTGTAATTATGCATCCCACAGGCGTGTGAACAATATACACAGGTCAACAAAATTCTTGTCCGCCCCCGGTAGCTGAGTGGTCAGCGCGACAGAATGTCAATCCTCAGGGCCCGGTTTCGATTCCCGGCTGGGTCGGAGATTTTCTCCGCTCAGGGACTGGGTGTTGTGTTGTCCTAATCATCATCATTTCATCCCCATCGACGCGCAGGTCGCCGAAGTGGCGTCAAATCGGAAGTCTTGCACCTAGTGAACGGTCTATCCGACAGGAGGCCGCAGTCACACGACATTTACATTCAACAAAATTCTTCTCGGTCTATGACCGTAATCTCAATGTTTAAAACTTACGACGTTTCGGCCATTATCGCACAAGGCCTTCCTCACGGTGTAATTTATGTTTTTTGCAAAAAAAAAAAAAAAAAAGAATAGAGATACACTATGATGAAGGCCACTTTCGATAGCGGCCGAAACATCTCAAGTTTTACACGTTCAGTGTGCGGTTATAGATTCAGAACAACTTTATTGACGGTGACAATGGCCGAGGAAGCTTACGCTTAAAATATACGCAGAGCTCAGCGTTTGAGAAACTGTGTGGAGTTGGGCGCAAAGAAGTTGGTTAGAGTAATCGGCGAATCGCTCGACATTTGAATAGGAACGGTGCCATTGTCCGATGATGTTGGCAGGATTTGGGTGTTGCTACACACTAGTGACATCAAGGAATCGACACAGTGAAACCTCTGCTCGTACACATTTATTTTCACAACGTTCATTTACACTGAAAAAGTTTTTTATCCGTTGCAGAGGGCTGCACAACCTACAATCTTAACACAACACCAACAGATGGCGTAAGACTCTTTATTCCCCGACAATATGGAACCATGGTCGAGCACAGCGTCAAGAAGGAAGCGAACGACCTCTAGAGTCGACAGAACGAGGGGACCGAGCAGTCATCAGAGAGGCACTCAGCGCCCCAGATTCGTCATCACTGATGCGACGTGCAACTGGTGCTTCGTTGACCACAAGCACCATAAACAGGCGGCTCACATAAAAGGGGCGTAGATGAGGACGCCCTTGCGTCGAATAGTATTAACCTCCAGCAGTAGTTCCATATCAGCGCACACGCCACTGCCGAGTGAGAATTTCATTTTGGAAACTCCGCCGGCCGGAGTGGCCGTGCGGTTCTAGGCGCTACAGTCTGGAACCGCGTGACCGCTACGGTCGCAGATTCGAATCCTGCCTCGGGCATGGATGTTTGTGATGTCCTTAGGTTAGTTAGGTTTAACTAGTTCTAAGTTCTAGGGGACTAATGACCTCAGAAGTTGAGTCCCATAGTATTCAGAGCCATTTGAGCCCCCATCCCAACAACTCCTTGAAGTTTGAAATGGTATATTTCAAGCAGCCTGTATTTGTGCAATCTCATGTGGATTCTAAGATCGTGTGGTGCTCGGGAACTAATGATTGATGACCAAGAATATTGTAATGAGTAAAAATTTGTACATGGCTGCACGTACAGAGACCGTGAATAGTTACAATTAAAAGAAAACAGCCCTCGGTCACTAATTTTTAACGAATTAACCGGGTTTCGACACTGCTAGGAGTGTCTTCCACAGAATTTAAACCAAAGAATGAACAATAACATGGTCACAGAATTATGACTAAAAACGTATGATACAAATTATAAGTACGGAATTATCGTGAAAGACTGGCAGTACTTATGTGTCATTTATAAAATAATGAATATGCCAAAAGGGCATTAGTCACAAAGAAATTTAAGATAAAAAAAGAAACTGATGGCGATCACTAAGGGCTGCTCGTTACTTGCGTCTGACTAATGCCCTTTTGGCATATTCAGTATTTTATAAATGACATATAAGTACTGCCAGTCTTTCACGATAATTCCGTAGTTATAATTTGTATCATACGTTTTTAATCATAATTCTGTGACCATGTTATAGACCATTCTTTGGTTTAAATTCAGAGGAAGACACTCCTAGCAGCGTCGAAACCCCATTAATTCATTAAAAATTAGTGACCGAGGGCTGTTTTCTTTTAATTGTATTGTAATGAGTATTAACGGTAGACTGCCTCTAGAAATCGTTTTACTAATTTTGCGACTGGACAAATAAAACAAAATTAGTTCTCATCTTAAAATATCACGATTCTCATTATGCTTAAGCATTTGAATCAACTCATTTGGTACATTGTTATGCACTGTTTATTGCACAAGCGTTAGAGCTCACGACCGATGGAGAATAAACCAATTGGGACGACGTCTACAAGACGCGAGGCAAGTCAGTTACGAGAATTGGGGGCAGATGCACTGGACTTTCATATGTAAATCACACGTAGCATCATTGTGTGTCCTCGCCTACATGTTGTGGTAGACGATATTTCGAACATTCATTCTGCTGTCTGCTGTAGTAGTGTTACAACTTGACGCAAATACCGCATATATTTTTTAAAAAATATGAAATTCCTTAGTATAACGAGCCAAACAGGAATGTTACAATCATCCTCGAATTCTTTTGATTAAAATCACACCGGAAAATAGCATTCACTGTAGCAGAGATTCCATGGAATGCCCTTCTCTCCGGAACAGCAGATATCAGCACAGATACCCCAGAATCTCGTGACGCATGTCAGAGTGGAAACCGAACGCTGCACTTTCCACCTGGAGAGTCGTTAAAAGTTTTATTGCTAAAGTTTCTCCAATAGCCTGACGGTCATGGAGGGACTCAGCATATTTAAATTTAAAAGAAGTATCCAGCGTAATCGACAGTTAGAGGAACGGTCCTGGCGTATCCGTACGGAAAGTGAGATACGGGATTTATGGAGTTAATATTGTGCCTCGTGGGCCGCGCCGCGGGTATTACAGGAAGTCGTAAGTTTCTCCGGCGTCCGGGCGTCTCTTCCCTGCCTTCCGAAATGTGAGAGCTTTATCGTCCGGTCCTGGAGTAGGCGTTCTCGCCAAGTCTCTGCGGCAATTTATGCGCTTTATTTCGAAGTTTGAAGAAAAAGTTATTTAAATGCGGTGCAGAGTTTCTCTTGGATTTATCAACGGTGGAACTTTGGCGTTCACTAAGCTGCAATAACCCCCGTTGTCAATTTCTTCTCAGATTACTGTCTCCACTGAAGTGAGGTTTACCTGCGATATCGCGTGCAACTGGCTTTGTTCCTTGCTGAACGCTTCATGAGTCTGAGTTTCCTTGTCTTAGAAGCATAAAATGAATTTGTACGCTAGTAATGTGCAGTCTGTGTCCACACAGGATGTTTCACGATACACTTCTATAGGGTGTAGGACTCAATAGATCAAGTTTCACACAGGAATCCATGTCCAGAAACGTCATCCAACGAAGTTCAGAGTTCAAAGTTATATTCGCCGGCGACCTTAAATGTATGTATATCAATGTGATTGCGTAATTATGTTACTAACTTGCAATAAGAGGCTCTGTACCGAAAACGAGCGAGTCGAAAGTGACGAGCGAAAACCGTTCTGATACCCCTGACAGTGGGATACATGTGCCGGTATTGTTGTTGCTAATATTGTAGGGTAGGCAACTTTCAAGAGGTGGTGGTACGGACCAAAGCAATCAAAAAGTCGAGTAAGCATGGGATCTAAAATGCGTACCTTGAGGGCAATCTGGACTTGTTGAGTAGATCAGATGTGTTTCACACTAGCAGAGAAGAACAAATGCTCATATATCCTCCCGTCACGGAATCGCAGTATATATACATAAATTTACAGCGCCAGTGCCTGTAATTTTGACGCTCTGTAGCGTCGTTGGACAACGTTTCCGGACTTGGGTTCCTATCTAAAACTTGATATGCTAAGTCCCCTCTACAACCCCTAGAAGTGTGTAACATGCCGGCCGCGGTGGCCGAGCGGTTCTAGGCGCTTCAGTCCGAAACTGCGCGACTGCTACGGTCGCAGGCTCGAATTCTGCCTCGGGAAAGGATGTGAGTGATGTCCTTAGGTTAGTTAGGTTCAAGTAGCGACAGGCTATTTACAATTTGTACAGAAATCAGATGGCAGTTATAAGAGTCGAGGGGCATGAAAGGGAAGCAGTGGTTGGGAAGGGAGTGAGACAGGGTTGCAGCCTCTCCCCGATGTTATTCAATCTGTATATTGAACAAGCAGTAAAGGAAACAAAAGAAAAAAATTGGAGTAGGAATTAAAATCCATGGAGAAGAAATAAAAACTTTGAGGTTCGCCGATGACATTATAATTCTGTCAGAGACAGCAAAGGACCTGGAAGAGCTGGTGAACGGAATAGACAGTGTCTTGAAAGAAGGATATAAGATGAACATCAACAAAAGCAAAACGAGGATAATGGAATGTAGTCGAATTAAATCGGGCGATGCTGAGGGAATTAGATTAAGAAATGAGACGCTTAAAGTAGTAAATGATTTTTGCTATTTGGGGAGCAAAATAACTGCTGATGGTCGAGGATATAAAATGTAGACTGACAATGGCAAAGAAAGCGTTTCTGAAGAAGAGAAATTTGTTAAAATCGAGTATAGATTTAAGTGTAAGGAAGTCATTTCTGAAAGTATTTGTATGGAGTGTTGCCATGTATAGAAGTGAAACGTGGACGATAAATAGTTTAGACAAGAAGAGAATAGAAGCTTTCGAAATGTGGTGCTACAGAAGAATGCTGAAGATTAGATGGGTGGATCACATAACTAATGAGGAGGTATTCAATAGAATTGGGGAGAAGAGATATGTGTGATACAATTTGACTAGAAGAAGGGGTCGGTTGGTAGGACATATTCTGAGGCATCAAGGGATCATCAATTTAGTATTGGAGGGCAGCGTGGAGGGTAAAAATCCTAGAGGGAGACCAAGAGATGAATACACTAAGCAGATTCAGAAGGATGTAGGTTGCAGTAAGTACTGGGAGATGAAGAAGCTTGCACAGGATAGAGTAGCATGGAGAGCTGAAGACCACAACAACAACAACTGAAATGAAAAATATTGAGATTGGAATCATTTACTTCGGAATATAAATTATCATAGTTTAATAATTCCACTACTGTGGAAGAAACCAGAATGTGGAGAATAGCGAAGAGACAAACGAGGAGAAAAGAGAGAATGTAGGCACCTAGAGCTTCCTTTTAAGTGGTTACTTGTAAAATGAGCAGCTGAAGAGCGTAAACATTATTTTGAATCATTTTCGCTTGAAAATAATAATAGTTAATGCTGAACTTGAAGTGGGCAGGTATTACGGACTCTTTTGTCACACCATGAGTTTGGGAAAAATTCAAGAAACAATGGATGGTTGATACGGTACTCGACAATGTTGTTACTGTACAATTACTAGACGGACTTAACACATACGAGCCTGCACTGTGCAGTCCACTTCCGTCAAGTGCACATATCAGGAAGCTGTATATTTTATGATATGAGAGCATTTGCTGGTGGAACAGTGGGAGAACAAAGCTGAGTTAATCGACTTAATCTAATGGCATCAAGGCGTAGTTCCCCGGAAAAAGAAGTAGTCGTCTGGCATTAAGTTTCCTTAACTGTAATAAATGTGCGTGTAGCGTGGTAACTTATTTGTGTTGTTTGATGACGTGAGAAGGTCAAGGTTGGAACCTCTTGTCGGCAAAACAGCCCACTACTCTCGAATAACAGTAACGCGTCCGCCGAGCTTAACGTTACCATCCAATGAACGGATCACTAGTAAGTGTCTTATGCCTTCATTACAAGAGACGCTACAGAGAGGTTTGGAATTTAATCCCGGACACTGGCGCAATGCCTGGTGATCAGGAACTTTGCAGCATCATCTTTCGTCCCCATAATACGGTTGGTAAAAATTACACCAGCACTGTTAGATATGGCTACCCAGGAGATGAGCACCATGGCACAGGCGTGTTATCGACCTCGGATAGATGCTCATGTCTTTGCCAAGCAGTGTGTTGGGAAATTGAATACGGATAGTAATTGAAGTTGCCAAGATTGTAAAATGTCCATATTTCAGCTGGTCATGGAGGCATGGCAACAACTTCTAAACAGATTTTCGCAATTCAGAATCCGATGATCGACATTTGTTGTTCTATACTAGTAAGGAATAGGACACCCACGGTATGCGCTTGCAGTAGCCACCGGCAGGATAATACAAAGTGCACATGTGTATCAGGCAGCACTCGTCACAGGGAGGAAAGATTACAGTAGACACACCCATGTTTAACCTTCGCGTACTTCAGGAAGGAACTTAGCACACGTTTCGAAGATCAGTATATATCGTCATATGGACTGGAAGCAGCGTAGTTACTGGACCAAATGACAGATACTCCCAAACAACAGAATCGAGATTCCTCCTTTTCGTCGTTACCACGGAAGAAAGTTGATAAAGTCCGGAATGACGGTCTTCTAGATTAGAACAAATTATCTAAGCAAAGCGATTGCGGTGACGCTGCTCAAATGAACTAGGAGAACATAACTTTGTGCGTCTGCCATACTCCACTAAGCATTAATTGAGTACGGTGTGTGTTACTATAATCTACATTTATCTTTTACAAATTACATACATAACAAAACATCATTGCATTCTCGTTCACTTACATAACACTGAAGTGTCCGACAGATGTCGAAAACAACATGGAAACAATCATTCGACACGTCGTCTTGGATACTTTTCATTGGGCTTCGAGATTTTCAATAAGGTATAAGCCCTCCGGGAGCTTTAATCACCGTCTGAGGCCTACGTGACAAAAAGTGGTTCAAATGGCTCTGAGCACTATGGGACTTAACATCTGAGGTCATCAGCCCCCTAGAACTTAGAACTACTTAAACCTAACTAACCTAAGGACATCACACAACACCCAGTCATCACGAGGCAGAGAAAATCCCTGACCCCGCCGGGAATCGAACCCGGGAACCCGGGCGCTGGAAGCGAGAACGCTACCGCACGACCACGAGCTCCGGACTGCCACATGCACTGCATTAAGATTTCGCATTGTACGTGCTTGGTTGGATACGACGTCCACAAATGACGATTGTCGTCGTCGTCCGTGTTGCTCACTAGGGAACACCGAGACACCGGTACTCACTTCTTTCTGAGGGAACACCTGTAAGGCATAGCACAGCCGACAGATGGTGAACGACTTTAGTTGTTGCATGCACTGAAGGCGAAGATCTAAAGCTGTGCAACACGACTACAGGTATCGCCTGTGTCGAAGTAGATTTAACATACCGGATATTGATACACATGTTCGTCTAATTCATTTGGACTGTGTAGATCCCAAAGGTTCCCTCAGACAACGGGAAGAAACACACCGTGGTGGTTGTAAAGATCAAGCATCCGCGAAATCAGAGACTGGAGGAAAATAAACAAACATCGGCCAAGGTTGGCCGAAACGGACTAGATGGTGCTCGTGTAAGACTACATTTGGGCGGAATGGACTGAGAAACGCTGCTGCTGGAACTGATGATGAGGAGTGTATATGGTAAGAAAGAGGCGCTGTTGGTGGCGTACCTTCAGGGCTGTAGCGTTCGACTGCCAGCCTCTTGTACTGGTAATGGAGGCGCAACGGCACCGCTCGGATGTCGAACACACTGCCGCCGCGCCGCCGCTGCCCTGGCCCGTGCTATCTGCAAAATAAACGAGCCCACGCTCGCAGGGCCAGAAGTGATGAATGGAGGAGAGCCGGTACGAGTTCCGTGGCGGAATACCCCTAATGCAGAAAAGATGTGGAACCAGAAAATACGTTGCTTGCCTACCACACAACTCACAGTGATATAAACAGCGTGATTCCTTTTGTAAAACGATGACATTGTTGGTGAACAGTGATTGTCGTGTCATGAAAAATGTTTTTGCGTGCAGCAGCAACTTGCCACAGTTTGGGTTGCACTGATTTATTAAAAGAAAACCATCGTCGCCGGTTTTGAGTTTATAAATTCAACTTTAAATTGTTACATGTTTTCTTTTTTTTCAGAACGTTGATAAAAAACTGAGGTGACAAATGAAATTACAATGAAACCCAGACCATTTCCTGCTTACAGGCGTTGATAAACAATCAACGGGGACCGTTGAAAATGTGTGCCCCGACCGGGATCTACTGCTTACATGGCTCCAACTGAGCCACCGAGGACACAGAGTACAGTGCCACTAAGCGTAAATGTCGCGTGACTAGGGCCTCCCGTCGGGTAGACGGATCTCCGGGTGCAAGTCCTTCGATTTGACGCCACTTCGGCGATTTGCGCGTCGATGGAGATGAAATGATGATGATGATTAGGACAACACAACACCCAGTCCCTGAGCGGAGAAAATCTCCAACCCAACCGGGAATCGAACCGGTCCCTTAGGATTGATATTCTGTCGCGCTGACCGTTCAGCTACCGGGGGCGGACACAGTGTGATTGCAGGGATTTTATCTCTGGCACGCTCCCCGTGAGACCCACATTTGCCGGCCGCGGTGCCCTAGCGGTTCTAGGCGCTTCAGCCCGGAACCACGCTGCTGCTACGGTCGCAGGTTCGAATCCTGCCTCGGGCATGGATGTGTGTGATGTCCTTAGGTTGGTTAGCTTTAAGTAGTTCTAAGTTCTAGGGGACTGATGACCTCAGATGTTAAGTCCCATAGTACTTAGAGCCATTTGAACCAGACCCACATTTCTAACTTACTGTCCACACACTACATTTGTAGTGCCCCTGCCCACTATACTCATTACTCGCGACAGTCAACCTACCGATTCCCGTAAGAGTTTGAGCAATGTGTGTGCATCCGCACTCAAGATCATTGGCTGGTAAGCAGCTAATGGTCTGGATTTCATTGTAATTTCATTCTTCAAGAGCTGCAAGATCACCAATGATGTCCGAAAGAACAGATACCATCTTCATGTATCAGGTGACAAAGGTCATGGGATAGTGACATGCAAATTTTCATACGGCGATTGTATTCAGGTGAGATATCTGAGAAGTTTTCGGACGTGATTATGGCTGTGCAACTGGGATTAACAGTTCTGAGCGCGGAATGGTAATTGGTGCTAGACGCATGGGACATTCCAGTTCGGAAATCGTCGTGGAATTCAATATTACGAGATCCGCAGTGTGTGTGTTGAGAATACCAAGTTTCAGGCATTACCTCTTACCACGAACAACGGAGTGACCCACGGCCTTCACTTAACGACCAAGAACAACAACTTTTGCTTAGAGTTGCCAGTGCAAAGAGAGAAGCAACACTGCATAAAATAACCGTGGGACGGACGACGAACGTGTCTGTTAGGACACGGCGGCGAAATTTGGCGTTAACGGGCTGTGGAAGCTGACGATCGACGCTTGTGCTTTTGCTAACAGCACGACATCACCTGCAGCGTATCTCCTGGGCTCCTGACCATATCGGTTGGACCCTAGACGAGTGGAAAACCCTACCCTCGTCAGATGAGTCCCGAATTCAGTTGGTAAGAGCAGATGGTAGGGTTCGACTGTTGCAGAGACTCCTCAAGCCATGTACCAAAGTTGTCAAAGAGGTCCTGTGCAAGCTGGTGGGGCTCTACAATTGTGTGCGCTGTGTTTACATGGAATGAACTGGGTAACTGACTGGAAATGATTACGTTCAACTATTTGGAGACCATTTGCAGCCATTCATGGACTTAATGTTCCCAAACAACGATGGTATTTTTAGGCATTGCAGTGCGCCTTGTCAATGGGCCTTATTGTTCGCGATTGCTTTGAAGAAAATTCTAAACAACTGAAGCGAATGATTTGGCCACCCAGATCGCCCGACGGAAATCCGATCGAACATTTATGGGACATAATCTGGAGGTGAGTTCGTGCACGAAATCCTGCGCTGGAAACATTGTAGCAATTACGGACGACTATAGAGCCAGTATAGCTCAATATTTCTGCAGGGGACTTCTAATGACTTGATGAGCCCATGTCATGTCGAGTTTCTGCATTACGCCTGGAATAAGGAGGTCCGACTTGATATTAGCTGGTATCTCATCACCTTTGTTACCTCAATGTGCTAGATCAGTCTTCCTAGGATGAACAGAAATTAGCTATTTCAAATGTCGGTTGATTTCCTCATTATGCCTACCACAGCCTCGATGAATTCAAAGAAAGAAAGAAAGACATAATTTCCACCAGGCAGCTTTTTTTTTTTTTAAAAAAAAAAAATAGGTGCTTCACTGCACATGCCTAGTAATAAATAATACATGTTAGAAAGATGTCTCCACACCTATTTTTACACTCGATAATGGGCTGTAAATTGAAAATGGACAGTAGTACTAAATAAAGTGCTGATTTGAAACTTTTTTTGAGACTCAAATGTATGACGGTGGAATAACGTTTGAAGCATTTGTGTTCAACATCTTTTTCAACCGAATAACGTTTAGTGTGTTTTCATAGTCAGTCACAGTAGTGTTTATTAATATTCACGTTCGTCACTTTACAGTACAAGTTATCGAGACGCACCATATGTTTCATTAAAAACTCCTATGTTTATTTCAAAACACCAGTCTCAATGTAATTCGACAGTAACATACGCCATATGTTCTTGATGTGCCTTATCTCTGTCCCGTACAAGTTTATTTATAAGTAGTGGTACTGCGGATAGTTTGGGCCACTTAAACCAAAATTGATATGAAAAGCTTACTGTCGTTTTGAAATAAATAACACTGCATAAAACCCTAATTTGAACATTTTGTTGTGTGTAAATGTCGGAACAAAGATTTCTAACCAAAACGACACACAGGAAGAAAAGATATTCTGCGACTTACAAGTCCACTTGGTAACAGAAGTGTCTGGTTGTCTGGGCCGCAGAACAAAATAAATGTTTTTATTAAAAAAGGTGATTTAAATAAAAAAGTCTATTTGTATATCAAATGTGCTATATAATAAAAAAGACTGAAATACAATCTTACTACAGAAACGTTAATTTTACTAGGAAACCAATATTTTGGCACTTTTACGCGTTGCAAATGCAGCTAACAATACTTGTCTAATTACGTAAGACACAGCATACGTTGGCTGTCTAATGGCACACCCGGGAAATACTAAGTGGTTCATACATCTCGCTAGCCTATAGGCAAAAATGACACATTTCACGGGATAGAGCGTATCTCCAAGTTCCAGTTCGTCATACACGCCGTGGCGTAGATGCAAGCGCACCACGATGGGGACAGGCGAGTCGGAACACGGAGACAGATCACCCGTTCCAACATTGCATTCTAACGTCAGTGTTGTCGCGTCAAGTTAGTTCGCGCTTTGCAGGTAGGCAAACCAGTGAACAGATTTCCACAGCTGGCGGCTGTCGTAGCGCCTTTCGGTGAAGCAGCAGCAGCGATTTCTGTCAACTGCACGCACGTACTGAAGTTCGCCGAATGACAAACAGCGCCCATACCGAGCTCGTGTAATTTGAGCTAAAAATCTCGAGAGATTTTCTATCCACTGACACAGGCCTATTTTCTGCGTTTCGTGTAGTTTTCACGAAAGCTTCCATCCAGTCACCCTCCGAAGCTCCAGAGGTACTTGTGAAAAACCCTTCAGATAATGGGACATATTCAATAGGTCAGTTCGTACATAGAATCCGGCACCGCCAACACTTTCGCAACTATGGACGTCTGTAAAGGTAGCATGGGTCATTATTTCTGCAGGGGACTTTGAAAGGTGGCTACACTGAGCCACTGCGCCAGAGATTGCGCCAAAGAGTATTATTCAGCTGCCTCCACTGGCAGTGCTTGGGGAGAACTCGTAGTAGTCAGTGCTTGTTGAGAACTCGTGGGAGTCAGTGCTTGCTGAGATGTGGTAGTGAAGAGTGCTTGTCGGGAGGTCGTGGTGGAGAGTTCTTGTTGAGATGTGGTAGTAGAGAGTCGGTGTGGAGATATATTGTAATGATTAGAGTGATTTTCGTCAATACATGAAGGTAAAAGAAAAAAATTTTTCCTTTTCTTTTTATTATATCAATGTCTTAAATAATGCGTCATTACAGGTTCAGTCAACAAAGCATCTGGCTTGTGTTCTTGTATTAGAGTGTAATTCTGCTTTCCTTACGCAATTATAGTATTTCTATTTTTTAATTACTTCAGTATAAATGATATTTAAAATTTCTTTCCTTATTGAAGAAGAACCGTGCCAGATGTGTACGTTGAGTCACACTCCCACACACAGAACAATTACACTTGTGCTTTGGTTTCGTAGGTTTTATAGTTGCTGGGGACTTAATTCATTGTGTTAACAGGAAATTTTCATTTCATTCTTTGTTGTTGTTCTATGCAGTAAGATTGCGTACTAAGACTAGTCAGGGCCAACCGTTTACGAGACTTGCGTAATCGGACCTACAGCAACGAACAAAAAATAAAAATTATTTTCAAACTTAATAATTAAGCCCCCATGCACGTGGCGACCCTGCCAGGATCGTCCCTTGGAATTCTTCTGATTGTAAAAATAGTAGACAGTAGTATTGTTGTAGTAACTTGTAGTTAGTAATTGTAGTCTATTTTGCATGTGTAGATTTTCCAAAATTTAAATTTGTTGTCTTGTCTATGGGTTTGACAATTTAGTGCAATTATTTCAATTGTTCATTAATCGTGTTTGAGGGAAACATCTCGTGTGAATGGTATTGTTGGAGATGAGGAGTCATTGTGTGTAATTTTCGTACAGTGACGAGTTTTGTATGTTTTGTAAATGATTACGCGATCGATGAAAAAGATGAAAATGATGAAAAGTGAGAATGACGAAATTGTTGACATGGCGAACTCGCCAACACAGGACAACAGTATGATGAATAATGGAGTTGAAAACAATTTAATAAGTCGGGAAGACAGTCCGGAACCATTTCAAAATTTTTCTCAATCAGAAAACTCACAGAATACGAGATTAACAATAGAAGATTCTGGAATAGTATCGAACACAGATAGCTTTACAGCTATGACGAAGGAAGCTGGTTTTGTGGGAAATGTCAGGGGTGAAAGGAATTTCGAACAAGTTAATATGGAGCAGTTGATGAGTGTAATATTAAATTTTCGATCTGAATTTAAAACAGAGATAGGAACAATTAAAACTGAGATGGGAACAATGGGATCACAAATAGGAACAATTAAAACAGAGTTAGGAACAATCAGAACTGAGATGAAAGCAATGGCAACACGGTTATGCTCACAAATAGGAACAATTAAAACCGAGATGGAAACAATGGAAACACAGTTAGGCTCACGAATAGGGATGTGTTTCAAAAACATGAAAGATGAATCAAAGAAAGAAAGTAGAGAAGAAGGACAACCGATTTTGAATGCTCACAATAATAGTTTAATTTCAATAGAGATTAGACAAGAGGAACAGGACAGAGATCGGGAAGAAAAAGATCGCGTGATAGTGCAAAAATATTCAGAGTTAAATTTACAACGTGCACATGATAAGGAAGAAATACTTGAAAGAATCGAGGAATCCGTACCAAATGACAGAATAAATAACTTAACGCAACAGTATGAACAGTTCACTACTAAATGTGACAATACCGGAACCCGAGTCGCGACACTTACGGAAGACGTAAATAAACAGAAAGAACAATTAAGTGACTCATCGGAAAGAGTTGAGGAGATCTCAGATAAATTGACAAGTCTTAGTTTAGCCGAGGGGTTTGAAGAAAATAATTTGTTTCATTTACGAGATGAAACAAGACAGCGCCAGACGCGTGAATTTAACAATAATCAACATTGGGATTGGCACAGACGCGGTACGTCTTTGTCGCCACGAGGAGAAAACTTTGACTATAAACACTTCTTGACTGTTCGGAAATTTAAGATCTTTCGCAATTCTAAGAATGACATACATCCATGTTCATGGTTAGATCAATTTATGTACGCACTTCCGCCAAATTTGCCACTAAGTCACAAACTGGAAATTATGTGCAGCTATTAATGTCCTCAGGGGATTCACTACTCTAAGTGAATATGTGCCGTAGCGTGCATAGGGCCCCGAGCTGTAGTGGTGCTATTTCCCTTTTAGTTTTCTGCACCGCTGGCTACTCTTTTACTATTCTTTGCATCTGTCAAAACAACTCTTCGACTATCAATCTATCTAGACAGTAGATAAACAATAACCTGATATGACTATTTTACCTAAATGTGATTTCGGAAATTACCGTTTGGACTTACTGTATCTTCATCAGCATTCATTCGTAACTTAAACGAAATTTTACCTGTTTATCTTTGTGACAATATTACTTCATATGTTGACGATATTCTTATTGCTAAACATTCTTGGAGTGAGCACAACAAAATTTTGGATTCATTATTACGTATTTTTGCAAAAGTTGGCGTTACAGTGAACTTAGAAAAATCTGAATTTGGTCGTTCTCAGGTGAAATTTCTCGGTCACGTTATTTCCACAGAAGGTATTCTTCCTGATCCAGAGAAACTAGACGCTATTCGTAATTATGCTGTTCCTACCACAAAACGTGATGTTCGTAGTTTCCTTGGTGTCTGTAATTTTCTTAGACGCTTTGTTAAATTGGACGATTTGGCCACACCTCGTTTATGTGAACTATCCGGAAAGAATTCTAATTGGTGTTGGGATGAGGAAGCTCAATCAGAATTTGAACAACTTCGTGATGCTTTCGTTGCTGCTCCACTTCTTTCACATCCGGATTTATCTAAAGATTTTTGTTTGGCGACGGACTCATCATACAAGGGCCTAGGAGCACACTTATTTCAAGAGATAGAAGAAGACGGCGTTGTAGTACAGAAAACTATTGCATTTGGAAGTCGTGTTCTCTCTAAATCAGAAAAGAATTATTCGATTACGGAACTTGAAGCTTTGGCGGTTGTTTGGGCTTTCACAAAATTTCGCACATTTTTGTTTGGCAGACATACTAAGGTTTACACCGATCATCGAGCTCTGGAATTTCTTATGTCGACAAAATTAACTCATGGCAGATTGTCACGATGGGCGTTGTACCTACAGGAATTTGATTTTAGTATTGTTTACCTACAGGGTTCTTCAAATATTGTTGCTGATGCTTTATCACGTGCACCTATGGGTTTGAAACAAAGTGCTGAAGAGGACTGCAAGGAAAACAATTATTGTTTGATGTATATTCAAGGTGTTGCGTTTGAGAATTTTATTTCCTCTTCGCTCCAGGACATCGCTAAGGAGCAAAATAAGGATCCAATCTGGAAGGACGTTAAGGAGAAGTGGAGGAGAAAGGAAAGCGTAGCGATTAGACAGCATTATTTAGTTCGCAATGACATTCTTTTTAAACGAAAATCGGTCGACAACTCTGTTTGGTTAGTTTGTATTCCTGATGAGTGGGTTAATAAGCTGATTTGGTATACGCATTTCAATTATGCACACTTTGGTCCCAGAAAATGCTTTCATAAATTACGAGAAAATTGCTACTTCAGTAATATGGAAAAACGTATTCGATCTGTTCTGGCCAAATGCAAATTATGTCAAAAGGCTAAGCCGCCAACAATTTCTCACAGAGCACCGTTGTTTCCTATCATTCCAGCGAAATTAAAGGAGATGGCTGCAGTCGATTTGTTCGGTCCAGTGGTTCGTTCTACTAATGGTTTTGCATACATTTTCGTAACAGTGGAGTTGACATCAAAATATGTGTGTTTTACACCTTTACACAAAGCAACAGCTCGTTCAGTATCTAATGCTTTCATCAAACATTTTCTTAAAGAAGTTGGTCATGTTGATAAGGTTATATCAAATAATGGATCACAGTTTCGTTCTAAAATTTGGCTTCGTACTCTAGGGCGTCGTAAAATTAAACCAATTTTCATTTCACTTTTTCACCCTCAATCTAACGCTTCAGAGAGATGGATGAAGGAAATCAATAAATTGTGCCGACTTTATTGTCATCAGAATCACAGAACTTGGGATCAGTATCTTCATATTTTTCAAAACATTCTGAATGAACTTCCTAATGACTCAACTTCTTTACCGCCTATACTGATATTAAAAAACAAAGCACCGACAAATCGCATATCTGAAATCGTTTCTTTTCCGCCTTCACGGAAACTGCGGCATTCTGAAGTTGTGAACGTGGCTCTACAAAATATTGAATCTGCGGCTGCTAGAAGAGAGAAATCAGCTAAACATCCTGGTCGTTTAAAAATCTTGTCAGTTGGTCAAAAAGTGTTAATTAAGTCTCATCGTTTGTCTCACAAAGGAAAAGGCTTGTGTCGTAAATTTTTTCTGCTTTATAACGGTCCATATAGAATTCGCAAAATTATTCATGATAACACTGTTGAAGTAGAAACTCTTAAATCATGACGCTCTAAGGGAATACATCATATATCTAACGTTAAAATTTTTGTGGAATGACATACTTGTGAGAAACTAACAGCTACATGTAAACACGCAGAGAGTACAAGGAAACCGCGCTGTGTTTTGGCGGCGGCACATACTCAAAGCAACAGTCAAGTCTGCGCGCCGCACAAGGCAGTCGTTGACCGCAAACAATTGCTTCCTACGTCACGCGCCTACAGCTGATCGAGCGCTCAGTGCGAATGCACTGACAGCCGTAAGCAAATACACAGTCTAATTTCTCCGACTAAATTCAGTATAAAGCTATAGTGACTTGATGAATTATGTTATTAACATTCAGTATTTTTCAGGATACGGTTCTATAAAATATTTAAGAACTTCAGGTAAATTCTGTGCGTGTCCGACGTTAAGACGACTTGCTATCGAGAAAATTTCAGAAAGAATGTAATTTCCAAGAAGAAACTAATAAACTAAAAAGGTAACTATTAATTGAGTTCATTTTTCAGGTAACATATTTCCTCTTAGGTACGTACTTTAGACGTAATTTGCTGCTCGCGATTACGTGATTCATACTTTGTGCTAAATTTCATGTTCTATGAATTTACATGTGAAGCGACGTGCTTGCGTACATTTGCTGATTTTTGTCAATGTTTTATTGGCGAACAGGGTTGTTATTTGTATATATTATGCATCGCTTGGCTGCAATACTTTTTCACTGATGTCATATTTTTTTATTATGTGCCTGCTGTGCTTATTCATTTAAATTATAATTGTCACCTGATTAATTGTGCTGACTATGGTTATGTGTGTAAGTTATACTTTGTGATTTATCTGCTTGCGCCTTCATGTTTACTTATTAAGATGACATATGAACATTTATTTGCTTATGCTGATATGATGCTAATGACCTGTTTATTGTGTTAGATAACATATTTGCTGCCTTGCTTATGGATTGCATATTTACACATTTCTGTTTTGTTGTCATAACTACTCTTTAATTTGGTATATAGAAATGCTGATATACTGTGTATGAACATAGAGTTTAGGTCACATTATTGTATTAATTATAGATTGTTCGCTTGGCAGAGCCTCGTTGTAAGAATTGTGCTGCATCCACTTGTTGACATTCTGTTCTCTACTGGTATATTTACTCGCTATTGCATGTTTTGCTTACGCTCAGTGCCTTATATTTTTAAGATAGGAAAATGAACTGCTATAATTCGACATAAACGACATTAGTACAAGAAACTTCATAGAAGTCACATGAGCTGAGGTTTTATGGAACCTGTATAAATTTATGCCAATAGGAAGGAAGCTAACGACATGACATACCAAAACTAGGTTTAGACCATTGACAGTTATTACACTGCATTTTTCGTGAGCAATTGAAATAGGAAGTGACACTTGACACAAGAAATACTCCACATGTTTGCTTCTGTTTGCCATAATTCTTGAAGTGGTGTACACACTGTGAAATATTATGATCATTCACACTCCGTAATCGTACTTAATTACTGAGAGTTATTCGAACTAAGTCTGTTGGAGGTCATGTATGCATTTCTTTTATTTAATGATGGACAGAAGATTTGGGTCAGATGGATTACACAGAGGTTGTGTGTTGACAGTGTGTCTTCGGATTGTATGGGATGATGAGGTTTGCATTAGGATTATATCTGTACTTGTTCGAGGAGACTGACTAGAGGAAAGAGTTGTTATGGAAGTGAAATGATATTGGTAATAAGGTTTATATGTATCGGCGTATTGAAGAGGTATTATTGAGGTATTGAGATTATATGAAGTTGATGATTATTGGAGTTTTTGTGGACAAGAGGTAAGGTAAATGATATTGATGATAAGATTTATATGTATCGACGTAAGAGGTATTTTTGAAGTATTGAGATTATGTGATGCTGATGATTATTGGAGTTTTGGTGGATAAGAGGTAAAGTAAGTGAGGTGCATATTTTTTTTTGTTGGTCTATATGGAACAAGGAGGATGAAGATAGCAGACTAGAACACTCAAGTAGAAGGAAGATAGTCTATACACACACTTGTTAAATCACTAAGCAGTATATACTTTTTTTCTGGAGAGAGGAAGTAATTGCATATCTTGGCTCACTGACAGTTGTTCAGCAACCGTACATTTTGATCTGGCTTGGCAAACATTGGTCTTGACATGATGACTATGACGTTGACTTAACTATTATTGACTGTTATACATTGCTGCCACTACTACTTGATACACATGTCGAACATCAAATCTTGGACAGAGCTACATTTACACAGTTAACACTATTCAATTACACAGTAGTACTTAATGTGGATGAAAGATGAGTGAGTGTGTTTTGTGTGTTTTCCTTTCCTAATACTACCCACCTATCTCCTAAATATTATTTTATTTGTTGTAGTGGCTTGCACTGACACCCATAAATATTATAGGTTTACTGATATTTGTGTATTTGTAATAGTTAATATGACAATTATCTGACATCATTTGTGTGTTTGTTATGATTTGTATGTTTAGTGTAAAAGCATTTGTATGTGGATTCAAACTATTGTTCATGCCTGAACTGTCTGATTAGTGATGGTGAATATTATGAACTGTTACCTGCACTTGTTCAACATTGATGTGTGACACTTAGAAATGTTTAATTTCTGCTGATGAACTGTGTGATCAGTGATAGTAAATATTATGGACTGTTACTTGTACTTTTTCTACATGATTGGTGCCACTAGGACATGTTTAATTTCTGCTTATAAACTCTGATGAACAGTGTGATCAGTGATAGTGAATATTATGGACTGCTCTCTGGACCTGCTCATCATTGCTAGGTGCAACTGATGGACTGCTTCTACTGAAATGAGGTCACTTGTTGCTGTGTGTACCTGTTCAACATTGCTGGGTGCCACAGATGGAACTGCTTCTACTGAAATGATGTTACCTCTTGCTGTCTGCACATGCTCAACATTGCTGGGTGCCACTGATGGACTGCTTCTACTGAAAGTTGTCACTTGATGCTGTCTGCACCTGCTCAACATTGCTAGGTGGCACAGATGGAACTGCTTCTACTGACATAATGTCACTTGTTGGTGTCTGCACTTGTTCAACACTACTGGGTGCCACTGTTAGAACTGTTTCTACTGAAATGATGTTACTTCTTGCTGTCTGCACCTGCTCAACATTGCTGGGTGCCACTGATGGATTGCTTCTACTGAAATAATGTCACTTGTTGGTGTCTGCACCTGTTCAACAATGCTGGGTGCCACTGATGGACTGCTTCTACTGAAAAGATGTCACCTGTTGGTGTCTGTACTTGCTCAACATTGCTGAGTGCCACTAATGGAACTGCTTCTGCTGAATGATGTCACTTGTTGGTGTCTGCACCTGTTGAACATTGCTGGGTGCTACTGCTGGAACTAATCACTGAAAGCATTTTATGTGAACATTTATATAAACTGATTTTTTGTGTATTGTGTGAACTATTATGTAAAGTCACATGTATGAAAAGAAGTTGTATTGCTTACCGTATTTCATATATTCGATTATTGAAAGGTCAGTGCAAAGCCAAAATTTTATCTAATTATGTGATATTTACGTATTAATATTATCTTTTATTTTTGTCTGTATTTTTGTGGACGAATTTGGTGGTATTTTCACCACCAATGCTGGCAAAAATACCATCAAATTCTGGCCCGTGGAGGAGGGGCATATGAAAGGTGGCTACACTGAGCCACTGCGCCAGAGATTGCGCCAAAGAGTATTATTCAGCCGCCTCCACTGGCAGTGCTTGGGGAGAACTCGTAGTAGTCAGTGCTTGTTGAGAACTCGTGGGAGTCAGTGCTTGCTGAGATGTGGTAGTGAAGAGTGCTTGTCGAGAGGTCGTGGTGGAGAGTTCTTGTTGAGATGTGGTAGTAGAGAATAGGTGTGGAGATATATTGTAATGATTAGAGTGATTTTCGTCAATACATGAAGGTAAAAGAAAAAAATTTTTCCTTTTCTTTTTATTATATCAATGTCTTAAATAATGCGTCATTACAGGTTCAGTCAACAAAGCATCTGGCTTGTGTTCTTGTATTAGAGTGTAATTCTGCTTTCCTTACGCAATTATAGTATTTCTATTTTTTAATTACTTCAGTATAAATGATATTTAAAATTTCTTTCCTTATTGAAGAAGAACCGTGCCAGATGTGTACGTTGAGTCACACTCCCACACACAGAACAATTACACTTGTGCTTTGGTTTCGTAGGTTTTATAGTTGCTGGGGACTTAATTAATTGTGTTAACAGGAAATTTTCATTTCATTCTTTGTTGTTGTTCTATGCAGTCAGATTGTGTACTAAGACTAGTCAGGGCCAACCGTTTACGAGACTTGCGTAATCGGACCTACAGATACGAACGAAAAATAAAAATTATTTTCAAACTTAATAATTAAGCCCCCATGCAACTTCTAACGACTTGTTGAGTCCACGCTACATCTAGTTGCTGCACTACGCCGGATCAAAGCAGGTCCGACACGATATCAGGATATCCCATGACTTTTGTCACCTCAGCGCATATCTGCATCGCACCATCTGTGATGTTCATATATATCTAAATCTATATTCCGCAAACCATCTTACATAGCTGTTTTCATTTAATATAAGTGAGTCCAACACGTAGTCTTGAACCGAGGATTTGAGTGGTAGGGAATGACAGGCTGGGATTTTAGCAGCTGATGATGCTGAGCCGAACGTCATTTACTACACTCAATTGCGACAGTAATGTCGGAGGATACAGTGTAGATTCCATGGTGGCTGCGGGGCCACCAACTTGGGAGGCGACGTCGGGCACCATTCATATCCCAGTAATGATTTACTGACTCCTTCCTGTAACAGAGATCAGTATCAGAACCTGGGCCCAATTACAGCTTCACTACCTTCGAAATACGACAGACAACACGACGAAACTGGAGCCTTTGTATCACAGATACGTGGGTAATCCCAAAAGTAAGGTCTCCTATTTTTTTATAAGTACAAAGACCCGTTTATTTTTTACAAAGGTTTACATCAGTTTACAGCTTGAACATTTAGCTATTTTTCGACATAATCACCATTACTGTCGTTGCATTTTTGTAGACATTGTGGCAGGTTTTGTATCCCCATGTCATACCAGCTAGCAGTCATGCTGTTCAGAAAGTTATGAACCTCTTCTTTCACCTCGTCATGGGAGCTGAATCGCTTTCCGGCCAAATATCCTTTTAACCTAGGGAACAGGTGATAGTCACTGGGAGCTAAGTGGGTGGGTGATTGTGTTCTACTGAAACTGTTACAGGAGAGCAACGGTTGACCGAGCGATGTGTGGGCGAGGGTTGTCATGGAGAGTGTGTACACCCTTGCTCAACATTCCCCTTCTCCGGTTCTGAATTGCCCGGTTGAGTTTTTTCAGAGTCTCACACACAGTCCCTGTCAGCGTTAATTGTGGACCCAGCGATTCAGCTCCCACGACGAGGTGAAAGAAGAGGTTCATAACTTTCTGAACAGCATGGCGGCGAGCTGGTATGACATGGGCATACAAAAACTGCCACAGCGTCTACAAAAATGCATCGACAGAAATTGTGATATGTCGAAAAATAGCTAAATGTTCAAGCTGTAAACTAATGTAAACCATTGTAGAAATAAACAGGTCTATGTACTTACAAAAAAATAGTAGACCTTACTTTTGGGATTACCCTCGTATTTTGAAAAAAGTTTACTTTTAAAATTCCACAAATGTAATATTTACCAATTTTCGTCAGTCTTTTAAAACGTAGAACACTGTATAATCGACAGATTCGCATTTAATGAGAAATGTAAATCTGACTCCGAATTCTACCGTTACATGAAAAGTTAACTTCAATTATGTAACAAAAACACCATTTAAAAGATCAGTATCAACAGTTTTAGCACGTTTACACTTTTAAATATTCAAAAGCATGGAAATTCCAATTACATTTAATTTATTCTCGCCGAAGAGAACCACCTTACAACAACAAATTACGCTTTTAACAGACCATAACCATTTACACCACCTTTAATTGCTAATCACAACAAGACAACACAACAGTGAAGGAAGAGTATCCGACGCACCACTTTAACGGTATAGTGCTATGCACAGTACTTTCTCTATGCATAAGCATCGGCCCAACTAGTTGTTTCTCGTGCAGTAGAATTTAATTAACTTAGCGTGCCTTAAGATATATTATGTAACATATCAGCTTAACAGCGCTAGATTTGCAAGGTTACGTCTTATGCTAGGTAACTAATTAGTAGATTAGTCTAAGAAATCGTAGTACACCACATCCAACTTGGAATTAGTGGGCAGCCATATTGGGCGCAAGCAAATTTCTTACACTCGTGCTTTGAACTGAACACACGCTACCAATCAGTATCAAATGCTCACGTGGATTGTGCCTTATCATTGATTACCAAATCACCAGCTCCTTGCTCACGCAAAATGTCGCAAAACTGCCAATACACTTCCCGATATATTCCACCAAGATACGAAAGGCGTGAAAGAGCTTAAGAGGCCCTGCCGCAGTCCTGCGCTTTTATCGCGCCTGTGGCGCCGTAAAAACAAATATGAACAAAAGTCGCAAACACAATCTTGCGCGATCAACACACATGCGTAAATCTGTAATTACAACCCGCCGCAGGAGTGTGAAACGTAGCTGTGGGACACTGATAGCAGTGGTCACAGCGAGGGAGAGAATTAACGACCCACATCTCGCTATAAAGCTCAAGGCAGACAAACGGAATAACAGCGATAATATGCGTCAGCGCTGGAACAACTGACGTGAGCCCAACTTCCGTGCTAGCACGTTGCGTCAGACACAAACAGCACCGACCTTGTTCGGCACCTGTTGATGCTACACACGACTCACCACACCAAGTCCATAGTTAATTTGTGGCGTTTGCTGTCCAGGTGCTTCCACGGAAGTCCAGTCTTGGTTGCTGCACACGCAGTAGCACCTCTTTTGACTATGTTTTCTCTATCCAATAGTGAACAATCGCGAGAAACAGGGAAGCCAAGGAGCTCACACGAATAGCAACGCTAGGCAAAGTGTAAACTGCAGCCCACTCACAATTTCGTCTATCAGAGCGTGTGTACAGATAACTACCACCAACTACGACGAAGACGCCGAACTAAAACAATAGCAGAGGCAAGGTTCGACACAAATCTTATCAGTTCAATATAAATGAATGGTGTTCATTCAATAACCGGGTATCTGTCTTTTGCGTCAGTGATCCCGTATACTATTACAATACCACTTCTATCAAACTAATGATTAAGAGAAAACTTGCGGAAACAAAGGTGCAAATACTGCAGATCAGCGATGTGGTCACAGAAACCAACCATTAACATCTCGCCCTATTATGCCCGAGCAGTACTGTTCAACTTTCGCAATGAACAGCAAGATCTCACTTGCAAAAAGTCAGAATCTGACTTGCTAAGTAGGCACATGTTGATTGTGACAGCCACCTCCGATTTCGGTGTTTGTTGTTAAGATTAAGCACTTTCAGGGCAGCTTCAATAGGTTAGGGTTACGAATGAACCAGCAGGTTTGAAACTGAACGCCAAATAAATGCGCTGCAACAGTAACAGATTTGTTAATAAATGCTTCTCGAAACATTAAAAAATTTTGCTTGTCCTGCATCAACAAAATGTTGAAAGTAAAAAAACAATGGTGTTATTTAAAACGCATAAAAATTCGGAGGCATTACTTTTCAGCCCACCCTTATAGTTGTTCGTGTTAAATATCGCAGTGTTTTTACGGGAGAGGCCTTCACAGCTTGATCCGACAACTGTCTATTTTACAATGAAATGAATGCCCCTAGCTGCATACAGACGTTGATATGTCAACGGGGACAGTTGAAAATGTGTGTCCCGCCGGGACTCGAACTTGAGATCTCCTGCTTACATGGCAGATGCTCTATCCATCTGAGCCACCGAGGACACAGAGGAAATGTCCGAAAGAACAGATACCATCTTCATATACATATAGAGTTAAGGCTCACCGGCCATTTGACCATCATCTTCTGTGCGGATGCACAAACAGTGCCCGAACCCTTACGGGAATCGGCAGAAAGCGGCGAGTAATGAGTATAATTGCCAGGGGCACTATGAATATAGTGCGGGACAATAAGTTGGGAATGTGGGTCTCACGAGAGGCGTGCAGAGGTAAGTCCCTGCAGTCGCACTATCCTCTGTTTCTTCGGTGGCTCAGTTGGCCTCTGTAATAAAAAACTGAGTGAAATGGTCAACAACGAACTCGAACGGATGTCGTTTGACATCCTCAACGACCAAACATAACGATCAACAACGATCAAAATGGAAAAAAAAGATCGATAGAGCGTCTGCCATGTAAGCAGGAGATCCCGGGTTCGAGTCCCGATCGGGGCACACATTTTCAACTGTACCCGTTGACTTATATCAACGCCTGTATAGAGCTAGGGATGTTCATTTCATTGTAATTTCATTCTAACGAGCTGCATGGTCACCGATGGTATCTGTTCTTTCGGACATGTCCGAAAGAACAGATACCATCTTCGTATATATATAGTTTCCGTGCTGTAGAATGTGCCTTAGGGGATCCCGACGCAAAGTCACATAATGTGTACGCCACACTAACGTCAAGGACATCATTGACTTTAGTGTTTCCCGGGTCTTGGTCCGGATTGGGACTGCATTGCGTTGGGGTAGCAGTTTTTCTGCTTGGCTGTAGTAGATCCTGCAGCATTTGCGATTCCTCTGGATTCGAGCTTTCAGGCTGTTCACTTTTACCCAACAGTGACTTACAAAAGTATTATTGAGAGTGAATAAGAGTAAGACAAGTTATGTAGCTCAACTCCTACGAAATGCGTGTTACGCCTATTTTTAGTCCACCCACAAAGGAAGTAGATTACAAGACCGATACTTGAATACTGCTCGTCTCTCTCGGCCTCTCGCCAGATAGGACTGTTAGATGGAGTAGAGAAAATCCATTGAACAGCAGCGCGGTTTGTCACAGGTCCATACAGTAAGCGCAAAAGCGTAACAGCAATGTTCACACAATTCCACTGACAGACTCTACAAGAAATGCGATGTGCGTCGTTGTGTGGTTTACTGTTAAAATTCCAAGGTAGTGCGTTCGGGTAAAAGTTATTCAACATATTGCTCTCCCCTACGTGTATTTCGCGGAAAGGCCACGAAGACAACATTATGGAGATTCGAATCGCACTGACGCCTTCCGGGAATCATTCTTAATGCGCGTCATTCGCGACTGGAACAGGAAAAGAGCGACATGCAGAAAGTCCACTTGCAAGTGACTTTATGGTCTGTGGAGTTTAGATGTAGATGTCAGAGTGACGTTTAGTAAGTAATGCACACATTTCTTTCGCGGCCAGCTTCGGGTGAAACAGTGCAGAATTTGCTGTGGGACATCGTGGAATATGCCTCCCGCAGTCTCTATCAGATTCATGAAGTTCCGATAGATGGCGGCGCTATACTTAACAACCGAAATGGTCTCTGTAACACAGATGGATACCAAGTAGAGAGCTCTCACTGACTTTCTTTTGGCGGAAAACCACAGCATCGCAGATACTCATAGGCGCTTGCAGAATGTCTACAGAGACACGGCAGGGAACAAAAGCACAGTGAGCCATTGGGCGAAATGTCGCAACAGGGACGAGCAAACCTGTTCGATGTCTCGCGCACCGGTCGGTCGCACACAGCTATGACTGCTGCAATGTTGGAACGTGTGGACACTCTCATTCGAGGTGATTGACGCATCACAATGAAATACCTTGCTGCGCAACTGGACGTGTCTGCAGTTGAGGTGCTCAAAGGTATCTGCCCGCAGAGTTTCTCGCCGCCTAACCGACCACAAACAGCAGTCAAGGAGCATCTGTGCGGAATTGCTTGCGCGCTACGATGCTGATCGTGATAACTTTTTGTCGAACATCGTCATAGGCGATGAAACATAAGTTTCTCACTTCGAACCGAAAAAAAAAGGAAATCCTTGGAGTGGCACCACACCACCTCACCACCAAAGAAAAAGTTCAAATCCTCACCGTGATGCGGTAAAGTCATGACGACAGTCTTCTGGGAGTCAGCATCCGGCCGCTATGGCCGAGCGGTTCTAGGCGCTTTATTCCGGAACCGTGCTGCTGCTACGGTCGCAGGTTCGGATCCTGCTTCGGGCATGGATGTGTGTGATGTCCTTAGGTTAGGCAGGTTTAAGTAGTTCTAATTTCTAGGGGACTGATGACCTGATATGTTAAGTCCCATGGTGCTCAGAGTCATTTGAACCATTTTTTGGGAGTCTAAAGAGGTTATTCTGGTTGATGACCTTCCTCATGGTTCAGCGGCGAACTTTGAAGTGTATTGTGCTAGCCTTAGGAAACTGAAGAACGACATCAGCGCGTTCGTCACCACAAAAATGCAAACTAACTCCTCCTTCTCCTTGACAACGCAAGGCCTCACATAAGTCAGCGCATCCGAGAGGAGCTCACAAAAATTCATTGGACTCTTCTTCCTCATCCATCGTACAGCCCACATCTGACACTTTCCGACTTCCATCTGTTTGACCCAATAAATGATGCACTTCACGGGAGGCAGAACGTGGATGATGGGGAGCAAGACGTTGGCTCCGACATAGACCAGCAGAGTGTGAGCAAACAGGCCCTCCCAGTGAGGACGCGTGGGGCAGTGGCATTACAGTCCGCCCCCGGTAGCTGAGTGGTCAGAGTGTCAATTATTAAGGGCCCGGATTCGATTCCCGGCTAGGTTGGAGATTTTCTACGCTCAGGGACTTGCTGTTGGGTTGTCCTAATCATCATCATTTCATCCTCATCGACGCGCAAGTCGCCGAAGTGGCGTCAAATCGAAAGACTTGCACCCTGCGAACGGTCTACCCGACGGGAGGCCCTAGTCACATTTACGAGGGGGGTTTGAAAAGTCCGCGCAAAAATAAAAACTACTTACGTGTTTGGGGTAAACCTTTTTTATTTTTCGACATAGGCTCCTGTTAGACTTATACACTTCGTCCAACGTTGTCCTAATTTGTTGATCCCTTCCGAATAATAGAAATTGCCCAAGTCTGCAAAATAGCTATTAGTTGCTGCAATCACCTCCTCATTTGAATAAAATCTTTATCCCGCCAGCTCTTTCTTCAAATTGGGGAACAAATGGTAGTCCAAGGGAGCCAAGTCTGGAGAATAGGGGCGATGTTAAACGAGTTGGAATCCTATTTCCATTAATTTCCGACCACAACTGGTGTGCTGGTCCATTGTCGTGATGGAAAAGGACTTTTTTGTGGTCCAATCGCCGGCGTTTTTCTTGCAGCTCTGTTTTTAAACGGTTCAATAACGATGAATAATATGTACCTGCAATAGTTTCATCCTTTTCCAGATAGTCGATGAGGATTATCCCTTGCGAATTCCAGGACAATCGCCATAACCTCTCCGGCTGAAGGACTGGTCTTCGCTTTTTTTTGGTGCAGATTCTCCCTTGGTAACCCATTGTGTAGATTGTTGTTTGGTCTCAGGAGTATGGTAATGAATCCGTGTTTCATCCACAGTGACGAAACGACGCTTAAAGTCCTGCGGATTCTTCCTGAACAGCTGCAAAACATCCTTGCAGCACTTCACATGATTCCGTTTTTAGTCAAGGGTGAGCAATCGCGGAACCCATCTTGCGGATATATTTCTCATGTCCAAATGTGTATGCAAAATGTTATGTACCCGTTCATTCGAGATGCCCACAGCACTAGCAATCTCACGCACCTTAACTCTTCTGTCATCCATCACCATATCATGGATTATATCAGCGATTTCTGGAGTCGTAACCTCTACAGGGCGTCCAGAACGTTCAGCATCACTTGTGCCCATATGGCCACTCCGAAAATTTTGAAACCACTTATAAACAGTTCTAATCAAAGGTGCAGAGTCACCGTAATGTTTATCGAGCTCCTCTTTAGTCTCCTGAGGGGTTTTGCCTTTCATAAAGTAATGTTTAATCAGCACACAAAATTCTTCTTCGTCCATTTTTTTACAATCACTCGACTTCCCTGAAACTTCCTGCCGGATTAAAACTGTGTGCCGGACCGAGACTCGAACTCGGGACCTATGCCTTTCACGGGCAAGTACTCTACCATCTGAGCTATCCAAGCACGACTCACGCCCCATCCTCACAGCTTTACTTCTGCCAGTACCTCGTCTCCTACCTTCCAAACTTAACAGAAGCTCTCCTGCGAACCTTGCAGAACTAGCGTTCAGAACGGGGCGTGAGTCGTGCTTGGGTAGCTCAGATGGTAGAGCACTTGCCCGCGAAAGGCAAAGGTCCCGAGTTCGAGTCTCGGCCGGGCACACAGTTTTAATCTGCCAGGAAGTTTCATATCAGCGCACGCTCCGCTGCAGAGTGAAAATCTCATTCTACTCGACTTCCTTGATTCAGACAAATGCCAAACACAAAGAAATAGACAAATATGGCTGAAACATGTTGTGCGTTCTTTCCAAAGATGCTACTAACTAAACGTGGCGTCGATACGCGCCGTTGGTGCCATCTCTCGGACTTTGCACGGACTTTTCAGACAGCCCTCGTAGTGGCATTACGCAGATTTTATGTTGGGAAATAGGATTTTTAGCCAAAAGAGTGGGGAATAATAAGATGTATTGGAACCCTGAATAAAACCAACCCGATTTCAGAAAAAAAAGTGTTGCATTTCTTTTCGAACGGCCTTCGTAGAACGGATCTTTTAAGTACAACCAGTTAGCAAAGTGATTCGTAGTCATACTGTGTAACAGTGAGAAAAACTTTTGGCGCACCGTTTATATCACGAAGCAGTTCGCAGTAGTTATGGTAAGCAGTAGTATGGACGTGGGCAGCACCGTTAGTTAAATGTGTGTTTCTTCTTATTTATTTAGTTTCTGTAGCGACCCCTCGCCAGGGATTTGTGCGCAGTCTGGGCCGCAACCCCCGCCAGCGGCGCGTTTCCGGTGATTGCGGGCCGCGGTGATGTATGCCGGCCGTGGGTCCGCTTTTGTCCGGGAATGGAGCGCTGCCAGCACGCGGATAACGCCGGGGGGACGCGGCTGAGCCGGCGGCGGCGACCGGCGCCGTTTCCGCCATTCGCCGCTCGCGCAGTTCGCCCGCGGGCCGCCAGGGGCGCCGCGGCTCTTGCAGCTCGCCGAAATGTCGGAGTGTGGCGCATTGATTCGAGAGGACTCGGAAAGCCGGGCTTACTTATTCAGTCCTGTCCCCTCTCAGCTTCCCATCTTGGCACTTGAACAAAGTTATCTCTGCAGGCACACAGATCCTTTATGTTAAGCGGTGCAGAAACTAGCAAGGCCTGTTAGCTCACTTCGTGCCCGAAATAAGTAGAATGTATGGCTACCCTCGGTATCGCCTGAGAGCTGGCAAATCTTTCGAAATGTCGTATTAGATTCCTGTAAGTTCCCACATGTTTCTGAGACTAGTCTACTATGTTAGATTCAGAGGATAATAGTCTTCGTTGCTTCGACAGAGCTGTGGAAAAGCTCACTGTGATGTTGAACGTTACTGGAGGTTTACTAATACCATGGATTTTGATAATGAATGTATGGTGAGATGTTGACCATTCCATCACGCATTAGGATTTATCTAGAATGAGATTTTCACTCTGCAGCGGAGTGTGCGCTGATATGAAACTTCCTGGCAGATTAAAACTGTGTGCTAGACCGACACTCGAACTCGGGACCTTTGCCTTTCGCAGTGGTAGAGCACTTGCGTGCGAAAGGCAAAGGTCCCGAGTTCGAGTCTCGGCCCAGCACACAGTTTTATTCTGCCAGGTTGTTTCATATCAAGATTTATCTAGATTATTTTCGTTTTTCTTCTGCGTTCTTTTCCATTCCCAACCTAACGCAGTTGGAGAGATTGGGGGCTAACGTTCCGTCGACAAAAAGGTCATTAGAGCAAGCCATTGCATTCAGATAGGGACTTGTACTGTGATTGATTTCGTGTGGTTTCCCACAACTTTCTCTTCTTTTCCTCGATTTTCAGCTTCGTAATGCTCTTTCCGACACACTTAGCGTATTTACATGCAGCGTGTCCACACTCTCACAGATTTCGTCCGACGACCATGTTATATCATCGAGCGGAGTGTTTTTGTTATACAGAGTGAAAAAATTTTAACAAGAAACTAAGTGGGTCGAAGCACTTTTTCGTGGCAAAAGAATTTCTTGTATAACGATGCAGGCGAAAACAAGTGCTGTATTTTAGATCTCATAAAATTGTACACTACTGGCCATTAAAATTGCTACACCACGAAGATGTCGTGCTACAGACACGAAATTTAACCGACAGGAAGAAGATGCTGTGATATGCAAATGATTAGCTTTTCAGAGCATTCACACAAGGTTGGCGCCGGTGGCGAGACCTACAACGTGCTGACATGAGGAAACTTCCCAACCGATTTCTCATACACAAACAGCAGTTGACCGGCGTTGCCTGGTGAAACGTTGTTGTGATGCTTCGTGTAAGGAGGACAAATGCGTACCGTCACGTTTCCGACTTTGATAAAGGTCGGATTGTAGCCTATCGCGATTGCGGTTTATCGTATCGCGACATTACTGCTCGCGTTGGTAGAGATCCAATGACTGTTAGCAGAATATGGAATATGTGGGTTTAGGAGGGTAATATGGAACGCCGTGCTCGATCCCAATGGCCTCGTATCACTAGCAGTCGAGATGATAGGCATCTTATCTGCATGGCTGTATCGGATCGTACAGCCACGTCTCGATCCCTGAGTCAACAGATGGGGACGTTTGCAAGACAACAACCATCTGTACGAACAGTTCGACGACGTTTGCAGCAGCATGGGCTATCAGCTCCGACACCATGGCTGCGGTTACTCTTGACGCTGCATGACAGGCAGCAGTGTCTGCGATGGTGTACTCAACGACGAACCTTGGTGCACGAATGGCAAAACGTCATTTTTTCGGATGAATCCAGGTTTTGTTTATAGCATCGTGACGATCGCATCCGTGTTCGGCAACATCGCACGTTGGAATCGTGTATTCGTCATCGCTATACTGGTGTATCACCCAGCGTGATGGTAATGGGTGCCATTGGTTACACGTCTCTGTCACCTCTTGTTCGCACTGACGGCACTTTGAACAGTGGACGTTACATTTTAGATGTGTTAAGACCCGTGGCTCTACCTTTCATTCTATCCCTGCGAAACCATACATTTCAGCAGGATAATGCTCGACCGCGTGTTGTAGCTGCTGTACGGGCCTTTCAGGATACATAAAATGTTCGACTGCTGCCCTGGCCAGCACATTCGCCAGATCTCTCACCAATTGAAAACGTCTGGTCAATGGTGGCAGAGTAACTGGCTCGTCACAATACGCCAGTTACTACTCTCGATGAATTGTGGTATCGTGTTGCAGCTGCATGGGCAGCTGTACCTGTACACGCCATCCAAGCTCTGTTTGACTCAATTCCCAGGCGTATCAAGTCCGTTATTACGGCCAGAGATGGTTGTTGTTGGTACTGATTTCTCAGGATCTATGCACCCAAATTGTGTAAAATGTAATCACATGTCAGTTCTAGTATAATATATTTGTCCAATGAACACCCGTTTAACATCTGCATTTCTTCTTGGTGTAGCAATTTTAATGGCCAATAGTGCATTACAGTGCAGTAATTCGATATCGCTATAAAGCTCTCTTGTAGGTAGATACCAATATCATTTTTTTTGGGGGGGGGGGGGGGGGAAAGCTGTCGTTGTTCTTGGAATGTCTTTTCCATCATAAAATATTCGAAAAATTGTTCCAGATCGCTCATTGTTTGATCTATTTCGTCATGTGAATGTGCCTCTAAATGGCTCGATACACTTTTAATTATGTTCCACCGTTTTTGAGTCATAGCCTACGTCGATGATCTTTATGATCTCCGAAACCTTTCATCTGTCATAATTGGCTCTGTACGTCCATCAGCATTGACTTCAACAAATTCATCCAGTGATATTATAGGATAATTTAATGATATAGAACATTCCCGATTTCTCTGCAATTGCACATCAAAAAATAAATTACAGCACCTCTGTTGATTATGACTCGCTATTCGATTTTGTTTACTTCGTTAGATGTAACTTTAAAAAGTAAAAACGAATAAATCTGGATGACATTACGAATACAGAAATTTTATTTCATGTCAAATGAAAATTGTATAAAATTACAGATTGTTATCATCGTATTATTCGTGTTAACAGATTTTTGATGTTGAATGTGTTTGTGTTAAATAATTTTCACCGTCCTACTAGCTCACAGATCATTCCATCCGAGATTACGATCGTTTAACAAGCACCACTGCATTATAAAGTGTGGAGAAAGGGAGTATGGTGGGCTGTTATTGTCATCTGCTATTGTCCTTTTACTATTTATACAGGGTGGTCCACTGATCATGATCGGGCCAAATATCTCACGAAATAAGCATCCAACGAAAAAACTACAAAGAACGAAACGCGTCTAGCTCGAAGGGGGAAACCAGATGGCGCTAAAGTTGGCCCGCCAGAAGGCGCTGCCATAGGTCAGACAGATATCAACTGCGTTTTTTAAAAAATAGGAACCCCCACTTTTTATTACATATTCGTGTAGTGCGTAAAGAAATATGAATGTTTTAGTTGGACCACTTTTTTCGCTTTGTGATCGATGGCGCTGTAATAGTCACAAACGTATAAATACGTGGTATCACGTAACATTCTTCCGATGCGGACGGTATTTTCTTCGTCTTACATTACCCGTGTTAAAATGGGCCAATTGCGGAAAAGGTCGATATCGTGTTGATGTATGGCTATTGTGATCAAAATGCCTAAAGGGCGTGTGCTATGCATGCTGCTCGGTATCCTGGACGACATCATCCAAGTGTCCGAACCGTTCGTCGGATAGTTCCTGTATCCTTAAATACAGTAAGTGTTCAGCCACATGTGAAACGTCAACCACGACCTGCAACAAATGATGATGCCCAAGTAGGTGTTTTAGTTGCTGTCGCGGCTAATCCACACATCAGTAGCAAACAAATTGCGCGAGAATCGGGAATCTCAGAAACGTCGGTGTTGAGAATGCTACACAACATCGATTGCACCCGTACCATATTTCTATGCACCAGGAATTGCATGGCTACGACTTTGAACGTCGTGTACAGTTCCTCCACTGGGCACAAGAGAAATTACGGGACGATGACAGATTTTTTGCACGCGTTCTATTTAATGACGAAGCGTCATTCAACAACAGCGGTAACGTAAACCGGCATAATATGCACTGTTGGGCTACGGAAAATCCACGATGGCCTCGACAAGTGGAACATCAGCGACGTTGGCGGGTTAATGTATGGTGCGGCATTATGGGAGGAAGGATAATTAGCCCCAGAAAATAAACAATTTTTTCAGCCTTCAGTTGCAAGGTAATTTTTACTCGTTTACCTAGGTTTCGAGTCCAGTAATGAAATCTTCTTCAGAACAAAAATAAAACTTAAACTGTTTGGGGAACCAAACAGTGGCCATGTCACAGATTAAAAATTAAAACAATAAAGACGCATAATCATAAGATTATGTCTGTCAAAATTACAACTGTTACGGCGAACGTAGACGGAGCTACGCCGGCCAGAATAAGGACCACACGTGAGCGGCAGACTGCACACAGCACAGCCAGTAATTTTCATACAGAGCGCTACGTGGCGTTACCATTAAAAAAACCTAAACAGCCTACTTACATAGCCGCCATGCTCCCCATAAAAAATTTTACAAATTGTTTTGGGCAGTTGCCAATACAGATTTGAAAAAATTTTTCATAATTACAATAACAAAGAAATCAAATGCACACACTTATCGATACAATGTTGGTCGAAAGCTAAAATTTTCTCACAGTCCATAAAGACTGTCCTGATCGTTCATCACAGTAAAACTGCAGTGTTTTTCTCAAAGTCTGAGCAGTAAAAGAGAATGCACACGGAAGTAGTGGATTTCCATGCAGTCTTGAAGAAGTTGTGTTGTCCTTCCAATGGAAAGATAGTGCTGTCTCTTGACATGCAGACAGGTAATGGGCCACAACAGAGCAAACACACAGAAGAGTCAGTCGAAGTTCTGAAGAATATTGGTAGGTAGGTCATCACAGAGCAGACCCACTGTTGTCCTGGTAGAGAGTATGGTACTGGTGGGCCACCAGAGGTGCAGACCCACTGCAGTCCTTGTAGAAATAATGGTATTGGTGGGTCATCAAAGGTGCAGACCCACTGTAGTCCTTGTAGATACGGCCAGCAGCCATCTTTTGCGACTGTGCAGGTGCACAATCACCATCGAAGAGCATTGCGGAGAGTATAGCAAGTTCATAAACCACCACTTGTGCACTCACAAAATTTTTGGAATTGTCCTTAGAACCAGCAATGCTGTTGACCAGTCCCTTGCTGAATTATTAACACACGTGCAAACACTAACAGTCCCAACTTCTCAGATATTGTCCATATACTATGACCAACAGAAACGTGTGCAGTGAAATGTAACTTACAACTTACTTAATTTCATGAACTGGTGTCAATTACAATTTTATAACATAAGAATAAAATAACAAAGGTACAAAATACATCATTAAAGAACATAACAATACAGATAACATTTGTAGTAAAACAGGCTTTACCAAAGAACAGAAATAAACATGTACATCAGTGTTACAAGAATTATGACATAAGTAAATACATAAAGCGTCAGAACAACTTTCGAAACATCAACTTCACACGTGAGCTTTAAAATAAAACAAAATAAATAATGATTCAAATGGCTCTGAGCACTATGGGCCCTAACATCTGTGGTCATCAGTCCCCTAGAACTTAGAACTACTTAAACCTAACTAACCTAAGGACATCACACATATCCATGCCCGAGGTAGGATTCGAACCTGCGGTTCCAGACTGAAGCGCCTAGAACCGCACGGCCACACAGGCCGCTAATAAATAATGTCTAAACATCTTTACAAAGTAAATAACATATTATAAATGCAAATTATGTTTGCGTGCAACAGTTTTCCTCATCATAGTGAATGAAGCTGAGTATTAGAAAAATTCTACAACATAAATTTTATCAGATAAACACATAAAGACAGGAAGAAAACAAATACACAAGGTACACAGACACATAGTGGAATGACACAAAAGGACAGGTCAGGGTTTGTTTTCAGTGTGACATTTGGTACTGCAGTCCAACCCAAAACTTCATTCCATAGATCTTTTATCTTATTTCAACGTTTGTTTCCACCAAAAAAATCCTATCCAAGCATGCTTTCTGTATTTATATATTCACATATTTCTTACCTCGTTATTTATTTTCCATTACCTTACCCTATCATTTATTTCCAAGAAAATCCTACCTAAACCTGTTGTCCCTAAACCCTACTTTTTTGTTCATATCCTCTTTCAAAATACTTTTTTTGGCCAAACCATTTTCATATAGCTTCTCAATGCATTTCTTCCAATTCATCACAACTCGTTCTCTTATATAGCCTACCCCATCTTAAGCTAACTTAAATCTACTGAGATCAGATGTATATACTAAGGGACGAGGCAATGCAGCAGTACAAAACAATTAACACAAACAGCAATGACAAAAAATGCAAATTGGCAAAGCAAGCAGCAGTAAATGTAATAACTTATATCTAAACATGACGTAGCTTAATTAGACAAACTAGTATGCTAAAGACAACAATGCAGGTAAGGGAAATGTATAATCACATCTTATGTGCATGTAATTAAAGTGGTGCACCACAAAAACATATTCTACAAAAAATTACCAAGTACTAGAAAAGAAAATTATGTATGCAGTTACTGTTATTAGTCCCTTCTTACTGTTCTTTCCTTTCCAAGTGCTCCTTTTTCGAAGAATGTGGATCATAAAATTATTATTTAATAGATTTGTTGACAGAAAGTGTTCACATTAACAAATGCATTTAATTTTATTTTATAAAACCAATACTGCAACACAGCTGGAAACTAGACATCAAATGAAATAAGCAACTATGAAAAGCAAAGCATAAAAATATCATTCAATAGTCATGTGACATTTCGTAAGTTAGTAGAAATTCTCTCAACTCTCGTGGAAAGACGCTTGTCATAATCAGATGTGCAGATGTAAGTATCTTTCCAAGTAATGAGCGTGTCGTATTTGCGATGCTTTCTACAAAGGAATGTCAATAGCGAGGATAATGGCCTCTTTTTTTCTCCACCTAATGGCTTTCTTTTGTCAGATGACTATCACTCAGCTGGGCGCCCAAAACGCATTGCGTCAAGGTCACTTACCTTTCTTACCGAAATATTTACGACAGCAGTTTCCGCTACAGTGGCAGTCTCATATAAAAAAATTTTCACAGGTTGAGAATTTGCGTTACAAATGTGTAGAAACAAAATCCTATAAATATAACAGTGTCCAAAAAATTTTCGTTGGCATAGTGATACATTATGCATATACATACATTTCATAACTCTTAAAGTACGATTCTTGGTTTCCAACATCCTTTTTCACAAGTCAGAGTCCCTAACCACTATTCATTACTCTTTACCTTTTTACACATATACATATTCGTCGACACGTCAATCTTGCGACGACACTTCAATATTTCTTCATAATAAATACATAGCATAATCAAATTCCTCATATAGCACCAGCTTATTGATCATAAACATACCTCAAAAGCATAATACACGTAGTCATCGTAATAATAACATCATAACAACTCAGTCAAATCTCAAAAACGTCGTAGCTTTCTGCAATAATTTCAAAACCTAAAAAATATTATCTGCTCATTTCAGTAGTGTAATCTACCTCAAACGTACTTTAAAAATCATGATCTCATACCAAATACATCATTCAAAGCTCTCATAGTATCACAATGGTTCTGAAAAAATATGAACAGTTCACAAAGTACAGACAAAATACAATTTCATAAGAGTGAAATTATCCAACTGTGTAATTGCGTAAACATGTGTCACTGATATAGTAAAAAAATTTTTGTTTCTCTGTTAAATAATCAGATAGCTGTGTAATTCTGTGTTAGAGAAATATGGTACCGATGTGCGAAGTTGTATAAGCAAATACCATATTAGCTGGGGCTCCTTGTGCTTGCCAAACACATGGTACACAAAGTAAGCGTGTACCCCCCTGAGCATTAATGTCATTATACCCTCAGGTGTTACAGATTACAGAAATGGAATGAAATGTATCACAGAAAACTTTCTTTGTAATTCAAAAATCTTGAAAAATAAATGGTTTAAGTACAAAATTAATCACTCAAATGCGTGTCCTGTAGCGCTAAATGTGCATCTTGCTGTAAGATAATTCCGTGGAAGTGTCGTAGTTATCGTCCTCTGTAAGCAAAGTTCTGCTGAAGTCAATGTACTTACCTCATCATAAACGAAAGTGAAATGCTTTGCGTATAGATATTGTAGTTATTACATACCTTACCGAGATCAAGAAGGTACTGTAATGTAATGTATTGTTGTGCTACGGAAAAGGCTGTCTCATTGTAACTATTCCACAAAAGTTACTACTAAAACATGTTTTACTTTCCAGAATAACACAGAAAAACTGTGCAGATATAAAACAGATACACCGCAAAAGCAAAAATGTAAATTGTGTCACATATTAGTAGCGTCGTGATATAACCGTGTAGCTGTCAAAGAAACCAAATACTAAGTCATTTTTAATCTCACAGAAAGTACTTCAAACAAAGAATGTATTTTCAAGTAAACCAAAATGTTGAATTAAAATCTCATTAGCAGTATATGTTCTTAGTATGTAAGCCTTATAGTCGTTACGTAATCGTGCAACTAACAAGCAAGAGTGTACACACACAATAACGCTGTGTCGTCTGTTCACTATAACAATGCATTCGTAATTACTGTCTAAATATGTTCCCTAGGTTCTAGACTGGATAGTTAACTTCAAAACATTGTTGCATGATAACAGTTTCTAAGTGTGACAACGTGTACTAATAGCGTGAAGTGAAAAATTTTATGGCAAAGACTAAGTTAAAAAGCAGATTATCTTTCAATAAACGGTTTTACATGTGAAATTTGGTGCAAGCCTCTACTCTTCCTACTATACAGAGCTCCAGCTTCAACGGAATTATCATGTGGTATATGGTACATCGGTAAAGAACGCTCAAATTTTTCTCAAGGTTAGCGTCTTACGTTATTTTTCTCTGAGCCAGCCGGCGCACGTGGCTGCCTGCGGTGCAAGTCATTGTCTGCTATCTCTTTGTTGGCGTGCGTCGTTATTGGGATTAGGAGACCTAACTTCTACAAATTCACCTTGCCGAGAGGGCCCAGCCCTGTTTGAATCTCCCCAGTTCTGATGAAATTCAGGTCTGTCGTTATGATTATATGGTCTGTCGTCATGTCGGTAGTTCCTGTAGTTTCTTTCTTGTCGGCTAAGTGGTGGAGAATTTCTCCCTGAATTATCACTGCAAGATGGACCGTTGCATCTGAAGTTATTCTGTCTCCTGTGATAATAATAGTTCTGGTTGCCATATTGCCTGTTTCTATGATTGTCTCTGTCACATTCATTACTACGGAAATGCGATCTTTCCCTGTAATTATTACTACTCTGCCAACGGTTGTCATACGGCTGGTGTCTGTTTTGGTCACGATTTGTGTTGTGAGAATAGCTTTGTCGTGTCCAGTTATTATTTCTCTCATCACAGAATTGCGACGGATGTGAACTGTAATTGTTGTGTTCCTGTTTTCGCGTTCCGCGATTGTCAGTGTCAATTTCTAATTATTGTAAGAGTCCCTGAAAAGCTTCAATGTCGTCTTTGAACGTCCTGCCAAAATAATATGTCGTAAATGGTCAGGTAATTTGATTAAGCAAATGCGGATGAGTTCTGAGGGGCTGTATGGGTTTGATAGGTACTGATTCTTGTGCAACATGTCTTCAAAATATTTCACAAGACTGGAGAACTCAGATTGTTCGAAATGTTTCATCGTTATGATGCTATGTTTTACTCGGTCTTGTGTAGCTTGAGACCAATATTCTGAGAGGAAGGCATAATAAAATTATCCTTCACTGTGGCAATCGTGAATGACCGATCGCATTCTTACAGCTGGTTCATTCTCTAAATAGCCACACATAAATTCTAATCTGTGCTCTAATGACCAGTTGGGAGGAAAACAATGAGAGAATTGATGAAGCCACGCTTGTGGATGAATGTCGTTGCCAGAATTCTTAAATGTTTTGAATTTACGTGTAGTAATGAACAGCTTATAGTCAAAGTCGTTGTGTGGGCGAGTCGCATATTGGTCATTGTTACTTCGTTTCGGCAGTTCCATCTCAAAATTCTGTGTACCTTGCCAATTTCTTTCATAATTTCCGAAGTACCCCGTGTTATTATTTTGTGGCTGTTCCGTATTTCTATGTCCCTCTTCCCGTATTGGAGCGCGAGTGTCCTCTGAAATACGTAATTCTTGTATTACCTGTGTCAGCTGATCTTGTACTTCCCAGATTTCTCTTTGTTGTTGCGTATTAATTTGATTCTGATTTTGTTTGAATTTCTTAATTTGTTCGCACTCTTCTGTGCCATTAAAAACTACCGGTATTGTGTCATTCAGATTATCATCTACCTTCGTAGATAAATTATTTAGCTGATCCGAAAGTTCAACTACTTTCTCTGATAATGAACTAATTTCCTCAATGTGTCTTTCTGAACCAATTTTCAGAGTATCTACTGTGTCCTATAAGTTTTCTTGAGTTTTTGCAAGTTGCATAACCGAATCGGTAGATGCAACTGAGTCAATTTTAGTTTGCAAGGTCTCATGATTCTCATGAACAATAGTTTGCAGTTCTTTTATGGCTGCTTCGTGATTCTGTAATGCATTTTCATGCCGCGAAAAAATAGGTTGAAAATGCTCACAAATTTGTGTTTTTACGTCAGTACAAACTTTATGACATTTAGATTCAATGTTGTGTAACTCAGTAGTTAAATCTTCATGTGTTTGTTCAAGCGTGTCGTCTAACTTCCGAAGATTTTGTTCCATTGTGTCTAACGTTTGAAGCTTTTGCTGTGTTTGTCCCTGATTTTGTTCCATTGTGTCTAACTTTTGAAGATTTTGTTCCATTGTGTCTAACTTTTGAAGCTTTTGTCCCATTTGTTGCATTAATTGTAATAACAATGCACTGGTGTCTGAAATATGTTCCTCAGTGCTTTTCGGCAGTGAATTTGCACCGGCAACATTCACATTTTGACAAACAGAAAATGTGTCTTGACTAATTTGAGATAACGGCGAGGACGCAAAACTTGAATCTACAGTATTTGCAAGATTGTGCCCTGTCATTTCGGATTCCTGAGGCGAGCTGTTGCCGACCGATCGATCGATAATGCTTCATTGTTCACTATTGTTTCACTGTCTACGCCATTATTTGCCGCCCGCTCCATTTCCCTATGCACAGTTACCAAATTACTACTTTGAATGTCTGTTAATTCATTACACAGTGGTGGGGATAAGCTACGCTCGTCGTCACTATTATTTCTCAGTTTACTTTGGAGCCTAGTGTTACGTTTTTCACACGCTATAATTATCACGTATTTCACACGATAACACAGAAAAGCACAATTTGAAGAGCAAAATAAGAAAACACATTAACATAGCACTGAAAATAATATCTACTTAATTGCAAGCGCAGTTGCGAAATACTTGGTGCAAATCTACATGCATGCCACAACTGTTTTACTGTACAACAATGAAAGACTGCAACTACAAAGGAGATTCTCTCTACAATTACGCGCTAGCAATAAACAAAAGCTATACTAATTGTACAAACTACAAGAAAAAATCAGAAGATTCCAGTGAGGTATCGTCGGCTAAGGGTCGACATATGAAACGTCCACTTAGAAAAATTATACATGACTGTGCTTAAACTGACACACAGTATTTTTGGCGCAACGCAATCTGACTTTCAAAAATCCCTACGAAAGAATGACCCTGACTAACACTAACCTATATGTTTCACAAATCACTTACCTCACAAAAATCTTCGTTACTCGAACTACTGCGCCGGCCGGTGTGGCCGTGCGGTTAAAGGCGCTTCAGTCTGGAACCGCGTGACCGCTACGGTCGCAGGTTCGAATCCTGCCTCGGGCATGGATGTGTGTGATGTCCTTAGGTTAGTTAGGTTTAATTAGTTCTAAGTTCTAGGCGACTGATGACCTCAGAAATTAAGTCGCATCGTGCTCAGAGCCATTTGAACCATTTTCGAACTACTGCAATACAGCGAGCGCCACTACTGCCAGCTAAATAAAAGATTCAAACTACTAAAGGCATTAACTACTGATAAGCATAGTTAGCAAATGAATGATTTTGATAGAGAACAAACAATATATTTACCTTAATAGTGTTCAAAAGGCATAATATATATAGCAATTCATGACATCCATTCTTACAAATGTACTGTTTCTAATGGACACACGTCCAGATCATCCGCTCTCAAAAATCCGCCATCTCACTTCCCCACATCCACCACTGCTGGCGGCTCACCTCCAACTGCGCAACGCTACGTGCTGTTATCAGCCAACTGCCCAACACTACAATACCAAATTCCAACAATGCCACCCAGCCACAGACTGCACACAGCACAGCCAGTGATTTTCATACAGAGCGCTACGTGGCGTTACCATTAAAAAAACCTAAACAGCCTACTTACACGCTACGTAAAGACAATTACATAATTTGTTATTAGGCACACACAGTTTGAGAACAAATGCAGAAAGGTGTTTGCCGCAGTAACAGTCTCCCTGATTCTCCACTCGTCGGACAGCTGAATGTAGTCCAGGGACGGACGCGCTGAGAATACAGCCGGAATAATGCAGCACTGAGAATACAGCCGGAATAATGCAATCTCGCCTCAGCTGGGCCCCCGTGCTCCTCCCCCTTGAAACGATTCGTCTTGTTTCTCCTACGTCTTTACAAACACCGCCCTTATTCTCGTCGAGAGAACGAAAACACACCCACCTGGCGCATCTCCATATAGACTTTGCCGTCCAGCCCTCGCCTACTGTGACCGCCGTCCGCGTAAAAAAAACTGATAACACTTTATTCTCGTAATAGATCATGTTTTTCAAACACGAGAATTCAGTGGTTAAGAGAATTTGCAGTCGAATAATACTCGAGAGTTTAATAGGATTTAGTTTTCGTCTACTCTGGTAAGTGAGAATTGAGAAGGAAAATATATTCTAGTTTATACGTTAAAACTGACTATTTCTAATCTATAATTCTTCTATGGTAGGAAGGAGTTGTTATTGCGTAAACAGATGCCTCCCGGATATAAGTATGTGAATCCTATGCATAAATTCAAATGCTTTCTCTTGTCAACAGGAAACATTTTCCTTCACGAGCTGTGCTTTACTATTTCGACTTTTTAGTCATGTCAAACTACCTAAAGACATACCAAACAATGTAATATAACATGTAACATTTATAAAACCACAAAATGGCAGCGTTGTCCATTTAACAAAGGAGACAACTTCTATGTAAGATTTCGCAATATGTTCAGCATCCAAAACATTCATCAACCTACATTAGAGGCAACTTATAAACCGAAGCGAAATCTTTATCAAAGACGGACAGGATGATTACATTATCGGAGAACCACCGGCAAGGTACTGTAAGTATATACAGGACAAAAAGATCCCTGAGAATCCACAGCATTTCATGCACCAAGATCAAACTTATTTTCGGAATAAAACCCTCTAGAGCGCATATTACAATTTCTTTACTCATTAGATCGTTTAGGCAACTGCCATCATCAGATATCTACGGTTAAGGTTGCAGGAACACAAAAAGCGACAGGCATTTATTATATAAATACATGCTGCAAAATGCGAAATATTAAACAGGTAAAAAAGTTTCAAATGTTTTTATAAGTACACTCACCAAAACTAGGTTCTGTGTCTATTAAAACCTATGCCTCATCGGGGCGTCAGCTAACTGTTCAGCTCAAAAAAATTGTGCAAAGATGTAAGTTCTAGTCGACAGTTGGCGCTAGCGTAGAGGTCTTCTCATTAAAATTTTATTTTATTATTTATATATTCTTTCTCTATTAATACTTATAAAAAGACAAATTATAAAATACAAACATTCAAAGCCAAATCAAACTTACTCTCGTGGTAAGTTCACAAACTAAACAACTGCCCCAACGTATAGCAAAGACATTATCAAAGAATATCTTTTGTGCTGCGTACACTTTTTTTCCTTACTGAGGTGTTATCCCACATAATTTCCTGTAAGACGTTGCTGAATAAAAACTGTGTTAACATTTCATGTCTGCACCTGCAACGTTGGCAGTTTTCCTTATGGAAAAAGTAGCTTGTCGTAAGCGTTTTAGCAGATCTACAATGGTTTTCCAGTTTAAGTTTTCACAATTACGCATATCTTAGAACTTAAAACTACTGTATCAGTCCTGTTAAATATTTTTGTTGGCACACTGTACTGATAGAGGGAGAAGTATTTTTCACAATACAGAGCTAGATGACCAGTAATTTTGTTCCTTGTATGAAGCAAGACCGCTTTCGAAAAACCAGTTAACAATTTTTACTCTATTGATGCTTCATCACTGAGCTTGACGATAATGGTTGTATCATCTGCATAAAAGGATTAGTTCTGCTTTCTCATTCAAATAAAATGATAGAGCCTTACCACAGAATAACAACACCAACGGGTCCATGCTGGAACCCTGTGGAAAAGCAATTTTTATTTCTCATCGTCAGATGATGTGGCGCATCTATTTGCATTACTCAAAATTCTAATGTAGTTTTATGCGCATTCCTTAAAAATGTATTTACTGAGAGAGACTAGGGTCGATAAAATCAAAGACCTTCTATAAGCCGTACACTATATCAACTAGTAATATTTTATCATTGAAAAATTTTACTATTTCTTCAGTGAATGTATATAAATAGTAACCTCACTGGGGCAGCTTCTTCGAAACCCAAAATGTGATCCAACTATTACATGTTTGTTTGTCACCCCACAAGTACATTACCTTCACAGAAATTTCGGAAAATTACATAAACGGCGAGACTGGTCGCTAGTTGTCGAAGTCTGTGGAATTGCCTTGCTTGTTTTAATGCACGCGATCTCTCGATAACACACAACAAAATTGAGACCTTTAGTGGGTCCTTTTTCATTGACATACTGATTTCCCGTGGGCCCTGCACGAAACCGAGCGTTCACGAAGTATAGCGGACAAGGCGAGTAGCGTGATGTTACGAGTTCGTTACGGGCCCGTCAGCTGTGCGGAATCAGCGCAGTGAAAATGGTTCAACGTTGAGACGTGACAATATGGTAGAAAGGAGATAAATCGTGTCTGTACGTGCTCGTGACCACACCATGAATGAAGCTGCCCGATTTGTTGGAGTATCAATGCGGACTGTCCACGGTCTATAAGGTATGGTGTACCACTCGAAGCCATGTAACATTGCTTATGAACACAGGTCATAAAAAGATGCTAACCGACAGTTAACAGGGGACGAGTGTCACCCCTTTTCAATGACAATCAGTTTCTAACCTGACAGGAATTGCTGCTACCTGTGAACGCAGACTCATCTTGTCCAGTTTCCAAGCGAACACTGCGAAGGCAATTGTATACAACTGACACTTGGAGTTGCGTACCTCGCAAAAAGCCATTGCTCACAGCGGACTCCAGGTTTTCAATGCGCCAAACGACACAGGAACTGCACAGTATCTATAGTGACGGGAAAAACTGAATGGAAACAGTCGATTGTTGTTGTTGTAGTTCTTCTTGTCGGTTGTTCTTCTTTTCTTCTTTTTCCTCACCTTATCCCGTATCTTCATAGGATCGGTATATCACATCTGCATTTGCATCTACATGATTACTCTGCAATTCACAATTAAGTGCTTGGCAGAGGATTCATCGAACCACCTTCAAGATATTTATCTACCGCTCCAGTCCCGAATAGCGCGCGGGAAAAAGGAACACGTACATCTTTCCGTGCGAGTTGTAATTTCTATTATTTTATTATGATCAACATTCCTTCCTATGCAGGTGGACACCAACAAAAATTTTCACACTCTGAGGAGGAAGTTGATGTTTGAAATTTCGTGAAAACATCCTGCCGCAACGAAAAACACCTTTGTTTTAATGATTGCTAACCCTGTTCACATACCATATCCGTGGCGCTCTCTCCCCTATTTCAAGGCAGCAAAAAACGAGCTGCCCTTCTTTTAATATTTTCGATGTCGTCCGTCGATCCTACCTGATGCGGATCCCTCACCGCACAGAAATACTCCAGAAGAGGACGTACCAGCATAGTGTAGGCAGTCTCTCTAATAGACCTGTTGCATTTTCTCAGCGTTCTGCCAATAAATAGTAGTCATTGGTTTGCATTACCCACAACATAATCTACGCGATTGTTTCAACTTAAGTTATTCGTAATTGCAATCCCTAAGCATTTAGTTCAATTTACAGCCCTTAGATTTGTGTTATGTGTCTTGTAACAGAAATTTAGCGGATTCCTATTGGTGTTCATTTATTTAGAGTCAACTGCCACTTTTCGCATCATAAAATAGTCTAGATCCTTTTACAATTTGTTTTGATCATCTGATGGCTTTATAAAACGGTAAATGACAGCATCTAACAGTGCTACTCACATTTTCTCGTAAGTCGTTTATGTAGATCAGGAGCAGCAGATGGCCTATATGACTTCCTTCGGGAACGGCAGATATTACTTCTGTTTTGCCCGATGACTTTCTGACAGTTACTACAATCTCAGACCTTTCTGACAAGAAATCACCAATCCATTGATATAACTGATACTATAGTCCACAGGCATGCAATTTTATTTGAAGTCACTTGTGAGTTACGGTGTCAAAAGCCTCCTCGAAATCTAGAAATATAGAAAGAGTTTGACATCTCCTATCGATAGCATTCTCGATTTGGTAGAGCTAGTAGTTTAAAGTCTACATCTACATTTACATGGATACTCTGCAAATCACATATGTGTCTGGCAGAGGGTTCATCGAACCACCTTCACAGTTCTCTATTATTCCAATCTCGTACAGCGCGCGGAAAGAATGAACACCTATATCTTCCCGTACGAGCTCTGATATCCCTTATTTTATCGTGGTGATCGTACCTTCCTATGTAGGTCGGTGTCAACAAAATATTTTCGCATTCGGAGGAGAAAGTTGGTGATTGGAATTTCGTGAGAAGTTTCCGTCGCAGCGAAAAACGCCTTTCTCTTAATGATTTCCAGCCCAAATCCTGTACCATTTCTGTGACACTCTCTCCCCTATTTCGCGATAATACTAAACGTGCTGCCCTTCTTTGAACTTTTTCGATGTACTCCGTCAGTCTTATCTGGTAAGGATCCACACCGCGCAGCAGTATTCTAAAAGAGGACGGACAAGTGTAGTGTAGTCAGTCTCCTTAGTAGGTCTGTTACATTTTCTAAGTGTCCTGTCAATAAAACGCAGTCTTTGGTTAGCCATCCCCACAACATTTTCTGTGTGTTCCTTCCATTTTAAGTTGTTCGTAATTTTAATGCATAGGTATTTAGTTGAATTTACCACTTTTAGGTTAGACTGATTTATCTTGTAACGGAAGTTTAACGAGTTCCTTTTAGCACTCATGTGGATGACCTCACACTTTTCGTTATTTAGGATCAACTTCCACTTTTCGTACCATTCAGATATTTCTTCTAAATCGTTTTGCGGTTTGTTTTGATCTTCTGATGACTTTATTAGTCGATAAACGACAGCGTCTTCTGCAAACAACCGAAGACGGCTGCTCAGATTGTCTCCCAAATCATTTATATAGATAAGGAACAGCAAAGGGCCTATAACACTACGTTGGGGAACGTCAGAAATCACTTCTGTTTTACTCGATGACTTTCCGTCAATTACTACGAACTGTGACCTCTTTGACAGGAAATCACAAATCCACTCATACAACTGAGACGATATTCCATAAACACGCAATTTAACCAAGAGCCGCTTGTGTTGCCAGATCCCCTTCCTGCCTCCACCCCATTCCCCTCCGAGATGGAATTTATGCAGCTAACCTGTATTCGTGTAGTGCTATCCGATGTGAAAGTGTGAGACGTTTTCGAAATGTTCGCGAATCGTGCAACTGAGGTGGAATGCTGTTACTAGCCTGGTATTCACTTAGTGGGATGTGGGAAACCGCCTAAAAGGGACCTGCCAGCACATAGGCGGTCGTCGTTAATCCACCGGGGGGATTCGATCCTGCACCTGCGTGCTTCCGCGAATCTCGGAGTAGGCGAACTAAATCACACGTATATCTGGGCGGGAAGTTTTAAGTGTAGGTTGAATTATGCCTTCATTCTTTCGAGTTAAATCAGTCCCTGGAGCAACCTAATGACAACACTCGATGCATTACATTGTAGTTTTGCACACAGACTGAATTACTCAGTCTTTTTTTTTTTTTTTTTTTTTTTTCAAGTGAAACGGGTCTGTAGTTTTTCTGTCACTTGAACAGTGTATTCATACTATCACACGAAACAACTGTTTCGTTTTTAGTTGACTGAACTACCCACTGATTCTTCCGAGCGAGACCAGTGTGTACTACTATCATTAGTTCAACCAAAGTAGTGTTATATAGCCGGGGTTCACACACGCCACAAAGAGTAGTCTTATCCACGGCGGTACGTGAAGACATCACGTGGGGTACACCGAAGTTAAAATAAGCATTATACATATTTATTGAATTATGTAATGCATAGACTTAATCGTATTTTACTCATTTAAAAACGATTAATATGTTGTGGATTAAGCTGTTCAAGATGCCGTTAACTGCTGTATCGTTGAGGTTCAAAGTCTAGCATAATAGTTACATTAAAGATACGCATAAAAGACAGGAAAATTGCCAAATTTTAGTGACTGTGCAATGATGTCCACTAAATGAAATTTAAATAAAAACTTTTTAAAACGTGATTTTAAAACACACTAAAAAGTATAAAATAATTTGTCCCAACCACGTATATATCCCTAACCTTATACAGGTAGTCCTGAAAATTTATGGTTGGGCGTTTTTAATAACGACGACATTACTTGTAAAACGAAAAACTTGGGGAGTATGCAGTAGGTAACTGATACATGAGTAATTCACTTAAGCCACTAATTGCAATGCAAATGATATTAAATGCTGTGTGATTTTCCTCAACGACTATATAACTCCACGTTATTGAGGGATGACACCCGCCGAAAGCATTTGTCCTGCTGTTTGACATGTTTTGTTTTAACATTTATGGTACGTGCTTCCAATCAACAGATTAATCGGTAGTGCAGAAGGAATAGCGAACGTTTCACGATGTGGCAGTACAGACCAATTCGAATAACGCATTTCGAATAACATGTGTCCGATCTTTATTACTCACAGAGAACGTTATTCTGGCAGATACTCACAGATGGAGTTACGCAAAGGCAAAAGATTAAGTTCGAAGTTGATTTTCAGAAATTCTACCTCCGACCTCAATGCTCTTTCCTATTATCTTAACAACACTACGTGTAGCTTTATCTGGGGTCGTCTTGTCGAAGACAGCACTATTTGTATTCCGAAAGATTACAACGCCTGCCGAAGTGTATAAGCATATCTTGCTCTGAGTCTTTTAAAGTGGTAAACTGACTGAACAAGGAGTGATCTTTTTTTTATCAATTGTCACGAAAGACGATGCTGAAGTCAACATTTGGAAACTGAAGAATTTCACGCAAATTTCAATCCATCCACACTGATCTATGCTCTGATTTTTCTCTACCTGATAAAGCTTGCTTACTTTGGCTACCTCGTACTGTCCCGTACTTGCATCCATGTGATTTGGGGGAATGCCAAAGTGCAGTGCATATGTTTCTCGTCACGCTCCACTCAAAAATGTCTCATGACATTTCAGTGCGTTTGAACACTACAGATTTTACAAAACCTGGTCTTATAGATAAATAAAGATAGAGAGTTCTACGTATTTTCCTCCCCTTCATTCAGAATGATGCGTGTATACAAATAACGATTTCATTTCAGAATACTCTGTGCCGTTATCTCCTCATGTTCTTTTCCTTCGGAAACTGCTTATATGCACTAGTACGTAATATCAGTAGCTCTATGGCACTGTTTGAGGAAGATTATGTTAAAAGTGAAACGATCTCTTGTAAAGAGCTCCACAAAAGAGCTTGCAATTCAGGTTAGTAACTAGAAGCTAACGTTAAATATGACCAACTAGATATAAATTTGTTTTAGTAGAAGAAACTGGCCCGTATTGTTTCACCACGGCGTGAGCAACCTGTACGGGGGGGGGGGGGGGTTGTCATTCTTTTTTAAGCTTCCCACCTGTGGCCGTATCAGAAGCTCAGTATTGAAAACCCTATTTGGCTACTAGAAGCAGTCCATGGCAGTTTTGCTCTTCTGTTTTATTTCTTTTACTGTTCATGCAGGTACTGTTGTAAATGTAAATATGCCTCATGTGGCTGTATGACTTCATTATTAATTTAAAGTACTTTCTTTTCGATGCGTTTATTTGCTCCAAGTTCCGCAACAAGCGATATTCAGACATTTTTACGCTCTTGCGAAACAATTATCTGCCCTAGAAACGAAGCACTCGGGAGAGTCTAGTCCTTGGGGCCTTTTATCCTCCAAACTATTCTCTTTTCTACATGATGTCCTATCGTTTCAGCTTCGTGAAACAACGCAAACATTGGGAAAGCAATACCTAATACCGTGCGCCAAGCTTCCAAAAAAAGAAAATCTTTTTGTTTGCGATTCCCTTCGAGAACGCGGTAAATCTTCCAATTCCTATTAGACTACAGCAGCGATAACGACAACTCAGAAATGAAAGTCGCATATCACTAATGAGATGTGTAAGTAGAAAAGAATTTGTAGTAAATCAGGCCAGTCATTTCCAGCTCGAGGAAGGAATGTCAGATCACGAAAAGAACTACATCGCTTTGTGCAGGTTCTCTCTGCACTACAAAGCTATACCTCTTTACTTGAAATTACTGACTGACTCTCGGCGATGCACCTTTAATCCCTATATCCATTAATTTTTGCCTTAATGAAAAGCAGAAGTTCGGTATTCCAGGCGAACGAGTAATTACGAAATAGACAACTCTCTGGAATAAGATTCGTTTGTAAAGACATAAATCTCAATACCTCGGTGAAATGCGTTCCTTTCAGAAGTTATTCACAGAATGTAATCAGAGTTCTTTCACTTTCCTTCTGTCAGAGGCATACTCAAATTGGAAGTTAATGGCTGGAAAAATGAATCTTTTGGTACAGAAAAAAATGGCTCAGATATAATGATGAGTTTTTATTTGTAAAAGCAAAAAAATATTACCAACTTTTTTTTCACACTAGCGATATTCGTAGTCGTCAAGGTTGTAACATTCAATTATTTTATGTTTATATTCGACAAGTTTCTGTCATTCCATCCCTACCTGCGCCGAAGCACCTATTTAAAACACAGCACAACTGTATCAGTATCACAAGAACACACGCACAAATATATCGGGAGAAGGAGAATGATCACGACGAATTAAATGACCTGCTGTGTATACGTCAGGAAATTAGACGAATCATTTCTCATGGAACAGCTTATCAGTAGGAAAAAATTTATGTTGAAACTGGCTTAGGCCAACAATAACTGATTCGTAAATACACACTATCGCAGCGGCGCCTCCCGTTCCATTTTTGATTCCATCAAGTCTCTCGTTATTCCTGCGTGTTCGTCTCCCCCCCCCCCCCCCCTCTCTCTCTCTCTCTCTCTCTCTCTCTCTCTCTCTCTCTCTGTCTCCCTCCGTGCGCGCGCATGTGTGTGTGTGTGTGTGTGTGTGTGTGTGTGTGTGAGCGCACGCTAGTGCTTATATCTGTGTCGCTGCCGGGCGAAGGCGAAATTGTGATTCTGATGAAAATTGAATGCACTGGTAATTACACATTTGATAGAAATTGGCAATCCTCTGGAACTGATCACGCATTGGTGTAAATGAATTGCCAGGAATTGGTGGATACATTTTCATTGCAATAAAATCAAACATGTTGCGTTATTGTTTCAGATTAAAAGTTCACTTTTCGTTTTTCCAGCGGTACTCAGTTGCAGGTTCCCAAATGACATCGGAGTCGCCCGCACTACAAATGCTATTAACTGCCCGAGAGTCGTTAATTAGTCCGCCGGTCGCAGCTGTTTTTAGCATCTGTTTAAACTTTTGCGGCTTTCATTGTCAGCAGTCGCACTGTCAATGTGTCACTCGCGGAATGACAAGTCGTACACTAATCACTTTTAGGAGAGGCGTACCTAAACGCTGAAGTATTGTCATTGCTTTTATTGGTAGCGCTGAACTAAAGTATTCTGAGTTTTTTTTTTTTTTTTTAATCCGGGAACAAATAAGTATGAAACCACTTGTTTGCTATCAATTTAGGTTCTTCGACTAAAATTAGTTATTAAATTTGGCTCTTTATTGAAAGTAAATTTAAGCTTCTCTTTCTATGTGAATTGTACATTGAGTGTTGGCTACAGTGATGTACAGTACTCTATTTCGCTGCCGTGTATCAAAGGTTACTTTAAATAAGAAAATATGGTTTTCTATAGCTGGTCTGCAATATTACGACGGCATTTTCTTCCAAAAGGTTGTGTTATTTTCTAAACAAGGTTGGGACTAGAGCCAAAATTAGTCATCATGGTGGATAATCGAAATTTTCCAGCGATTCTATTGCATGAGTTGTGCTTTCTCGGCACGATGAGATCTAGAATTTTCACGATGTACTCTGTCCGCCACAATTACTCGCTTATTTAAATCGGAGATCACAATACGAGTTGTGTTCAGACAGATACCGAACTTTTGAAATAGCGCGCCAAACAGCAGAGTGCGCAGCTGCTACTGAGCGCACCTAGGGGCAGGCTTAGGCAACAAACTGCCATTTGCCTCGTGTCGCTAGAACAATTAGCAAGCGAACCACAGCCGATGAAGTAAGCACGTATACAGCCTGCTCGTCGGATGAGTGCAATGAAGGAGCTTGAAAAACAACGCGTATGTGCGAAATTCTACAAACTTGGCAAAGCATCGACAGAGACATTTCAAATATTTAGCCAAGCATACAGGGAGGACTGGGGGTCGCACGCAATGCTACGAGTGGTTTAAATGTTTTCAACAGGGCAGAATGTCGGTATATGGCGACTCCAAGTCTGGACGTGCTTCCACATCAACAGATGATGGCCACGTGGATAGCATTCGTACTGTGATTCGCGGAAATCGCCGTTTAACTTTTCGGAAAGTTACTGAGGAGGTGAGCATCAGTGTGGGGTTATGCCATCTAATTTCGATTGAAAAATTTGAGATGCGTCGTGTCAGTGCAAAATTCGCGCCTCGTTTGTTGACTGAAGATCAGAAACAGGCCTGTATTGAAATGTGGGAATAACTTCCTCTGTTACTAACAATGAAAACTTTCTTAAGAGCATCATAACAGGCGATGACACGTGGGTGTACGGCTGTGATGCTGAAATGAAGATGCAGTCGTCGCAGTGGGTGTGGGCAAAGGGTCACCTCGTCCAAAAAAAAGCACACATAAGTCGGTGAAAGATCAGGGTGATGTTGGTTGTGTGTTTTGACTACAAATGCATTGTCCACCATGAATTTGTACCACGTGCTCAGCTGGTGAACAAGGAAGTCTACCAGGGAATCCAAGTGCTCTTGAGGGATGCTGTGCGTAGGAAGAGGCCTGAATTGTGGGAAAACCAGAGTTGGTTGTTGCATCATGACAATGCGCCAGCTCACGCGTCACTTCTTGTCTGCAGCTGTCTAGCCAAACACCATATTCCCATTGTGCCCCATCCAACGTATTTTCCGGACCTAGGCCTAGCAGACTTTTTCCTGTTTCCCAAACTCAAAAACACGTTGAAAGAACGTCGCTTCCAAACCATAGAAGAGATACAGGACAATGCGACGAGAGGCCGGCCGAAGTGGCCGTGCGGTTAAAGGCGCTGCAGTCTGGAACCGCAAGACCGCTACGGTCGCAGGTTCGAATCCTGCCTCGGGCATGGATGTTTGTGATGTCCTTAGGTTAGTTAGGTTTAACTAGTTCTAAGTTCTAGGGGACTAATGACCTCAGCAGTTGAGTCCCATAGTGCTCAGAGCCATTTGAACCATTTGAACAATGCGACGAGAAACCTGCGCACCATCTCACAAAATATTTTCCAGGAAGCGTTCCAAAACTGGGAGAAACGATGGGAATGGTGTATTGCCAATAGTGGGGACTATTTTGAAGGGGACAGTGCTTCAAATGTTGTACAATAAGCAGTAAAGCGGATACAGCAAAAGTTAGGTTTCGTTTTGAACACACATCGTATAGAAAAATGGCAAACGGCATGAACAGCTGCAGTTCGAATGGACCACGACAGTGGTTATCACATGGAAGTGCCATTCCGTTCAAAAACTGTCAAAAATCAGCTATTATAATCGTATGTGAGCCGGTTCGTTGGTTGATTTGGGGGGGGGGGGGGAGGGGGAACGGGAGGGGACCTATAGCTAGGTCTTCAAATGGCTCTAAGCACTATGGGACTTAACATCTGAGGTCATCAGTCCCCTAGACGTAGAACTACTTAAACCTAACTAACCTAAGGACATCACACACATCCATTCCCGCGGCAGGATTCGAACCTGCGACCGTAGCAGCAGCGCGGTTCCGGACTGAAGCGCCTAGAGCCCCTCGGGCACAACGGCCGGTCGCTAGATCTTCAAAATGGTTCAAATGGCTCTGAGCACTATGGGACTTAACTTCTGAGGTCATCAGTCCCCTAGAACTTAGAACTACTTAAACCTAACTAACCTAAGGACATCACACACATCCATGCCCGAGGCAGGATTCGAACCTGCGACCGTAGCGGTCGCGCCGCTCCAGACTGTAACGCCTAGAACCCCTCGGCCACCACGGCCGGCAGCTAGGTCTGCGGTTCTATCGAATTGGGGAAGGATGGGGAAGGAAGCCGGCCGCTTTCTTTCAAAGGACCCATCCCGGCATTTGCTAGAAGCGATTTAGGGAAATAACGAAAAACCTAAATCAGGAGGGCTGGAAGCGGGTTTGGACCATCGTCCACCCCAATATTAGTCCAATATGAGCCGGAAATACTGCGATAAAGCTATAAACATCCACGGTAGATACGACAATGCTCGATCACATATGTTTAATATTTGCGAGCAGTCATCATTTATAAGAATATGCGAAGCAATCAAAACCATGGCATCAGGATTTAATTTTGGGCAACGAAATATATTTCCTAATGGATTTTATTAACGTATGATGACTATGAAACCAGATTACAGACTGCCCCTTTTTCAGGCCATGGCACAGTAAAGGAGGTAGGGAGTGCCCCAGACGTGGGAATTCATTCATAAGAAGAATGTAGATGTCTGCGTGACGTTATGTTAAGTTAGCTGTGATATCAGTTGTTCAGATGTTGCCTAATTCACAGCCTTGCGTCCATCAAGATGCGTTCTGAAGGGCCACGGCTCCCTACAAGAAGGGAGTGTCTTTTCGCGGCACGAAGGGGTTCCACTGACTTCAACTGTCGGTGGTCATTCTTTTTAGCCATCCTTTATCGCCAAACGATATGATTTTATTAATAGTTCGAAGTAAACCATAGCGTTTTTTAAATTGGGTGACGAGTTCTATTCCAGCTGAGAATGACCAACAAGCTTGTCGTAGTTATTAAAATAATACAGCTGAATATATGTCGTACTATCTTCCATCAATTTGGTGAATTTATGCCATATTAAAACGCCTCACGTCAAACAGTGGGAGCTCTACACAGTTTCAGCTATCTAATTTTTGACTTCGTGAAGTATGCAACTTACATTCGGAGGGTAGATCCCGTTGACGCCATGTACAGAATTAGCAGCATGAACAGCTAGTGCTGCATTATCCCTATATCTGGAAAATGGTAAACTGCAGGAACCTCAGTTAAACGAATGTCTGGAAGGTTTATAAATAAAGAAAATGTCACTTTTTTATGAAGCGTGAACCATGATTCATCTTTAAAATGATATAAATGAGACACAATGTGCGTTGCTCTGTTACAATTAAGACTTTTATGAAAACTATTTAACCTGTCGTATAGTATTTTCAGCGACAATCTCGAGATTTCATTTGAAAGAGGAAGCATATCTCGAAGTAGGCGGAGGACCGACGATTAGAGCCCAACGTCTAGTCGATGTCGATGTCATTCGAGACGGAAGTATGGTGATGGCAGGAGGGATCGGGTCGCTTGCACTCCACCATCCACCTGCAGCGATATGTGGAAAATGCCGACAACCTGCATCTGGATGGCCGGATGGCGGTTTCAACTCCTCGCGAATACGAGTCCAGTAAGCCGTATCACTGGGCACTGTAATCGAAAAGCTCAGCTACCCATCATTAAAAATGAATTTTCGCGTTCAGTTGCTGAATTTGTGAAACAAAAATCGGTCTGTCACAGATAACGGAACCAGTGAACTAATTTTACGCAAAGTTCGAGCCATTATTCGTATTAAATGTAAACTGAGATTCCAATATATCTCTGCATGATTGGCTTAGATGGTTAGAGATTATTTGTTTTATGTGCCTAATAGAAGAAGCTACACAGGGTGATCTATGTAGCTTTATTTTAGGTCATTGTTCTCAAAGGCGGCGAATATTACGTTTGGTGACATCATGTCACCATTACTGTCACATCTCGTCAGTCCTGTCTGTGTATTTAATGGACAAAACTGTTATGTAGAAACAGAGGGAGAGACGCTATCGCTGATGTGTCTACCTCTCCTGTGTTGATTCGGAGAGCCACAGAGCTTAAGCTGGTAAGCTATTTGACTTCATAGTGAACAGTAGTCGACTGTGACCAGTATGAGCAAGTACCACGCCAACTCTCTGTGATGCTCATGTAACTATCACTTATTTCCCACGAGATAAATGCCATTTCTGGAATAATTCTTGCGACAAGGCTCCAATTTAGAAAAATAATTTTTCGTTACTCCTTATTTTTGAATACATTTTTGATGCCCATGTAAACGTTAATACGCTTACCTAAAAGACGCTTGTCTGAGATGTACGCAGACAGGAAAATGAAATATCGAATAATTTCATCATACACTATTGGTTTCAGAGCATGATAAAACTGTCCTAGAAACAAATTGAAACTACAGAGAAGAAAACTCTTCGTTTTCCATTCATGTCTTCAGCAAAGCCTAAGTGCACTTCTGCATGCAACAGATCTGCTAAAGAATGATATCGTCACAGAACTGAACAGCAAATATAAATGTAAATTTGATAATATTAATACCTTGTATGGAATTGTATGGAACTGGGGACCTAGAAACGACGGAGGGGCTTCGTATCCGTAGCCCTCAGTGGTTCACAACTCCAGAACAGGCTACAGCGGTCCACCCACCCCACCGTCGCCGCACACCGAACACAGGGTTATTGTGCGGTTCAGTCATCTGAGAGAACTTGTGTGTGTGTGTGTGTGTGTGTGTGTGTATGTGTGTGTGTGAGTGTGAGTGTGTGTGTGAGAGAGAGAGAGAGAGAGAGAGAGAGAGAGAGAGAGAGAGGTAGGGACAAACGCTTGCCCTTGAAACCTAGTCTTCGTTGTCAAATGATTTTTTTAGTCAAGTGTCTCAATGATATGGGTATCAACGAAACCATTCCGGAGATCTCGTTGAAGATTACTTTCGTTAAACATGGTTTAAGCCAACGTGTGCCTGGTGTGTGCTACAGTGTGGTATTTGTGTCGCAGTCTTTCGTGGCACGGACAAAAGAAAGGTTACGTTCGCGTTGTCATTTTCGTCACACTCTTTCGTCGCATTGCATCAAGTCTGGAACGCACCAACAATCGCTTGCATTGCCCAGGAGCAGGTAACACATTATTCCGAAGGAGTGTTAACTGTCTTCGTGTAAGATTTTAATTTGCATTAGATATTTTATGTGTTCGTTTTACTGCAGTCGTTACCTATTAAGATTAATACACACGGATGGAAAAAAACGTAATTTCGTTTATATACAGTAGTTTATACGTAAAAGTCCACATTGGTTACGGGGAGCGTAAAACTATGTGAAACTGTGACTCCGCAGTTCCGTTACTAAGCAGTGGTCTACGTTCGATTATTATTTCCCAGATCATGAATCAGCGGTTTAAAAGAAAAGTGGGAAATTAGAATGTTTCACGTTACTCTCTGCTGCAACAGAAATTATCACCTAAACCGATTATTGATTAAAAATTAATAGTCGGAGGAACAAAAAATGTTAAATTGCCGTTGCTGTGGGGAATGTGTGGTGGTGACCGCTAACGTCCCACGCTTATGCATAAGCTTTGACTGTTGCATTAAATAGTTGTGAGTTCAGTCCCTTGATTTAGCTAAGCGAAACAAAGCAGTTCTCTGTGGAAAAATCTCTGCTGCCTCCAGCGAACTCGCTAGTCAGAGCTCTGAGTAAATATTTTGATGAAGATTTTTCATGATTGCATTGATTAAGTGAACAACAGTCGCTGAATGTCGAGTAAAGGATGTGAACAGGTAGTTCCTACGTGGCCCGCAGTACGTTACATCTACTTTTATTTTCTGTAAATCACATATTAGCGTTTTTTAAAAAAAAGAGGTTCGAATGGCTCTGAGCACTATGGGACTTAACTTCTGGGTCATCACTCCCCTAGAATTTAGAACTACTTAAAGGTTTAGAACAGAAAGGTTTAGATGTTTGTTTTTCCCGCGCGCTGTTCGGGAGTGGAATGGTAGAGAGATAGTATGATTGTGGTTCGATGAACCCTCTGCCAAGCACTTAAATGTGAATTGCAGAGTAATCATGTAGATGTAGATGTGGATGTAGAAACCTAACTAACCTAAGGACCTCACATACATCCATGCCAGAGGCAGGATTCTAAACTGCGACCGTAGCGGTCACGCGGTTCCAAACTGTAGCGCCTAGAACTGCTCGGCCACTCCGGCCGGCTGCGTTTTTAAGATTTTCATCAATATTCACGAAGCCTCCATACATTCCTCCCCCCCTTCCTGGTCCACTTCAGTTCGCAGATGGTGCGGAGGAAGAACAGCTGATGGTACCACACTGCACACTCCGGAATTTCTGTAATTTGGTGTACATAATATGTTTCCTAGCTAGATTAAGGTCGCTCGGTGCCCAAAGGACTGACTAACTACGGGCCACTATTCAGCAATATCTTTTCACCGTTTTATTTCACTAATTTAACTACAAACAAATGTTACACGCTTCGATTTCGAAGAATTAGCTAACAAACATCTTCTTCATTATTGTAGACACTAAATCCCGCAGCTGATACTTATTACACCATTAGAGACAGCAAAGAAAACCACTATTTATGAGTAGAGGAAACTGCTTAAAACCGGACAACCATTTTTTTTATTTAAAAAAATATAAAACCGTAAAACATTATGTTCCAAACGTACGTAATATTTACTTTATAATGTAGGCACCATTTACATTTTACTCTTTGAAATATAACGGAAAGTTACTACGAAAATGAAATATTTTCAAAATAAAAATACTATTTGAAACGCCATATCTACGTGCAGTAATCGCTCCTGGATATCTGATGATGGACAAATTCCGAGCGTCTTATGAGCAATAAAAATCATTCTTTGCTGATGTTTTACTTTTACCATTGCGACTCATTACTGATTATTATAATAATGATAGCCTTCCTCCTGCATAACGTACGTTAAATTTATATTACTGAAATTAGAAACATTCTCGAAAATCTTACAATCCCTTGGACTGACATCTTGCCGGTATCAATGTAGATAACAGGCAAAAGTGAAAGAGATTCTCGATTCTCCGAGTCGATGAACTGTCCATATACATAATTAAGTTTGTTCTTTTTTTCAGTGAAGTTGCGGCTGGCCGTCATATCTTGCACTTTTTTTTCAGTGAAGTTGCATCTGATGGTCATATCTATATAGAAATTGCTTCTTCTTTTGACATACTCAATATATGCAGCCGAACTGACGTGAATTAAACAGATGTCAAGTCACCTATATAAAGTAGTTTAAACAGGACTGAAAGCAAAAGTGAAATCTGCCGCGGACACAGTTCATTCTTTACACTGGTGACACATACTGAAGTAGTTAGTTCGTTGTGTTCATCTTTTATTCAGTACTTCTAGAATCAGAATTTATCTCCTGCTTTAATTTATTACCATGTTAACGTTTACTTGCCTATGAAATATTACTTCCAACGTAAGGCACGGGTCAAAATCTGTCTTACGATCTTCATAGAATAAAAATTCTGTATCATATTTGTATTCCTCAGTCGAGTCGGATACTATTTTATTGATCACACAGTTTACAAATTCACCTAGCCACATTTAAAACTTCGTGGAAACCTGCTATCTAGAGAACTGGGATCCATTCCTTCTGTAAATCAGTGAAACTATTGATTTCTACTGTTTACAGAATTTGATGTGATACGTTGGTTGTCGACCTCTGATTTCCCCCCTAGGCTTCTATTTCAGTGGCCCAATCCAGTGTGTCTAGGGTTTTATTTTCATTTCTTTCTTTCTATTTTCTTATTCTTCTTGGCGGGATAAAGTTAGTTTCCTACGATATTTATTATTTTATTTGGGCCGAGACAGAGGTTGGTTCCAATTCCTCCGTTGCCCTGATTGGTGTCTTTTTTTCTTTCTGGCATGGGAGTGTGTTCTTAGTATTTCAGCTTGATTCGGCGTGATTTGTCTTTCGTTTTGGGAACGCCAGCTTCAGCTGCTGGATGAGCTATTCTATGAGCAGGTTCTATGATTGATTATTCAAATTTGCAAATCGGCTTCTACAATGACGGCCGATCAGTTGCATCAGCTTATCAGGGCTTCTACGTTGTTTTGTCTCATTAACGCTCAAACAGAGAAATACGGGTCAGGACTAGGCAGATAGTATTGTGTGTATTGTGTATTAAACCGAGGACCTAGAACCGATGGAGGGCTTCGTCCCGCCGTAGGCCTCAGTGGTTCACAACCCCTCAACAGCCTACATCAGACCACCCACCCCACCGCTGCCCCACACCGAACCCAAGGTTATTATGCGGTTCGGCCCACAGTGATCCCCCTCGGGTACGTCTCATACCAGGCGCTGCTAGCCGGACGATCTAGGTGGATAGTATATTGACTTTTTCTAAAAAAGAACCGAAACAAAAGATACAAACATGACAAAATACCGCACCTTCTCTCAAAGCATTCGTCTACACTGGAGACACGAAAAAGAAAACGAGACAAGATCCCTTTCTAAAAAGGGTTGAATCGTTTGTTTCACAGACTGCTTTATATAAGTTCTTTTTTGGCCTCTTTCCATCTTTGAAGCGGTCCTTTGTCCAGTTAATTTAGAGAAAGGGGTATCACAATAGTTTTCCGTTACCTATAGTCGATATGTCCTGACTCACTACGTTGGAATCGCAGATTTACTTCCAGCTTTGTATACCTTTAGTAGGCCTTTAAAACAACATAATGTGGAAGAAGTAAGGTGCATTATTCTGACAATTCCGAGAAAATCGCTAGAGATGTTTTATGCGTCTATTATGAAATGTATGTACCTGTCGTAGATGGCTGATGTCAGAATTCATGGTGGTCAAGCAGATGGCATTTAGCCGTGACACGGCTCGGACGCGCCACACGTGTGTTCATTTACTGCTGCGCGGGGTACTGCCTTCGTTGTTGTGATTTATTCTCACTAGATATGGCGTTTTCTTACCGCCAGCCGACGGTGAAACTGACGTTCGACGATTCCTATGTGGCACAGTCCTAAGCTACATGGAAGAGAATGGAATACCTTTGAAACCTATCACGTTCTAAATGGCATCCGACAGGTACGCACAGAACTCCGCAAACACGTGCCGTCGTACGTGTTCATCGGAGGTTGCCGAACCATCATCATTTATGACGGACAACCGCGGACTTGTTGCCGGCTGTGGACAGGAGGGCCACGTCCGATCCGACTGTCTCCAGCGCCGCCTTGTCCAGATGCCACGTGCGGATCCAGTACAGACAGCTGTGCCAACCGCATCACCGCTTACGTACGCGGAGGCTGTGCGGCCGGTGTGCACAGATAACGCCCCCATGCTGCAGTCCAATGAGCCCTCGAGCTCAGCCGTGCCGACGACGCCGTGACTGCGGCGCAGCACGACGAGACGCCCTTGAAAGACACACGCCCACAACCACCACCACCACGACCACCACAACCACCGTCGTCGTACCAGAGGCGTCAGTTCCGGACACCGGCCGCATGGCCGAAGGTACTGATCCCAGCCCTTCGACGGGAGTGGACTCACCGACGCGGAAACAACGGTACCCGAAGCGTCATAAGAAACGCCACCTCTCGACAGAAGACGACCAACAGGGCGGAGATAGGGAGCACACTGCCGACGTCGTCTCTGACACGTCGTTGCCAATGGAATCTACCAGCACCGTCCCATGGCAGGCATCCGTCACAACGGACAGGATGGTGGCCTCGCCCAGCCCAGACGGCCCTGTGACTGAAGCCCCTCAGGACAATGACCAGAGATGGAACACAACGCCCATGACGACGCGCCATCACCGACCCCTTCCCCGCTCGGTGACTGGGCTGCTGAAATGGAGGCAGAAGACGCAGAAGACACCCTTGACACTCCTTCGGCGCACAGGATCGGTGCCCCGCTTGGGGAAAGCCTAACACCCGCAGAAGGGCTGCGTTAAACATGCCTGTTACAAGGATGGGTAGCCAAGCGGCTCCATTACCTCCGAGAGGCCACCTTTTACATCTACGTACTCCACATTAAGATGTCCCAATCCTATAGTGTGGGCACAGTCAACGTGAACGGCATACACTCGTGCATGTTCCATGATATGTTCTGAGCGGCGGACCTGGATATCATCCTCGTTCAAGAAGTCCACCCAGAGCTGCAGTTGAACATTTATGGATACACAGCCTACAGCTTTACACAAAGCGACGGTGCCGGCGGAACCGCCATCATATACGCGACGGCGTAGAGGCATCGGACGTCGCCTATCTGCCATGTGCAAGAGGTTTTGCGTCACGGTGGGAGCAGTCCGTACTGTCAAGAAAACGCGCCCTCCGGGACATATCGCCGCGGTGAAAGAGTCACCTTTCATTCCGTGGAAATTGCTCCACTCCTGAATGGGAATACAGAACACCACATCACAGGCAGCGATTTTAATAGCTTCATGGATCCAGCTGACCAAACACCGCGCTACTCAACATGCCCGGCACTACGGGTACTCGTGCGAGATCTAGCGCCCAAGATATGTGGCGTTTCCTTCAAGGAAACGACTGTGGCTATATGTACTTCACCGACCACTCTGCCAGCCGCCTCGACGGAATCTACATCTCCCGAGGACTCCGAGCCTCGACAAGGGACGCGGAACTATGGCCAACAGCCTTCACCGACCATTTGGCATACATCTGCTCGGTCACACTCCCCCGACAGTTCACACACCACAACCGTGGTCCATGGACGCTGAACGTTTCCTACCTGTTCGAGGTCGCATGTAGGCTTGAGATCGCTGCTACGTGGGCCCGCTCCTTCTGGAGTTTGCACGCACATCCTTCCACCCTACATGGGTGGCTCGACTGCGCCAAGACGGCCGTCGGACGGACACACGTGGGATATGGCCATGACAGAGCGTGCTGGTGTCGGGTGACGTCGGAATTTTATTACAAGCGCTGCGGGAACGACACAGCCACCATCACGAAAACGTCAGGCATCGGTTTATCGTCTCAAAGCTCACCTGCTCCGTCTCATTGTGGAAGAGCTTGACGCAGCCCGAGCCTGGGCGAGGGCACAGGATACCATCCCCACCGAAATGGCATCCATATCTCACGTCATCAAAGAGAGATGCCACCTTATAACATCAGCAAAGACAGCAACTGGTGGACACATCGACTCGCAGTGTTCCATCGTTTCAACATTCGTCCAGCATTAGATGATGTTTTATGCTGAGAACCCACAGACCGTTCGCGAGTACGAAGTGCAGTTTGCCTGACCCCAGATTATTGGCACAGGACGACGCTCTGCTGGCTCCCACAACTGCTGAAAACAACAGCGGCCTTGGCACATGAGGCACTGAACAACTCACCAGGTCCGGACGGCTTACCGAACCAATTCTACAGCGCCTACTATCCCCTGATGAGTTCAGGTGTTTCAAGACCACCTCCGCGACGATTTTACCGTCCCCATGGATTTCCTCAGAGGCATCATGATATCGGTTCCCAAACCGATCAGTTCTCACCGCTGTCACAACTATCCTCCTCTTACGCTCCTGAACCCGGATTATAAAAGTTTCGCCTGTATCCTTCGGACACGTCTTCAGGCCACAGTCGGACACATGAGCCATTCTGACCAGACATGTTTAGGCGGTGACAACAACATCCACAGGGCACTTGGCGCCTACCGTGACGTCACGGCGCTGGCAGCGGCCTGCCGCCTCCTAGGCGCCCTTGTCGCCGTCGATTTTGAGTATGCCTTTGATCGTATCGACCACGGTTTCCTTTGCGCCTTGCTAGAACGAACGGGCCTCTCGCTGGCGTTAGCAAGGGTGACCCTACGTTTAATCCGCTGTGCGCACTCCCGGATTAGGGTCAACGGCCACCAGACTGAACACATCAGTCTAGGACAGTCGGTGCGACAGGGATGTCCTTCATCAGCAGCCTTCATCGCGGTGGCCCCCGAACCTGCACTACACGGCCTTCGCCAACGACTGGAAGGCATCTGCATTCGAGACGTGACCTTCCGATATGGTGCCTTCGCTGACGACGTGGTGTTCTTGGAGCGGTCGAGCGACGAAATCCAAACGACACTTCAGTGGATGTGTCGCTACGGCGCAGTATCAGGCAGCATCGTCAACATGAACAAGACGACGTACGTCGATGCCGGGAGAGGCCTTCTACACCCGACAGCGGTCCCCTTCCAAAATGTTGCCTCACTGAACGCACTAGGGGTGCAGTTCTCCAGTACTGTTCGCCGAACTGCGACAGCCACATATCGCGGGCTACTACAAAGGACACGTGCGTTGCTCCATGATAGCAGATTCCGCAATATGGATATGATTCTCGGAACGCGTTACGTCAGCACTTACCTAGCGTCCAAACTTAATTATTTTGCAGACATTCTTCCCCTAACGCTCACCATGGCCCTCAGTTTCCAGGCCGTGTACGGGCAATTTGTGAGTGGACGTCACACATTCAAAGTTCGCTACACTACTTTAACGAGGCCTCCACTGGCAGGGGGCCTGGGATTGACTCATGTCCACAACCGCTCGCTGGCGTTATATCTGTGGACGATGCGACTCGCATGGATCGCGGCCAACAACAGCTTGATAAGAATGCTGATTCAGATCGTCGCGCCCCGAGATCTTCGACCACTGGTCGCCGTGGGTCACATAGCTCTGTCTGTCGCCCACGTTCGAGATTTCCTGATCGAACTGAGGCACATGATTGAGGTCTACCGGCGACGAGAGTCGACTACAGCATGTATCTGGAACGAAAACCCCTTACCAACGTCGAACAACACCCGCCTATCCGCTGGACCAGGGTGTGGCGAGCTCTCCACACCTCATACCTGGCCATGTATGCTCGTTCCATTTGGTATGTGGTGGTGTACGGCAAATTAGCCACACGCCAGCGCCTCCATTCCATCCATCTCACTGACGACCCTTTGTGCCCGCACTGCGCTGTCGTCGATTCGGACGCGCACCGCCTGACATGTGCTGTGACGGGCAGCTGCTGGGATTTTATAAAACGTATGCTGGCGCTCCTATTGCGACGACAGGCAGAGTTTATCACGCTGGACGTTCTCCTACGCCCAGACACTGTTTACTTTCTCACTACCAGAACGAAAGCAGTCAACTGGTTTCGGCGGCCAACAACAGCTTGATAGGATTGGTGCTTCAGATCGTCGCGCACCGAGATCTTCGACCACTGGTCGCCGTGGGCCACATAGCTCTGTCTGTCACCCACATTTTGCAAACGGCGCCCGAAAACCCTCTGGACTAGTGATTCCGCCTGACGACGACTCAAGAGGCGTTGCACCACCATGAATTGCATCGAACACGATTATAGATTTATTTAGGCGCATTATTTGAGGATCCTCCTATCGATTGGAGCGCTCCGAGTGCTAGAAGCACACTGGAAGATGATTAAAAAAAATTGTTTCCGTTCGCGCTTGGTAAGAAGAGCGTGTGGAGGTGACAATTGCACTCCTGCTGACATTTAGGTTTTAATCAACTTTTTTCCCTCACTGGTCGTATTATTTAATTTATGTGACATTTGAGAGGCAATATAATCAAAAAACGAGGTGTATTTGCAAAAAGTTTTAGTGAATGTCATGTTACTTGACCACTACCTATTTTCAATTAAATTCAATTATTAGAACAATCACATTTAAAACAATCGACAAGTAAATGAAGAAACACGTGGAGTTTTCCTGAAAATGTATTGTATCGTGATTTGCGAAACCCATTATACATAGTTGTTGTTGTTGTTGTGGTCTTCAGTCCTGAGACTGGTTTGATGCAGCTCTCCATGCTACTCTATCCTGTGCAAGCTTCTTCATCTCCCAGTACCTACTGCAACCTACATCCTTCTGAATCTGCTTAGTGTATTGATCTCTTGGTCTCCCTCTACGATTTTTACCCTCCACGCTGCCCTCCAATGCTAAATTTGTGATCCCTTGATGCCTCAAAACATGTCCTACCAACCGATCCCTTCTTCTGGTCAAGTTGTGCCACAAACTTCTCTTCTCCCCAATCCTATTCAATACCTCCTCATTAGTTACGTGATCTACCCACCTTATCTTCAGCATTCTTCTGTAGCACCACATTTCGAAAGCTTCTATTCCCTTCTTCTCCAAACTGGTTATCGTCCATGTTTCACTTCCATACATGGCTACACTCCATACAAATACTTTCAGAAACGACTTCCTGACACTTAAATCTATACTCGATGTTAACAAATTTCTCTTCTTCAGAAACGATTTCCTTGCCATTGCCAGTCTACCTTTTATATCCTCTCTACTTCGACCATCATCAGTTATTTTACTCCCTAAATAGCAAAACTCCTTTACTACTTTAAGTGTCTCCTTTCCTAATCTAATACCCTCAGAATCACCCGATTTAATTTGACTACATTCCATTATCCTCGTTTTGCTTTTGTTGATGTTCATCTTATATCCTCCTTTCAAGACACTGTCCATTCCGTTCAACTGCTCTTCCAAGTCCTTTGCTGTCTCTGACAGAATTACAATGTCATCGGCGAACCTCAAAGTTTTTACTTCTTCTCCATGAATTTTAATACCTACTCCGAATTTTTCTTTTGTTTCCTTTACTGCTTGCTCAATATACAGATTGAATAACATCGGGGAGAGGCTACAACCCTGTCTCACTCCTTTCCCAACCACTGCTTCCCTTTTATGCCCCTCGACTCTTATAACTGCCATCTGGTTTCTGTACAAATTGTAAATAGCCTTTCGCTCCCTGTATTTTACCCCTGCCACCTTCAGAATTTGAAAGAGAGTATTCCACTTAACGTTGTCATAAGCTTTCTCTAAGTCTACAAATGCTAGAAACGTAGGTTTGCCTTTTCTTAATCTTTCTTCTAAGATAAGTCGTAAGGTTAGTATTGCCTCACGTGTTCCAACATTTCTACGGAATCCAAACTGATCTTCCCCGAGGTCCGCTTCTACCAGTTTTTCCATTCGTCTGTAAAGAACTGGCGTTAGTATTTTGCAGCTGTGACTTATTAAACTGATAGTTCGGTAATTTTCACATCTGTCAACAGCTGCTTTCTTTGGGATTGGAATTATTATATTCTTCTTGAAGTCTGTGGGTATTTCGCCTGTCTCATACATCTTGCTCACCAGATGGTAGAGTTTTGTCATGACTGGCTCTCCCAAGGCCATCAGTAGTTGTAATGGAATGTTGTCTACTCCCGGGGCCTTGTTTCGACTCAGGTCTTTCAGTGCTCTGTCAAACTCTTCACGCAGTACCTTATCTCCCATTTCATCTTCATCTACATCCTCTTCCATTTCCATAATATTGTCCTCAAGTACATCGCCCTTGTATAAACCCTCTATATACTCCTTCCACCTTTCTGCCTTCCCTTCTTTGCTTAGAACTGGGTTGCCATCTGAGCTCTCGATATTCATACAAGTGGTTCTCTTCTCACCAAAGGTCTCTTTAATTTTCCTGTAGGCAGTATCTATCGTACCCCTAGTGAGACAAGCCTCTACATCCTTACATTTGTCCTCTAGCCATCCCTGCTTAGCCATTTTGCACTTCCTGTCGATCTCATTTTTGAGACGTTTGTATTCCTTTTTGCCTGCTTCATTTACTGCATTTTTATATTTTCTCCTTTCATCAATTAAATCCAATATTTCTTCTGTTACCCAAGGATTTCTATTAGCCCTCGTCTTTTTACCTACTTGATCCTCTGCTGACTTCACTACTTCACCCCTCAGAGCTACCCATTCTTCTTCTACTGTATTTCTTTCCCCCATTCCTGTCAATTGTTCCCTTATGCTCTCCCTGAAACTCCCTCTGGTTCTTTCAGTTTATCCAGGTCCCATCTCCTTAAATTCCTGCCTTTTTGCAGTTTCTTCAGTTTCAATCTGCAGTTCATAACCAATAGATTGTGGTCAGAATCCACATCTGCCCCTGGAAATGTCTTACAATTTAAAACCTGGTTCCTAAATCTCTGTCTTACCATTATGTAATCTATCTGATACCTTTTAGTATCTCCAGGATTCTTCCAGGTATACAACCTTCTTTCATGATTCTTGAACCAAGTGTTAGCTATGATTAAGTTATGCTCTGTGCAAAATTCTACAAGGCGGCTTCCTCTTTCATTTCTTCCCCCCAATCCATATATCACCTACTATGTTTCCTTCTCTCCCTTTTCCTACTGACGAATTCCAGTCACCCATGACTATTAAATTTTCGTCTCCCTTCACTACCTGAATAATTTCTTTTATCTCGTCATACATTTCATCAATTTCTTCATCATCTGCAGAGCTAGTTGGCATATAAACTTGTACTACTGTAGCAGGCACGGGCTTTGTGTCTATCTTGGCCACAATAATGCGTTCACTATGCTGTTTGTAGTAGCTAACCCGCACTCCTATTTTTTAATTCATTATTAAACCTACTCCTGCATTACCCCTATTTGATTTTGTATTTATAACCCTGTAATCACCTGACCAAAAGTCTTGTTCCTCCTGCCACCGAACTTCACTAATTCCCACTATAACTAACTTTAACCTATCCATTTCCCTTTTTAAATTTTCTAACCTACCTGCCCGATTAAGGGATCTGACATTCCACGCTCCGATCCGTAGAATGCCAGTTTTCTTTCTCCTGATAACGACGTCCTCTTGAGTAGTCCCCGCCCGGAGATCCGAATGGGGGACTATTTTACCTCCGGAATATTTTACCCAAGAGGACGCCATCATCATTTAATCATACAGTAAAGCTGCATGTCCTCGGGAGAAATTACGGCTGTAGTTTCCCCTTGCTTTCAGCCGTTCGCAGTACCAGCACAGCAAGGCCGTTTTGGTTAATGTTACAAGGCCAGATCAGTCAATCATCCAGACTGTTGCCCCTGCAACTACTGAAAAGGCTGCTGCCCCTCTTCAGGAACCACATGTTTGTCTGGCCTCTCAACTGATACCCCTCCGTTGTGGTTGCACCTACGGTACGGCCATCTGTATCGCTGAGGCACGCAAGCCTCCCCACCAACGGCAAGGTACATCCATTATACATATAAGCTGGTAAAGTACTCGGAACTACTTTGTACATCGATACTTCGAGCGGCGGACACAGAGACAGGCCTCATTTGGGAGTTAACCTGTGTTGCGGTGAGACGCTGCTAATGAGCGAGAATGAATAGCGTAGTTGCAAATTTTTTGAATATCACGGAATTTACATTTGTACTACAAAAACGAAGGTTTGAGCGGGAGCCGAACTGTCGCCTCATACATTTTCGTCTTAAAGAGCTCGAACGCAAACCACATTTTTTTTGTTGTTGTTGATGTCATTTTGTTTGTTATTGTTCGTTCTATTCGGTCGAGGCATACATCTGTTACGTAACAGACGCGTAAAACTTCTCTCGTGATTTTCTCGGAATTGCCGGAGTAGCGCACTTGACTACTCGCACATTATGTTGTTTCAATGGCCGACTAAAGGAGTACAAAGTTAGAAGTGAATTGGTGACCCCAGCGTAGTTGCCTCCCCTTGTAAGTCCTCAGTCTGTGAGACACTCTGTCTGCGGCCAGCTGTTTGTCGTCACGGCTGCAGTTGCGCCGCCCCGCCTACCGCGGACGCACGCGTCAGCTGCGTGTTGACAGCGGCGCTCGCCCGCCGCCCTCGTCGGCAGCTCCGGGCACTCGGCACGCGCACGCTCACTGGAGTTGCAGATTGCGCACACCCTCGGCCGGACACTTTTGCCAATGACGGAATGTGTTTCAGTAGATCAATCTCAACATGCCTAATTTGTTCGGCACGTCTCTCTTCACAAACTGCAATTACTCGACCATATTCACTTCGAACTTATACGATCTCATGGAATTTAAAAAAGAGAGTTTGAATGGTGTGCAACTGTAGGGCAGCACGCGTTACCTGAACGGTGGAAGATCAGCCATCTCTCTACTGCGAAGTCCATCCGACAGGCAACGCTGCAGGTCTCTCGAGGTCTTGATGAAAGCAGGAATTCCGCAACTTACATCCGTGACGGACCTGTTTCTGCAACTGTCCAGAACTGTATCGGTATCGCCCTATTTCTGCAAGACGTGAATATCGAGTTATAAGTGAGACGCAAAGTAACCATCGTTAGAAGATGTGGTATATGCACTATGTTGCATGTGTGGCCGGCCGCTGTGGCCGAGCGGTTCTAGGCGCTTCAGTTCCGAACCACGCTGCTGCTACGGTCGCAGGTTCGAATCCTGCCTCTGGCATGGATGTGTGTGATGTCCTTAGGTCAGGTAGGTTTAAGTAGGTCTAAGTCTAGGGGACTGATGACCTCAGATGTTAAGTCCCATAGTGCTTGGAGCCATTTGAATTTGCATCTATGAATGTACGCAGTGTACAATGAAGCGTAACTGGTATTAATGTCACTTCCAGTGCCTGTGCTGTACATACCATATTATATACCAAGTCCATAATTACTCACTTCTCTCACGAAACGGTTTACGTCAAAGGCAGTAAATAAATTTAAAAAAAAGTTATCTGAATGACACGTATACTTCTGTTAGCATATGTAAATTTCATAGTGCCTCCTGCCTCGTCAATTACTCGATCGAAAATTCGTGACCCTTTAAGTTCCAGCAAATAATTGTTTTTGCTTTTCATGACAACCAGGCCTGGGCCTACAAATGATTCAAATGGAACTGAGCACTATGGGACTTAACATCTGAGATCATCAGTCCTCTAGAACTTAGAACTACTTAAACCTAACTAACCTAAGGACATCACACACATCCGAGTCCGAGGCAGAATTCGAACCTGCGACCGTAGCAGTTACAGACTGTAGTGCGAAGAACCGCTCGGCCACTCCGGCCGGCCTGGGCCTACATTTCAGGAAAATAATACACCCCCCCCCGCCCCCCTGTTCTCGGTGAGAGTTTCTACTGCTTACCTCCGTGCTTATCAAATCCTATTTTCGTTCGCTCAGTAGGCGAGTTGATCAGGATAGAAAATCCCTAACACTGGTACGAAACACCATTCACCACGCCTGTACAGTCGCCTGCGGAGTATAGATATCGTCTGTCCAGAAAGGTCCTAGACTGATTTTATTCCTGGTGAACAAGCGATGTCAGTGTGGTAACTACGATGACAACTTGAACTAACAACTGTAGATAGTAAATGTGAATTCAAGCAGTCAGTGTTATGTCGAGAACGTGTGACCATAGTGTATCAACGTTGTTGTGTCACAAATCCCAGTGGAACAGCATCTCTAAATGAAGTGTTCGAGATGTTTTCCAGAATGTTTTGAAGAAGAGAAAAGTGTGTGCAAAATCTGTCGCGCACATCTTGACTCCCGAACAAAAATAACGACTCATAGACGCCTGCCGCAACTTGATTGCAATGAAAAAGCGCGGACAGTGTTCTTTGCTGAAAAAGTTGTCACGGCGGACGAGACTTGGTGTTGTCGATATGAAAGTATCACAAATCGACAAAGCCCAGAATAGGTCTCGGATGGTTCACCAAGACGAAAGAAGGTGGCAATGTGAAACAGAGTTGAACAACTTCCCAAAGGACTTACTCTCACGGTTTCGCGTGGTTGTTTAGGCGTTCTGCGCATTGTAATAAAATGGGCAGAGGTTATGTAGAATATCTGAAGCATTAAAAGAAGCATCTGAACGATTCTGATATCTTTTATTGATCCAGTCTCGATAATTTTTTAGGTGGAGGGGTTGTCGATGTAAGAGGGGTTGTCGATGTAAGTGTCGCCGTTAGGGTTGGCTGTTCTCATGATCTTGTGCTGTTAGGTCTATTGTTTTATCTAATCATGAAGCTAATCCAGTTAGCTGACTCAGCAATGTTTTGTTCTAAAAATTCGTCTAGCAAGTCCCTCAGTTGTTCTAAAAATGCTTAATTTTTCATATAACTGGTTAGATGAGCATACTTTCTCTCGTTAAGAAAATGCTTTTCCTTGTATGTAGCACCGTAGATGCTTTAACTTGCAATGATATTATCCCATCACTCGTCATTAGAGCAATCGGTACGATCAGAAATATAAATGAATGAAACGAGTGTTGTTTAGTAAGTAGTAAAAAGCAAACAAAATTGAAGGATCGTCTACAGACGTATCTTGTATTTTTTGCTAGCTTCTGAACGATCTTCGTAGTGAAATTGTGCATTCTGTGCTGGAGATGACACTCTAACACAGATGATTACATCGGACACTACCAACAAGGCTTTGGGAAAATTCTGGCGAAAGCTCGATGCAATAGAACACGTTTGATGTAAAAATACAACAAGCACATTTAATAGTGTGAAAAGAGACTCTAGATACACCTCCGTTACGGTTCTAAGGCAGGCACAGTTACGCCTGTGTTGCAGTGTTTGCTGCAAACACGTCATCAGTTTAGTTCGGGTAACAGTGGAGGTTGTTGCTGTGCGCGTTCTTCTTAGAGAACCGTCCCGACATTCGCCGTATTTTTCGTTTCGCACTTGTCTCGCAAAGGTGCAGGCCCGCATAGCTCTCCAACAGGGAGCTGATGGCGCGTCGTCTAGGCCAATCTGAGCTAAGCCGAGCCAGTGTGCAGCCGCCACCTGTGTGTAAGCGTCCAGCTGCCCACAGCCGCCACACATCCACCGTGTCAGTATTACACGGGCCATGGTGCAGTGAAACACGCTGTGGCTTGACACTAGGGACGACCTCGTCCTGTCCGTAAGGAAATCCAGGAAGAACCGTGAAAACTCACCTCTAATATGTTGCACCTACGTCCTCCAAAATATAAGACCAGTGGTTGAACACTGTGTTATTTTGCTACTGCGGATAATTTAAGGAAACATTGCCGCTACAGAAAAAGTACATCAGAATTGTGAAGGTTTTCTGTGGCTAGTTTGAAGTAGATCTTGTCGCATTCCGATATGCGCAATTTGTAATTTTCTTCATTGCCAGCATAACCTTGCTAGTCCCTCACTGGAAAGACACAAATAGATCGATGCTTACCTTAAGTTGCAGGTGCGTTTAAAAATAACTAATGCTGATATTTTCAATCATAATAAAGCTCCAGTTCACGTGTTACAAATTTGAGCGCACTATTCAGCTATAGTGAATTTCAAGGCGACTGAATATCTGTTCATATTATAAATTAAAGTTCACCGTCACATTTTTCTGTCGGATGCGGAACCTAATGTTAGGAAATACTGTAAGAATTGTGATACGGTTTCCACTAATGGATGGACTAATTCACGGGGAAAGTTTTTCGTATACAATTCATAGAAGTCGTCCGGTCGTATGTACTCACAAGGAAAGCTCCCCATCGATCACCCCCCCCCCCCCCCCCAGATTTAGTGGTAAGATGACCTCTGGGATAGCCCGTCAAATACTGAACTCAGACCAAGCCTGAAAATAGGAAGAAGGTGAACTGAACTGTCGAAAACAGAAGCAACAGTGCAAGATTAACATGTGCATATTTCAATGACGGCGTCGCGGTCATGCGGTCACTTATTGGACTACGAATAGAGGGACGTAGGTTTAAATCTCCCTCATGCCCCATCCTTTTCTTTTTTCACATAATAATGAACTGCCCGTCCGCTCATTTTGGCGTCTCTTCGGTGTATTCAGCTTTGTGTCTATATCGTCCGTTTACAAAAGCGACGTGTAACGAAGAGGCCTCCAGACGTATGTACCTCCTATTTGTTCTACACAAGTACCACATGTTATGCCTCTTGCGTTCCGTTTAGGAAGTTTTGACCCTTGAATTCCTTCGTTGTAACCTGTTTCACGCCTGTTTATTTGTTGTTTTGATTTTTGTGAGAGGTTTATTAGGCATTTCGCCTGCTCTCACTATTCGTCACATTTACCTGTGACGATGATATATTCTTACCACAAGCCTCATATTATATAGCCAATGTATAATGTGACAACTGTCAAGACTACAGAAGGAGAACAGACACCTCAATGAGTGGACGGACAGAACATTAAAAAAAGAAAAAAGGGGGGCACGAGGGAGGTTTGAACTCGGATATCCCGCTCTGCAGTCCAATACCGGGATCAAATAACGACGACGCAGTGGTTCTTACGCGTCGCTCGAAGTTGGACATGATAAGCTTCGAACGTTCACTATTTCTATTTTGCTTCTTTTTACACAGTTCAGTAGACGCTCTGATTGTTTTCATGCTTGACTGTGTTCGGTGTTTGACGCACTGTCGACTGAGCCATTTTACCACTGAATCTGAATCTGAGGTGGGGGAGGTGGGGGGTGCGAAGGGGAGTACTTTGTCGCCGCTACCAGCGAAATCAGGGTGGGTCACTGTCGCTCTAAACAGCCGATTTTGCACAGTGTGGTTGAAGCTGCTAATTCATGTAAATCATGTACGCCGATGCTAAGGTAAGAAGTGCGTTTCATAGTTGTTTGGTCACAGTGAGCTTGAATATTTGCACCATATTAATGAACATTGTGCTGCTTGAGATGGGACTACTTTGATGCAAACAATCAATGGGTCGAAAATTCCTGGAAAATTGAATGGCTCTGAGTACTATGGGACTTAACTTCTGAGGTCATCAGTCCCCTAGAACTTAGAACTACTTAAACCTAACTAACCTAAGGACATCACACACATCCATGCCCGAGGCAGGATTCGAACCTGCGACCGTAGCGGTCGCGCGGTTCCAGACTGTAGCGCCTAGAACCGCTCGGCCACTCCGGCCGGCCCTGGAAAATTGAAACTGTGTCCGTACCGTCACTCGAACCTAAAAACTTCGCGGGCAATATTATTGAGCAGCTGAGACTGTTGCCCACAAAATCCAAGGTTCTGGGTTCGAGTCGCAGTAAGGCACCCAGTTTTAATCTACCAGGAAGTTTTATAATAGACCAGACTCCGATGCAGAGTAATTCTCTCAGTAAATGAATAGGCTGTGTTATACAAACACGTTGTTCCTGAAATGAAAGGTCTGTAAGAGTAGATCACGCAATACAACGATCAACTGTAATCGCTCCCTTTTTTTTATTCATTTCCTTCTCTAAAGTGTTTTATTGATCGTAAAACATCTGTTACGTAATCGTAGAATACTGAGTACGTGCAGCACAAAGGAGTACTTCTTGGGAAGCTGCTTTGATGTGATATTACACTAGTGTTGTTGCTGCATCGTTAACATAACAACCTTAGCTCAGCGGAAGCCAATGGCTTGAAGCCCAGTACCCGCGCAGGTGCCGTAAACTGCTATGACCCAGCTTGGGAGTTATCGGGGTAACCCTGACGCTGACTGAGTACATTTTTCTGAGGGCAGGCCATCTCGATGCTGTATTTAGACACATTTTGACGTAGTTGTAGACTGTAGTTAATTCTCCACATCGGCAGACTGTTTCTATTACACAACATACTTTACTTTCCATGTAGCGTCATTTTGTCACATTGTCTGACTCATATCTAACTGTATAATTAAAACATGGGTGCACTTCAGACACGGTTTCAGAACAGCAGGTGAATAAGACAGCCAACCAATTGCAATAAATGGTGGTTTTCGATTAATCTTAATTATGGTTTCAACGGATTTAAACCGTCTTCTTCAGCAGGACAAAAAACAAACTTCACGTTAGCAAACAGTCAGTAAAGCTATCTAACACTTCTACACGAAATGTGTCGACAATGACCTGTACATCCAATTGTAACAGTTAACGCCCCTAAAATCAAGGGCTTGCCACAGCAGTAAAGTCAATTACATGAACTGCGAAACCATGTTAAGAGCTACGTGCTAATGTGAAGTCTGTTTCTTGTCTTAATAAAGAAGAAGGGTTTAAATCCGTTGAAACTAAGTTTAAGCTTAATTGAAAACCACGATTTATTGCAACTGGTTGGCTGTCTTATTTACCTGCTATTCTAACTAAAAATGGCCCTGAGCACTATGTGACTTAACTTCTGAAGTCATCAGTCCCCTAGAACCTAGAATTACTTAAACCTAACTAACCAAATGACATCACACACATCCATACCCGAGGCAGGATTCGAACCTGCGACCGTAGCGGTCGCGCGGTTGCGGACTGTAGCGCCTAGAACCGCTCGGCCACTTCGGCCGGCGCTATTCCAACTGTGTAGTGTCAGTGAGGGTTACGAGTGTGTGTAGAGAGAAATTTCGTGTTTGTGTTGTTGGTACTGAGGATTATGGTGGTGACAGAACACAGAAAGAGGGGAAACTTGCTGGCGCCGCATGGCCTATTTCTGTCCACTAGCACGAATGTGTGCTCAATATCTCTATCCTGAGGACAATTCACCTCAACGCTGTCACATGATCTCACCCTTTGCGAGTGTGCAGATGTTGGGAATGTAATCCAGGATCTTAGCAGAAATTCTGGCCTAAGTCGCGTTTCTAACAAAAGTCCGGGTCGGTTCCGGTTGGCTAGAGCGCGGCCGCACAGTCGTGCGTTAACAAACTGGCCCATGAGGTTACTTTCCATTACGAATGTGGGTGCACTCAGCGACTGTGATATGATTTATAAATTACACAGCGCGGCAATCAGTCGTCCTTTTCTTGCAGGTTTTATTTGGCAAACCCGGATTTCGGCTAGTGCCAAGCCACTATCAATGCACTATTTTCTAGTCTCAATGCATGTCAGTTCTGGCGTCAGTGACAGTTCTTTGAACACTTGAGTATTCAAAGAACTGTGACTGACGCCAGAACAACAAGGAATTAGCAAGCATTGAGACTAGAAAGGATTTCATTCTGTGTGTACCGCATTGATAATGGCTTGGCGAAATAAAACTTGCAAAAAAGGGACGACTGATTGCAGAGGCTCTATAATTTGTATACTGGCCCGTGGTGAAGGGTTGAAAACAAACTGACACAAACGTTAACGCTCAGTCAATAAGAGCTAGACGGTTATCACACATGTGCCGGCGTTAACTTCACCGTTCACCATCGTTTCCGGTTGAGGCAAACTTGGCACGACATGACGGATAGGGTGAGCCTGTGCAAACACGCCGGCTCACTAAAGTGAAGCGCCCGGAAGGCATGGTCGGATGTCAAAGTAACTTTGTACATGTAAAGACCATTGGAGGGTGCATAAATTATTAGATTTGTAATTCTCTGACAGGTATAACGGCCACCAGAGAGTATTTGTGTTGTTCATGGTTAATCTCAACAGCTGGCCTTAAACTGCAAATAAGAAGCTTGAACAGCGTCAGATGTTGAGTGATGACTCTGAAGAGGAATCTGCGTACTCGTATGAGACAGTATTATCAGCATCTGCAGAGTTTGAAATTGGCCGCTCTGTGGGTCTCAATTTACCTGACTGGTCGAGTGGTGCAGTATCCAGATATGTAGGCCATTTGGGTGTGACAGCGACCTGACATTCGGCTAAATGGAGACGTAAAGACAGGCACACTTGTCTTCAACGTTCCGGTCGACCGTGTCGGACGATTACAAGGGAGGGCCTCCATAGAGTACACCAGGCACTTCGTAACCCCTTCACATGTGCTCCTGCCATTCTAGAACAAGATTCCCTGCAACATTCTGTGTATTCCGTGCCATTGGTCGGAGACTACCAGGAGCCGGTTTGGGGAATTACGGCCTCTTGTGTAGGCTGCAGTTAACACCACAATACAAACGGCTGCGTTTGGAGTGGTACTGTGCGGGGGAAGCAAGGACTGCCGATGAAGGGCGTCGCATTGTGTTCAGCGATGAATCGCGGTTCCACACTACCTCGGACGACCGTCGTCAGCGAGAATGGCTGTGACATGGGGAGAGGCCCCATTCTTCCAATATTTTGGAGAGGCACAGCGGTGTTACTCCTGGTGTCTTTGTGTATTGAACCATCGGGTATGATATCAGGTCACGGCTGGTAGTGATTGAGGGGAATCGGACGGCACAACGGTACGGACACGATCGCTTGAGTTTGGTATGGAACAGGATCCGCCGAGACACGTGGATCTGGCTTTCCTCTGTTCTATTTTGCTGGTGATCTGCTTCATTCTAGTGTTATCACACGTTGGTAGTCAACAATCACCTAGTGCATCAGTGGCACGAAGATGCCTGCAGTTTCTAGGCGGTTGTCCACAATTCTCCCGTCTATTCTCCTACACGGTTGAGGCATGTTACCAATCAAAGGACTTCATAGTAGCGAAAGAGAAACCTAAAGGTCGATCAAGGTCTGTTTATGCAGCAGATGCAAATTTCCACTTACCCACGGCAACAATGAGCTAAATATGAGAAAAAGTACCACCACAGCTGTATCTTGAGAATGTCTTTATTCTTTATTAAGCTTATCCATTACGGATATTTTAGCACCGGTGGCTGACTGTAAATAAGTTACATAAAACTTTTTGAATAAGAACCGGTTTTCGAACCTTTGCGGGTTCATCTTCAGATGGTTTCTGGAGGTTACATCATTATTTCTAGCATAATGATGCTTGCTGGCTCCGTGGCAAGAGAAAAACGTGTCCATACCGTTACATGCGCAAGGCAACAATGACGTGGCGTTCATGAGTTGTGCTATATGAACGGTACGTCCGTATAGCGGTAAGTAATGTGATTCCACAGTGTCTATTCACATAGCATTTTGAATGCAAACACTGGAATGCCATGTTGTGACCGCCCGAACTGTCATAGACGCGGCCTCATACATTACAGCAGGAACCAAGTAGTACATAAACATTTGCAATGGCAGTTGAAACCTAAAAGTCACCTGACATTTATCCATGTCATCGCCATATTACACTGAGGTGACAAAAGTCATGAGATATGGCGTAATATCGTGTCGGACCTCCTTTTGTCCGGCGTATTGCAGCAAGTCGACGTAACATGGACTCAACAAGTCGCTGGAAGCCCCAGCAGAAATCCTGAGTGGCACTGCTCCTGTAGCCATGGTTAATTACGAAAGTGTTGCTGGTGCAGGATTTTGTGCACCAAATGACCTCTCGATTATGTCCCACAATTGTTTAATTGGATTCACGTTGGGCGATACGGATGGCCACATCATTTGCTTGAACTGTCGAGATTTTTTTTTCAAACCAACCGCGAACAACTGTGGCCTGGTGACGCGGCGCATTATCACCCATAAAAATTCGATCGTTGTTTCTTTACATGAAGTCCACGAATGGCTGCTAATGGTCTCAAAGTAGCCGAACATAACGACTTCCAGTCATGATGACTTCAGCGGGACCAGAAGATGCAGCCCATTCCATGCAAACACAGCCCACATCTCTATGGAGTCACTACCAACTTGCGCAGTGCCTTGTTGACAATTTGGGTCCATGGCTTCGTGGGGTCTGCAACACATTCGAACCTTACCATCAGCTCGTACCAACTGAAATTAAGACTCATCTGACCAGGCCACGGTTTTCCAGTCATCTAGGGCCCAACTGATATGGTCACGAGCTCCGGATATACGCAGCAGACGATGTCGTGCTGTTAACAAAAGCACTCGCTTTGGCAGTCTGCTGCCATAGCCCATTAACACCAAATTTCGCTGTGCCGCCCTAATGGATACATTTGTCGTACACGCCACATTGATTTCTGGAGTTACTTCTCGCTTTTCTGTTAACACTGACAACTCTGCGGAAACACCGATGCTTTCGGTCTTTAAGTGAAGCCATCGGCTACTGCGTTGTCCGTGGTGAGAGGTAAAGCCCGAACTTTGATATTATCAGCACCCTCCTGACACTGTGGGTCTCGAAATATTGAATTCCGTAAAAATTTCTGAAATGGAATGTCCCACGCTTCTCGCTCCAGCTACCATTCCGCGGTGAAAGTCTACTAATTCCCCTCGTGCGTCCATAATCACATCGGAAACCATTTCACATGAATAACCTGAGTAGAAATGGCAGCTCCACCAACTCACTGCCCTTTTATACTTTGTGAACGCGGTACTATCGTCATCTGTATATGTGCATATCGCTATCCCATGACTTACATCACATCAGTATATCCAAAGTTTATCAAGTCAGCCGGTCGCTGGTGGCCGAGCGGTTCTAGGCGCTTCAGTCCGGAACCGCGCGACCGCTACGGTCGCAGGTTCGAATCCTGCTTCGGGCATGGATGTGTGTGATGTCCTTAGGTTAGTTAGGTTTAGGTAGTTCTAAGTTCTAGGGGACTGATGACATGAGATGTTAAGCCCCATAGTGCTCAGAGCCATTTGAACCATTTTCTTTTATCAAGGCTACACAACCGAAATTACAATAGTGGGTTGTACAAATAAATTATTCTGCAGACAAAAGACGACCATGATGTGATTTAAATTTAATTGACTATGAACCATACCTATAAGAAGTTTGTCAGTTTTTTGTAAATTTTCTGCCGGAAAAGCTACGTCGTGCGTACACTTGATCATTGGAATTTTCAGTTTTACGCTCGGTGGCTTAACGGAAGCTTTGCGCCGCAAGATCGAGCCCGCGTGACGTCAGCGGAAGCGGAAACCCGACCCAGCGAAAGAGACGAACCCGGCCGGCCGCAGGATGTCCTCCATAAAGGGCAGCGCGGCTCGCGTTTCATTTTTATTTAATCCCGCTCCTTCCTGCAGGCCCGGACCTTTTCTGTTCTGCCGGACTGGCTCGCGAGAATTTGCTAACGTTTCAGCCATCAGCTGGCGAGTTGCCAGTCGTGTAGCTGCTGTCTGCTGCCTGCTAGCTGGCCGGGGGTCAGTCCGGGGCTGGTCTGCGGAAACCCTGGGGAATGAACAGCCGCAGCCGGCACCGGCTGCCGCGTGCCTCATTTGCTTATTACACTACTGGCCATTAAAACTGCTACACCAAGAGGAAATGCAGATGATAAACGGGTATTCATTGGACAAATACATTATGCTAGAACTGACATGTGAGTACATGTTCACGCAATTTGGGGGCATAGATCCTGAGAAATCAGTACCCAGAACAACCACCTCTGGCCACAATATCGGCCTTGATACGCCTGGGCATTGAGTCAAACAGAGCTTGGAGGGCGTGTACAGGTACAGAGACCCATGCAGCTTCAACACGATACCACAGTTCATCATAGGTAGTGATTGGCGTATTGCGACGAGCCAGTTGCTCGGCCACCATTGGCCAGACGTTTTCAGTTGGTGAGAGATCTGGAGAATGTGCTGGCCAGGGCAGCAGTCGAAAAACATTTTCTGTATCCAGAAAGGCCCGTACAGGACCTGCAACATGCGGTCGTGCATTATCCTGCTGAAATGTGGGGTTTCGCAGGGATCGAATGAAGGGTAGAGCCACGGGTCGTAACACATCTGAAATGTAACGTCCACTGTTCAAAGTACCGTCAATGCGAACAAGAGTTGACCGAGACGTGTAACCAATGGCACCCCATATCATCACGGCGGGTGATACGCCAGTATGGCGATGACGAATACACGCTTCCACTGTGCGTTCACCGCGATGACAGCAAACACGGATGAAACCATCATGATGCTGTAAACAGAACCTGGATTCATCTGAAAAAATGACGTTTTGCCATTCGTTCATCCAGGTTCGTCGTTGAGTACACCATCGCAGGCGCTCCTGTCTGTGATGCAGCGTCAAGGGTAACCGCAGCCATGGTCTCCGAGCTGATAGTCCATGCTGCTGCAAATGTCGTCAAACTGTTCGTGCAGATGGTTGTTGTCTTGCAAACGTCCCCATCTGTTGACTCAGGGATCGAGACGTGGCTGCACGATCCGTTACAGCCATGCCGATAAGATGTCTGTCATCTCGACTGCTAGTCATACGAGGCCGTTGGGATCCAGCACTGCGTTCCGTATTACCCTCCTGAACCCACCGATTCCATATTCTGCTAACAGTCACTGAATTTCGACCAACGCGAGCAGCAATGTCGCGACACGAAAAACCGCAATCGCGATAGGCTACAATGCGACCTTTATCAAAGTCGGAAACGTGATGGTACGCATTTCTCCTCCTTACACGAGGTACCACAAGATCGTTTCACCAGGCAACACCGGTCAACTGCTGTTTCTGTATGAGAAATCGGTTGGAACTTTCCTTATGTCAGCATGTTTTAGGTGTCGCCACCGGCGCCAACCTTGTGTGAATGCTCCGAAAAGCTAATCATTTGCATATCACAGCACCTTTTTCCTGTCGGTTAAATTTTGCGTCTGTAGCTGTCACCTTAGTGGTGTAGCAATATTAATGCCCAGTAGTGTACGCACTACTTCTCCTTGTAGCTGAACGGCTCTCACACTGTGAAATGTCTTCGAAGTCGCAACAGTAAAATAAGGAAATGCCATGTGACAATGGCCTCCCGTCGGGTAGACGGTTCACCTGGTGCAATTCTTTGGAGTTGACGCAACTTCGGCGACGTGCGTGTCGATGGGTTTGAAATGATGATGAGGACAACACAACACCTCTGAACGGAGAGAATCTCCGACCCAGCCGGGAATCGAACCTGGGCCGCTAGGTATGACATCCCGTCGCGGTGACCACTCAGCTGTCAGGGGAGGATGTCGCAACAGTATTCAGTGCGTAGAAAAGTGGCTTACAACCTTTTGGCAAGTTTGGGAATGCTTCTGATCCACCTCTGCAAAATATCGCGTAACATCCCTCAGAGCCACATTTATCACCGCTTCTTAAGTTGGCTAATTAAGTTAGATATTTTCTCGAGTGTTCAAGAGCAACTATATACACTGAAGAGCCAAAGAAGCCGATACGTCCGCCTAATATCGTGTAGGACCACGCGAGTACGCAGAAGTGCCGCGACACGATGTGGCTTGGACTCGAGTAATGCCTGACGTAGTGCTGGAGGGAATTGACACCATAAATCCTGCAGGGCTGTCCATAAATCCGTAAGAGTACGAGGGGACGGAGATCTCTTCTGATGAGCACGTTCCAAGACATCCAAGATATGCTCAATAATGTTCATATCTGGGGAGTTTGGTGGCCAGCGGAAGTTTTCTGGAGCAATTCTGGACGTGTGGGGTTTCGCATGTCCTGCTGGAATTGCCTAAGTCCTTCGGAATTCACAATGGGCATGAATGGATGCAGGTGATCAGACTGGATACTAAAGTACGTGTCACCTGTCAGAGTCGTATGTAGACGTATCAGGAGTCCCGTATCATTCCAACTGCACACGCCCCACACCATTACAGAGTCTTCACCAGCTTGAACAGTCCCCAGCTGACATGTAGGGTTCATGGATGCATGAGATTGTCTCCATACCCATACACGTCCATCCGCTCGATTCAATTCGAAACGAGACTCGTGCGACCAGGCAACAGGTTTCCAGCCATGAACAGAGCAATGTCGGTGTTGCTGGGCCCAGGCGAGGCCAAAAGCCTTGTGTCGTGCAGTCATCAAGGGTACACGAGTGAGCCTTCGGCTCCGAAAGCCCATGTCTGTCATGTTTCGTTGATCGGTTCGCATGCTGACACTTCCTGATGGCCCAGCACTGAAATCTGCAGCAATTTGCGGAAGGGTTCCACTTCTGTCACTTTGAACGATTCTCTTCCGTCGTCGTTGGTCCCGTTGTTGCAGGATCTTTTTCTGGCCGCAGCTATGTCGGAGATTTGATGTTTTACCGGATGCCTGATATTCACGGTACACTCGTGAAATGGTCGTAGTGGAAAACCCCACTTCATCGCTACCTCGGAGATGATGTGTCCCATGGCCCGCACGCCAACTATAGCACTACGTTCAAACTCACTTAAATCTTGATAAACTTGTATTGTAGCAGCAGTAGCCGATCTAAACACCATGCGAGGCACTTGTTGTCTTATACAGGGTGGTCAGAAAATGTGTGAAATGCTTGTAGGGATGTTACAGGGCAGGTTGTACTGAGACATAAATGTTAAGAAAGAAATTCGATACGTTGCGCCGTTCCGAGGACTCGAACCTCCGCCGGGACCAGCCGCCTATTTTCTTAATTTCGCATTTTTTTAAAGGGACTAATGTGGAATAATGCAATAAATAAAGTTGTGACACCCAGGAATTACAAACATTGGCTGCAAGAGGGCATTGAATGAAATCAATGGGGAAAGTTGAAGATGTGGGCGTGACCGGGATTTGATCCCAGTTCCCCTGCTTACTAGGCAGTTGCTCAGACCACTAAGCCATCCCGGCTCAGTGATGACTGTAGCTGCACGTCAGACCCACGTTCTCAATTTCTCCACACGTTACTGACGTAGTGCCCCTTGCCCACTGACCCCATTACTCATGATATTTCGCCTATTCCCGTAAAAGTTCGGGACCAATTTGCATCTGCACTGAAGAGACCATGGTCGTATCACCTTAATTAGATATGTCTGTGCTATCGGGTATGTCAGAAAGAACAGACACCACATATATAACTAAAGTTTTTCTTTCATTATCGTCGCAGGTTCGAATCCTGCCTCGGGCATGGATGTGTGTGATGTCCTTAGGTTAGTTAGGTTTAACTAGTTCTAAGTTCTAGGGGACTGATGACCACAGTAGTTAAGTCCCACAGTGCTCAGAGCCATCTTTCATTATCAATGCCTTCTGTAGTCACTACACAATATGTGCTTTTCTTTTGCCTTCAGATCTTCTAACTATGGCCGGCCGCTGTGGTTCTAGGCTCTTCAGTGCTGCTGAGGTCGCAGGTTCGAATCTTGCCTCGGGCATGGATGTGTGTGATGTCCTTAGGTTAGTTAGGTTTAACTAGTTCTAAGTCTAGGGGACTGACGACCTCAGATGATAAGTCCCATAGTGCTTAGAGCCATTTGGACCATTTTTTCAAACTATGACTGCTCCTGTCATGGCATTTTTTTTCCTGGGTGCTTACGAAATAATAATGCTAGGAGCGACAGAAGAACTACCGGTGTGTATTACACAGATGGATCTGATCACAAATCGATCTACTGTACAAAAGCACCCCAGTGCTATAGTCTATCATTTTGTGCATCGGAAAGTGACCGTCGTCGAGAAGTCAAAGATGAACAAAAAATATTTGCATCTTTGCTAAAAAACCTAAAATTATAAATAGGTAAAACATGAAATAATAAGAACCAAAATAAAGCAACAAAGAGAAATGAAGAAATCAATGCTTCAATATTCTTTCTGAATAAAACGAAGGAAGGAATTTATTGCACGCGGAGCTGAAGATCAAAGTAGCCAGTGAAAATGAAGAACACTGGCCGTGTCCTTTTAAAAGGAAGATATACAAATATTTAGGTAAACTACGGAAAATCAAAAAGTGGATACTTCAGTTTACGTAACGGTGTGTCTCTTAGGTTTATGTGGGAGGCAGGTATTTAATTAGAGCGTAAAAAGAGGGTTAGTGATATTTCAATCAACTTTCATCGCTCACCATTAATTTGCTCTTGTACTCCGGCAGGAAGTAATTTTGTTTGGACTGAGGACTTCATTGTTGACGTTTCAGCCAATTACCCGCCTTTTGTTTGTGTCTCTGCTGCTTAGTTGCCAACCGTCTCCGCATTATTGCCTTACGTCACCCTAATAAAACTTGGGAGCACATAGCGCTATCCACAAGTTGGCTGCACGAAGTTTGGTGGCCGTACCTGCTGCGAACTAAGATAAGGAGTGCTGCTAGTTATAAGTTGAGAATAGAGTTTGAACGAGAGAGGAAACTTTGTAGTTGATCGAGATTTTTTTGTTGTACGCGTCTCTCTGTTCCGCCAGCTACTTGCAACTTTCGGTCCTTTCGGCGAGGTCTTGCGTTTCGTAACTTTATTGATTCCTGCCTCTCTGCAACTGCCCAGATCTCATGCTGCGCCACAGTGGCCTCTTTTCTCCAGATCTTCCTGGTACACTGCGTCGCCAAGATCTGCTATCCTGAAAAGCAGTATCTGATACTTACCCTTAACTGATGTCTGTGACCGCGGTGTTGCTAGAAAGCGAGAGTTCTTTAATCGTAAATATTTTATTTGTTGCGTTTCACAGATTAGGTAAACTTTAAAATTGGCAACATGTAACATCGGCAACTGATATTAAAAGTATTGTTTAATGAGCAACTGGTTTTAGTCAAAGACCATTTTGCAGCACAAGTTTGGTTAATAGCAAGAGTTGTATGTCAAAACGGAGTACAACGTTAAAACGGCGGCTGAAAACAATGTACGACATTGATTATGGGTTTCGTCCTATATTGTATGCGATGAATCTCGTCAGTTTACACATATAAATATCTAAAATGTTTCAAATCACGTCCGTTGTTAGATTATGGTATCTATATGGTCTATAATATTTTTTCTGTAAAGTTGCCACTCGACTTCTTGATATTGTGCTACTTTTGCGACGTCATTTAATCGCATTGTATCTCTTTTTGTTAATCCAGGCCGTACTGGAAAATGCTACTTGGATAAATCTGTAGGTTCATTAAAGAGAAATTTCACAACAAGTTAAAGTGTTTCATGATGTTATTTTTAAAATTCTTTGTACAAAATTTTAAAAGATTAACAAAAAAGCTTTAGCAAGGCTTGATTTTAAAATGTGTTTTTATATGAATATAATCATTGTGAATGTTCTGCTACAACGTAATACGGCCCATAAATTTTAACTTACGAGATGAATTAATGCTCATGTATTTCTCCAAACTTAATTTCTTAAAGCAGGTCTTGATTTGGTGAAAGTTTTTCACCCAGTCAAATTCGCACCTCTTTTATGCTGTCTGATAACCAATGCGCCTCCGGTATATTCGACGTCTAATTAAATGATACAAGTTTTGGTATAAAAAACAGTACCCGTGACCTCACTGAGCAATCAGCTAATGAAATATTTGTAAGTATCAATGGATGGTTCACAGCAAATGGATTGTCACTGAATTTTGACAAGACCCAGTACATACAGTTTAGTACCTCACAAAGAATACCTGACCCTATAAGTATAATGTATTCAAACAATGAAATTAAAGCTGTAGACAGTGTCAAATTTTTAGGGCTACAAATGGACCACACCTAAACTGGAAAACTCACACTCTAGGCTTAACGGAACTGAAATAGGTGATTTAAAAATGAAGAAGTTAGTTTATTCGGCCTACTTCCAGTCACTAATGAGTTACGCAATCATCTTTTGGGGAAACTCCTCCCACAAAGAGAACTTTTTCAAAATTCAGAAACGAGTCATTAGAATTATATCTGATGTCAGTCCTAGATCATCATGCAGAGACTTCTTTAAGAAGCTTGGTGTTCTAACTGCTACTTCTCAGTACATATATTCATTGATGTCCTTTGTCATTTCCAACATGTCTCTTTTTACACAAAATAGTACAAAACATGATTATAATACCAGAACCAAAAACAGTCTGTATAAGGACTATAAAAGTTTAACTTTAGTATAAAAAGGAGTGAAATACATGGGTACTGATATATTCAGTAACTTACCAGAGCATATCAAAGGACTTGCAAGTGATAAAGATCGGTTTCAGAGTGAATTAAAGAACTTCCTGTTCGCCAACTCCTCCTACTCCATCGATGAATATCTTCACAAGGATTATATCCATATATCTGAGTAAAAAAAAAAAAAAAAAAAAAGTCTGACACTTTCCACATCCCACCATATTCCAGAGACTCCTCTCCAAGGGAACCATGGAAAACGATAAATGTAATGTATCATGGGGCCTCCATAGTTCTCGGCATGCAATACGTCTACTGAAACTCTTCTTGTTCTCTTTACGTGAGGTCTCGTATCAGTTTGCACTAAACCTTTACCACTTCATGCAGTACATATATGTTTCTCAATTTGCCGGCCGGTGTGGCCGAGTGGTTCTAGGCGCTTCAGTCTGGAACCGCGCGACTGCTACGGTCGCAGGTTCGAATCCTGCCTCGGGCATGGGTGTGTGTGATGTCCTTAGGTTAGTTAGGTTTAAGTAGTTCTAAGTTCTAGGGGACTGATGACCTCAGATGTTAAGTCCCATAGTACTAAGAGCCATTTGAACCGTTTTACTCAATTTGTTTTTCGAAACTTCTTACTTTCAGAAACGATGCATTCAAGCAAGTACAGTAACGTTACGTACTTACAGTACCTAGAAATAATGGTCCAAGTAAATTCATCTAGGAATAAAGGTAGAACAATATACCAAAATAAGTGGTTAAGATTTCTAAGATTTACAGGGCCTATGGTAAACCTAGGTCCAGCTGCAAACTCTCTTGTGTGATTGGGAAGGTCAGCATCACTTTTCTTGAAAGACAAGGTCAGGGAGTAAAGATCGTCAGATGACAGAGTGATAGCCAGTGTCGGTGCGCCTCACCGCTGACAAAGGTGGAACATCAGCACGTGAGTGCGTGCAGGGCAAACCGTGACACGTTGGATAGTACGCGGCATGTAGCTATGGTAAGGTCGTGTGCAGCAGCGACCGTGTGTTGGAGTACTTACAAGGAACGCCCCATCGCACCCTCTCCTCCCCCTCCTCCCTCAGATTTACCAGTGGATAGCCTGTCAAAAACTGAGCACACATCAAGCCTGAAAACAGGAAGAAGATGGACTGTAATGTGAAAAAGAAGAAAAATAGAAACAGTGAACCGTTCAAGAACAAGAAGTGCAATAAAGAGCAGCTTGAAGCAACAACGGCGGCGCAGGGAAGTGGTCATAGTGTTGGACTGCCAAGCGGGCGAGCCATGTTCAAAACTCCTTTGTCTCATTTTTTTTTTTTTCACCACATTAATAACTGTCCGTCCGGTCATTGAAAAGTTCATTCTCCTTCTGTAGTCTTGGCAGTTATACTGTATGTTGGTTGTAGAGTATGAGTCATGTGGTAAGAATACGTTACCGTTGCAAGTACAATTATATATATATACTCCGCTAGCCACCAAGCGGTGTGTGGCGGAGGGCACAATTCGCCCGAAAGTCATATTTACCCCCTCCACTCGGATCGCGCGAAGGGAAAGACGACTGTCTGTAAGCCTCAGTACGAGCTCTGAATTCCCTTGACTTTGAATGGTGATCACTGCGCGATTTGAAAGTTGGTGGTAATAATATATGCTCTACATTCTCGGCGAAGTCGAGCGGTTCTAGGCGCTTCAGTCTGGAACCGCGCGACCGCTACGGTCGCAGGTTCGAATCCTGCCTCTGGCATGGATGTGTGTGATGTCCTTAGGTTAGTTAGGTTTAAGTAGTTCTGAGTTCTAGGGGACTGATGACCTCAGAAGTTGTCCCATGGTGCTCAGAGGCATTTGAACCATTTTTATTCTCGGCGAAGATCGGATATCGGAATTTAGAGCAGCCCCTTCCGTTTAACGCGACGTCCACCTGCAAGTGTGTCCCACTTCAAACTTTTTATGAGATTTGTAACGCTCTCACGATGGCTAAATGTACCAGTCACGAATGTTGCCGCTCTTCTTTGGACCTTCTCAATTTCTTGAATCAGACCCAACTGGTAACGGTCCCATACAGACAAACAATACTCTATTGTAAGCAATTTCCTCTGTTGAAGGACTGCATCGTTTCAGGATTCTACCAATTAACCGCAACCTAGAGTTCGTCTTGCCCGTTACTTGTGTAATCTGATCATTCCATCTGAGATCATTTCGAATAGTCACACCCTAATACTTGACGGATGTTACCGCTTCCAAAGACTGGGCATTTATTTTGTACTCGTACATTAATGGGGATTTTCGCCTTGTTATACGCAGTAGGTTACACTCGCTAATATTGAGAGATAACAGCCAGTCATTACACCACGCATTTATTTTCTGCAAATCCTCATTGATTTGTTCACAACTTTCGTCTGATACTACTTTCCTGTAGACTACAGCATCATCGACAAACAAAAAAATGGCTCTGAGCACTATGGGACTCAACTGCTGAGGTCATAAGTCCCCTAGAACTTAGAACTACTTAAACCTAACTAACCTAAGGACAACACACACATCCATGCCCGAGACAAGATTCGAACCTGCGACCGTAGCGGTCGCGCGGTTCCAGACTGTAGCGCCATCGGCAAACAGTTAATTGGTATGAATAGTGAGAGCAGGCGAGATACCACATGGACGTCTCACAGAAATGGAAACAATTAATAAACGGGTGTAAGCTATGTTGCAACAGAGGAATTCAAGAGTCAAGACTTCCAAATCCGAATGCAACTTCAAACACATTAAAAACATACAGAGAAGCTGTGTGATTGGAAAATGTTGCGTTCCTGATCATTTCCATGGGAGTGATTACATTCTCATTGATACGAACACCTATATCGGGCAAGGACGCATATCTCACCCACTTGCCAGGCGTACAAATTCGGTGCTTCAATGAGAGGTTCCTATCATATGACACACGTATTGCCACTAACGCCGTGTATGACACACCAGACGGGTTTTCTGATGGAGGGTTCGGTTGACTTGTCTCCTTGTCATCAGATGTTTGCGGTTCCCATTCGAAAGCCACTTCCTTTCGGCTGCTTACAGAGTAGTTCTGCAGAAGCAACTGTCATTATAGGTCCCTACCACACACCTCGCTGTTGCAGACAGACGTCACACCACGACACAGACAGAAATTTGAATAAAGCGAACAGCGAAGAAAGAAAAACATTTACGACGAGGAAGGTTCGAACACGGCTCGGCAGCTTTGTAGTCCAAACACCGTAACCACTTAACCACAACGCCATTTTTCTTCCCGGCTACTCTATATTGCACTTCTTGTTCTTGGACCGTTCACTATTTCTATTTTGCTTTTTTAACACAGTTCAGTACACCTTCTTTCTGTTTTCATGCTCGATCTGTGTTCAGTTTTTGACAGGTTGTCTACTGAGCCCTCTTACGACTAAATCTGAGGGGGAGGCGATGGGGAGTTTCCCTTGTTAGAGTGACACAGCACAGGGACTCTCGCTTTGCCTGCATATCCACGACGGGTCGTACACATGCAGTGTTGGATCGCGTGGAACGCTGTCTGCGTCGACACCATCTGCTGACGTCTGGATTGATGGTTCGCGTCGGCTTGCAGATACCGTAAACACCGCAGGCTATGGTGGGCACGAAAAAACTGCTGCTGGCGGCAACATATAGTGTTTCCAGGCGGCCCCGTGTCAGTCTGTCCTTCACAGGTAGTCGCATTCTGTAATGAAATGTGGAAGCCTGCAGTTCAATCTGTTGCAGAGTTTCGGAACACGGTACATCCGTCCGTATTACGACCTTCGTACAGACCGAAAATCTCCTTTATAGGAATCAACATGAATTCCGTAAAAAACGATCACGAGATCTTGAAGGCAGCAGTTACCGGGGCTCGGGTGGACTTCAGAAAGGTGTTCGATACATTCCCGCACCGCCGCCTAATAAACAAAATACAATCGTACGGAATACCAGAACAGCTTTGCGACTTGATTGGAGTTCCTACCAAAAACAACACAGCACTCCATTCTTAAGAGAAATTTTCTGATGCAAAAGTAAAAGTAAACTCGGGCGTAGCCATAGGGAATTTTACAGGACCGTCACTTTTCGATACATTTATAAATAACCTAGTGGATAAGTCGGAAGCTCCACGAGACTGTTCGCAGACGATCTTGTTGTATATAGAGAAGCCTCAGCAATAGAAAATTGTAGCGGAGTGAAGACAGACGTGCAGGGGATCGATATATGGTGCAGTTATTGGCAACTGAGCTTGTTTATAAGCAAATGTAACGCACACCACATATGTCGGCAAAATATCCCCTCATTGTTTGACTACACGGTTGCCAAACAACCATCACAAACCGTGTCATTTATTAAACATCTGGAAATATAATTCGGAGCTATTTATAGTAGAACGACCTCATAAAAATAATCATAGGGAAGGCAGATACCACACAGATTCATTGGAAGAACCTTCAGGAAGTCCAGCGATTCACTTGAAATTTGTGGAATATACGAGAACCTAAACCAAAATTTTCAGTTCGAATTATTCTGCGCCTTATTTCTTTGTATTACGTTACGAAGCAGTGAAAAGATTACGCTTTAATATTCTAAATTGTACGAATTTCAAGTCGTATTGATATTCCTTTTCAGTACTTTAATAAATTTCCTACCAAAGAACACCCGTATTTCTCTTAAGAATGGAGTGCCGTGTTGTTTCTGGTAGGAACTCCAATCAAATCGCAAAGCTGTTCTGGTATTCCGTACGATTGCATTTTGTTTATTAGGCGGCAGTGCGGAAATGTTATCAAACACCTTCAGGGTACAACGTACAAATGAACATCAAAGTAAATCAACTACTAAAGTTATACTGTTTTGTGAAAAGTTGCTAATATTGATAAAAATCTGCAATATACTGCTAATGTTGTTTTTTTTTTTTTTTTTTTTTTTTTTGCAAACTTTATCTTGGTGACTCCACCATGAGCTGCAGTCACAATTTTTAAATTTGGTGGTGTGCCGTATGTTGCCGGGGAATCGCTCTCCATGTGGTCTCTACGCGATTTCACAGACCACTAACTGTGGTTAGTGGAGAACTGGCCATTAATTTAGCGTTCTACAACATCCCAGACAACTGTAATGGGCTACGGGGGGCATGTAAGCCCAACGCCCGGGCAAAGGCAGTAACTGTTATCAATTGCTCTTCTAAGAAGGCTTGCACATTACTCGCCACTTGAGGCCAAGTATTGTACTGTCGACTTAAAGCGTTTGGAGTTCCATGAAGAAGGAAATTTGCTCTCAAGTCTTATAATGATCCCATATACTACAACGTGTAGAGTCGAGAACGAATTACCCAATGGTGTGCAGAATCCTGAAACTTGGCCTTTGTTATGCTGCACAGTGTCTTCGTATACACTTCAAAATGGTTCAAATGGCTCTGAGCACTATGGGACTTAACATCTGTGGTCATCAGTCCCCTAGGACTTAGAACTACTTAAACCTAACTAACCTAAGGACATCACACACATCCATGCCCGAGGCAACATTCGAACCTGCGACCGTAGCAGTCGCGCGGTTCCGGACGGAGCGCCTAGAACCGCTAGACCACCGCGGCCGGCTATACACTTCACAAGACACTTTACGGTGTGCGGCGGAGGGAACTTTGTATGGCACTGTCACTTCCCCCCATTCCTGTTCCAATGGGAATGCCTCACAGGAAGAATGACTGTTGGCAAACCCGCGTCTGAGCTCGAATCTCTCTGATTTCGCCTTCGCACACTTAAGGCGAGATACACACTGTGATTCAGCTGTCCCTACCGCTGTCGTTTCGTGCAACCTGCGAAGTTATATGTGGCCATCAAAAACCGCGCGCGAGGTTTTCATATTCTCTCGCTCTCTAAGCGCAAACTATTACTCCTACAGAAAAAAACGTACAAGACCTTTCAGCAGGAAATTTTTATATTTAAATTTGCTACTAGTATACGTCCTCGCAAGTGACAATAAAAAAGTACAAAGGGGAGACCTCGAGACGCGCACCTGCTCCCACACGCAGTTCCCACGTAAGGATTTATAGTATGATGGTTATGAATTTCCCTCCTGTCATTGTAAAAAAAATTTAAGACTGCACGAATTATTTTCCACACTCGACCTTTTTGACTGGCCTTATTTCGCCACAGGCTTAGTCGAGCACTTACAAATTGTAAAGCTAACATTTGTTAAACATTACCTAACAATTCTGTGAATGTTAACTATGTAAAATAAAGAATAACATCGTCATACTCGTCAGGCCTGCTGGCTACGGAACTACTGTGCTTCTAATGGTTAAGTTTGGATCGAATGCAAAGATAATTAGTTTTAGTGTAACGTTTACAAAAGACGTTTCTCTTCGTTGCCCTCACGGGCATGTTTCAGTCAGTAATTTTTACGCCGGCGGAAGTGGCCGAGCGGTTCTGGGCGCTACAGTCTGGAACAGCGCGACCGCTACGGTCGCAGGTTCAAATCCTGCCTCGGGCATGGATGTGTGTGATGTCCTTAGGTTTGTTAGGTTTAAGTAGTTCTAAGTTCTAGGGAACTGATGACCTCAGAAGTTAAGTCCTACAGCGCATATATATATATATATATATATATATATATATATATATATATATATATATATATATATACGAAGTAGCCATCTACGCTGGTGGCGTAATCTCCCAATCAACAGAGACCAGAGAAACGTCGAATATCGGGAGTAATCCGTGTAGGCGGAAATTTTCGTACAGTGGTAGGAAGAAGTGCCACGAACAACACACTAGAAATCCTGTCAGGTGAAGGATGAGTGTAGGGGTAGAAATGTGTTTGAAGATCACTTTTGTACGTTTCTCCTGAATAACTCAAAAATCGTGGCTTCTATCGAAAACGTATCCCTGTACAAATTTTAACTACATTAAACTTCCTACAAAACGGTCTTGTTCATTTTATGTAGGATTAATAGTTGGCGCGTAGCGAGCGACAGAATATGAAAATCTCACGCTTTGATTTGGAGGCAGGTTGCGTAAAAGGAGTTGGGTCGGGGCAGCTGAATCACCTTGTATGTACAACGCGAGATGTATGTAGGAGTAGACAATATATATGTTGACTCTTCTAGGAACGTACACTCTCTTAATTTTAACGGCAGAATCACGATGCGATGCAAAGTGTCTCCTTACATCGTCTGCCACTGAACTGGTTGAGCGTCTCCGTGACTGGTTGAGCGTCTCCGTGAACGTCTCCCGTTTAGCAAAAGAATACGTGAAGAAACACGTCCCTCTTCTTTGGATGTTCTCTGTTTTTGTATCAGTCATACCTGGTAAGGGTTCCACACTGACGAGCATTTCTCAGGTGTTAATTTATGAGTGTTCAGTAAGCTACCTCCTTCGTAGGCTTACGCACCCTCCATACAATCCTGGTCCCTCCAGACGCGATTTCTATATTTTGGGGCCTGAAGAAAAACATTAGTGGTCGTGGCTTCAGACGAAGAAATGCGCTCCTGGGTACAACCACGGTTCCGTAGGCAACCGCAAACATTTTTCTGTGAAGGTATTGACCGTCTTACCCCTTAGTAGGATAAATACCTTAACAGCCACGGAGATTACTTCTGAAATAGTAAACAGATTACTACTTCTTTCCGTCTCCTTTTCCTTTGAAAGACATACACTGAACTCTCGCTAATCCGGGCCTCAAAACTCCGGCCTCTCAGTAATCTGGACCACATCCGGGCTCTAGCCGCTAAAACAGAAATGACGAATACAGTAATGAATTCTCGTGTGCAACAATGTTATCAGTTAATTGGAGTGTTAAACTATGAGACACACGTTTGAAATTATGGCTTTCCTTACGGTTCAGGACCGTAGCTGGTGAAAGAAAACACGTGAAAACTCAGAATTTGTGGTAAGCTGGACTCAAGCTCCTTACGGAAAGTCATTGCTGCTGAGTACAACGCTGGACAGCAACTATTTACGACCAAACTTAACAAACGAAGATACAATGGAAAGGGCACAGGAAAGTTATGATGAAAATGATAAAGAAGAGGACATAGGAAAAGAGAACATGAAGATGCAGTATGTGATCAAAAGTGTCCGGATACCTGGCTGAAAATGACATACAAGTTCGTGGTGCCCTCCATCGGTAATGCTGGAATTCAGTATGGTGTTGGTCCACTCTTAGCCTTCTTGACAGCTGCCACTCTCGCCGGCATACGTTCCCTTTGTTTTATATGGCGCTTGTGCTCAGTACAACGCTCCGCAACCGTGCGAATTGTTTGTCCGATATACATGCTGCCACATTCACAGGGCATACTGGCGTGTGTGGGAGCTTGACAATTCGGCCATAGCGGAGCATTACCTAGAAAACGGACATAAAATACAGTTCGAAAATACAAACGTGTTGGCCCATGCATCTACATATTGGGACTCCGTTATCAAGGAAGCGGCCGAGATTCGTTTAAACAACAACAATTTCAACAGAGACCAGGGGTACACACTCAGCAGGGCATGGGGGCGAGCGTTGGATATCGAAAGAAAGCAAAGACAGATGCGCGACGCGGGAGCGGCAGTTTCAAACGTGGCGCCTGGCCCTGGCGCCACCGGTGCTACCACGGGCAATAGGCCCGCTAGCTGCCCGGGTCGACTTACGCGCGCGCGCGCGCCACATTGGGACTATCTGATTGGCTGCTGAGGAGTCGTTATGTCTATATAAGCGAGAAACCGTAGCAGCCCCGGCAGCCAGTGAACTCTTGAAGACGATGGCGGGGATGGTAATCGAAAGCTACACGAGAAGAGAAGGAAGAGGAGGAGAAAAGGAAAAAGAGATCGACCGGAGAGCATCAGTCTTTCATGCTAAAAGGGCGAAAAAATATTACCGAAGAAAATCTGAAATTTTGTCGGTTTTGTTCAGATTCGATCTGTACATCACCATTTAATTTCGGAGGCCAATAAGGGATGTGATTATTCTTTTTTCCTTCTAGAAAGTTATTAGTAACAGTTTTGGCGAGCAGAAATATACATATAGTTTTGAGAAATGTGGATTAATTTTAATTGAATTATTTACTAGTTTTTTGTAAGATATCGGGGAAGGAAGGGTTTCAGGGCTTGCATATTCGCTTGGTTTGCGTTTACGAGACGGTGACAATTACTTTGCTCACCATTCCTGCACCGATTCAACTATTGTTGTTACTGCTGCAACGAAGCGAATTTCTCTGCCTCTGTTACTTCGACGACGCGCGGGCTACGTCGAACGGGGGGAAGTGGCGGCATGCAGCTCATTAAAAATTTGCACGGCGATACCCTGCCGGCAACTGTCTCGAAAATTGCACGAAACTGCAGCGGAGTTGGGAAGCGTGTCAATGGCTGCGCTGCGGGCGCTGCGCGAACACCGTGAATATTCGATGCGGCCGGCCCGTTTGCACTCGCCGGTGCTCTGTTCCGGAACAGAGGGCCGTGCGCGCCAGCAAATTCCATTCCGCCGCAGAGAAGCTCTACAAGCGCCAGTTGCTAGACAGCTGTTTGCACATTGTGCACATTTCCGCCATAACGGGCACTCCCGTTGTAGCTCGCGAACCCTTGCCAGAGCTGCTGATTCTCTGAATTTCTCAAACCTGAACAACCAGACGATAGCGACTACATACTCAGAAAATACCGAAACTCGGTATTCTGCCTGGACTCTACGATCACCATTCATTCCATGCAATAAGTCTTCCATATTGAGATTGAAGTTAGAAGCAGGCTGCTAACAACTAATTAGGGAGGCAACTCGAGAGTTTGCCTCCTCAACGGCTTTACCAGAAATGGACTATGAAAATACAGGATGACAATTATTGAACTATATGAAATAAAGTCGTCATAACTTCTGAACGGTTTCGTTAGGACGTTCAAACTGCACGGTTGGCCGCGGGGCATGGTGGTTCAAAAGTGCCGTCAAAAAATGGTTCAAATGGCTCTGAGCACTATGAGACTTAACATCTCAGGTCATCAGTCCCCAAGAACTTAGAACTACTTAAACCTAACTAACCTAAGGACATCACATACGTCCATGCCCGAAGCAGGATTCGAACCTGCGACCGTAGCGGTCACGCGGTTGCAGACTGGAGTGCCTAGAACCGCACGGCCACAACTGCCGGCGAGCATGGTGAGGATTACTATGCACATGCATGGTTTGGTTTAGCGACGAAGACCACCTTCATTTGGATGGGTTCGTCAATAGGCATAATTTCGCGATCGAGAAGTCTCTTCACCTTCAACGGGTGACTGTGTGGTGTGCAATGTACAGTCAGGGAATAATCGGTGCCATATTCCTTGATGGCGCGGTGACCACCAAATGGTACGTGACCGTTTTGGAAGATGATTTCATCCCCTTTATCCAAAGTGACCCTCATTTCGACAGGATATGGTTGATGCAAGACGGAGCTTGAACCCATCGAAGCAGGAGAGCGTTTGATGTACTGGAGAAGCTTTTTGGGGACCGCATTCTGGCTCTGGGGTACTCAGAGGCCACTGGCATGGGTCTCCATTTACCCCCCCCCCCCCCCCCCATATTCTTAAAATCTGAACACATGCAATTCCTTTTTGTGCGGTTGTATACCACGAAACCATTGCTCAACTGAAAACAGCCGCTCCGAAGATCATCGACAGCATCTATGTTTCGGCATTCAGCGGGTCGTGCAGAATTTCGCTATTAGTCTGCTCCAAATCATCGCCAGTGATGGCAGGCATATCGAACATGTCATAACCTAAATCCAAATACCTGTAGTTACATGTTGAATAAAGTGTGTGCAAGTCCGTAGTTTGTAACTAATTTACATTTTTGTTATTATAGTTCAATGGTTGTCACCTTGTGTATGCTGTCTAGACACAACAATGTACTGCAGGCTGAACGTGAAACTACATGATCCTGCACTAATGAACCAGAACATCGTTCACGCAGAAATCGCTCACATAGGAGAATCGTAAAAGCATACCGTCGCTCGACCATCGCACAAACTCTCGTATGGACGACATAGTAATAAGTATTCCTGGCGTAGTGAAACAAATCAAAGAGTTGAAAACAAATAAGTCGTCAGTTTCGGGTAGAATCACAATTCTGTTTTAGGAAGCGTACTCTACGGCACTGGCCCCTTACTTAGCTTGCATTCATTGGGAAACTTTTGCCCAGCGCAAAATTCAAAGCGACTGTAAAAAAAAATATAGATGACTCCTGGATATAAAAGGGTAAAAGAACGGATTCCTAAAAATTACTGACCAGTATCCCTTAACAGCGGTTTCCTGGAAAATTATAGAACATATTCTGAGTTCGAATACAATAAATTTCATAGCGACCAAAAAAGCTTATGTCCACGGATCAACACGGTTTTATAAAGCATCGTTCGTGTGAAACTCAGCTTGCCTTTGTTTCACATGTTATATTGCGAACTATGGATGGTTGGCAACACGCAGATTCCGTATTTCTAGATTTCCGAAAAGCATTTGACACAGTGACGCACTGCAGACTTTTAATAAAGGTACAGGCATACGGGATAGGTTCCAAGGTATATGACTGATTGTTAAAATCATGGGGAAACCTTAAGCAGTCATTTATTTTGCACAATTCGCTACTAGTTTCGGTCAGTGACCATTATCAAGCTTAGCTGGCACAAACATCAGGAAAGTTATACCATAATTTCAACAAAAGTAATTTCCTCTTTTAAACCCAGCATAGTATGTAAAAAAATTCTCACAATAATATCTGTATACGATAATTTTCGTCAAGAAGTAAGTCGACATCCGGTGCCGGCAGGAAGGGCATCCGGCCACTCCATAACTTAACCATGCCAAATCCGTACTTAACCCTGCTGATATGGCGCCCAATGCGGGATAAAGGCAGCAGCGAAAGAAACAAAGAAATATAGGAAGCAAGTCGGCATGCACAACTAGTAATACAAGTGTGTACGATAAATCATGTTGACGAAGATCGTTTTACACAGTTATTACTGTGAGAAATTTTATTACGTCTTATGGTTGGCTTAAAAGAGCAAATTACTTTTGTTCAAATTATGGTACAACTTTCCTGCCGTTTCTGTCGGCTGAGCTTGATAATAGTCACTGACCGAAACTTGTAGCGAATTGTGCAAAGTAAATGTCAGATGAAGGTTTCCCCATGAATTTTAACAGTTATTTGGCGGCTGAATGTCCCCATCTGCAAACATATAAAAATATATGAATGAACTGAAGACTTCTTAATAGAACCCAGTTCGCTGTCGAGACACTGGACTCGCATTCGGAAGGACGACGGTTCAATCCCGCGTCCGGCCATCCTGATTTAGGTTTTCCGTGATTTCCCTAAATCACTCCAGGCAAATGCCGGGATGGTTTCTCTGAAAGGGCACGGCCGACTTCCTTCCCCATCCTTCCCTAATCCGATGAGACCGATGACCACGCTGTCTGGTCTTCCCCAAACCAACCAACCAACCATCCAGTTCGCTGTCCGCGACGGCGAGTGTTCATCAGAGACAAGGGTATCGTCGGGATCGCTCCAGGGATGTGTCATAGGACGGCTATTGTTTTCCGTGTACATAACTGATGTGACGGACAGGATGGGCAGCCATCTGCGGTGGTTTCCAGATGATTCTGTACTGTACAGGAAGGTGTCGCAGTTGAACGACTATAGAAGGATACAAGATAACTTAGACAGAATATCTAGTTAGTGAGATGAATGGCAGCAAGTTCTGAACGTAGAAAAGGTAAGTTAGCGTATGAGTAGGAAAAACAAACCGGTAGTGTTCGGATATAGCGTTACACGTGTGCTGCTTCACAGAGTCACATCGTTTAAATACCTGGGGGTAACGTTGCAAAGCGGTATGAAGTGGAACGAGCATGTGGAGACTGGGGTAGAAAAGGCGGAGGCCGACTTCGGTTTATTGGGAGAATTTTAAAAAAATCTTGTTAATCTGTAAAGGAATACTGCTCGAATATTTGGGTTCCGCTCCAGGTCTGATTAAAGGAAGAGACTGAAGCAATTCGGAAGAGAGCTGCTAGATTTATTCGAACAACACGCAAGTATTACGGAGATGTTTCGGTAATGCAAATGAGAATCCTCAACGCTACTAAGAAAATTTAGACAAGTGGCATTTGAAGCTGCCAACAACATGCATTTTGCGCAAGGACCACGAATATAAGATACGAGAAATTTCGACACATACGCGGGCATATAATTAGTCGTTTTTCCCTTATTCAGCTTGCGAGTCCAACAGGAAATAAAATGACTAGTAGCGGTGCAGAGTACCTTAAGCTACGCACCGTGCTGTGGCCTGTCAGAGCATGTAAAAATGGCTCTAAGCACTATGGGACCTGTGATTCTTGAATTTCTCCAGGCGTATTTTATGACGAAATAAATCTCGGGTGAACAGCCTGGTATGAGTGTGCATAGGACACAATATTTGGGCAATCGACCACGTTGCCATCATCAGATCCGCTGATGTACTGACGGGCGGTGGGCCGGCGCCATGTATATATATATATATATATATATATATATATATATATATATATATATATATATATATATATATATATATATATGGGACAATCCCCCTCCCGCTCCTCCCTCAGGCGCTTCCTATGAGTCGGTGCGGCCAGGTACAGCGTCCGTTCTCCCGCCGTATGGACGCTGCGTCCTAGGTCTTCTCGTTCAGGGGGGTCTGCGGCACCGCTCTCGTTATTCTTCCCTCCTCCCCCGAAGTCGGTACACTCCTGGAAATATCCTTTTCCTTCTTAATCCGGGTGATTGCGGGTTCCCACGCCTTGCTAAGGATGTAACCGGTGTCACGATTTAGTTGTGGCTCCCTTACTCTGATCTCTATTGCTCCTGTTGATGACACAGTCCCAGTATTTGGAAGTCTGTGTCAGGACTTTGGTTTGGTCATAATCCATGCTGTGGAATTCCGACAGGCAATGCTCAGCGATTGCCGACTTACTGGGCTGTTCCAATCTAGTGTGCCGTTGATGTTCTCGGCATCGGTAGTCAATGGTACGAATGGTCTGCCCTATGTATACACTACCGCATTGGCAAGGTATCTGATAAACCCCTGATTTACGTAGACCATGGTTGTCCTTGACAGTACCAAGAAGGCTCTTGGTTTTGCTTGGAGGTCGGAAGATGGTTTTCTCTTGGTGTTTACGTAAAATGCGTCCAATTTTTCCGGATAAGGCCCCACGAAACGGAATAATAGCCAAGGCCGCCTCCTCCTGAGGTTCATCCTCAGTTTCCGCCGGTGCTGCAGGTGTGGGGTGGGATGTAGAGCCTTCCGAATTTCCCCTTCCTTGTAACCGTTCCTCCAAAACACAGTCTTCAGATAGTCCAATTCTTGTTGGAGACTTTCCCCATTGGAGATGGTGTGAGCTCTGTGTACAAGCGTTTTGAGCACGCCATTCTTTTGTGCCGGGTGGTGGCAGCTATCCGCATGTAGGTACAAATCGGTGTGCGTCTTCTTCCTATACACGCTGTGGCCCGAAATGCCGTCAGCTCGTCTTCTAATTAAAACATCTACGAAAGGGAGCGTCCCATCCGTTTCGGTCTCCATGGTGAACTTAGTATTCTCGTGTCTGGAGTTGAGATGTGTGAGGAGGTCTGCCAGTTTATCTCTTCCATGCGGAGAGATAACGAAGGTATCATCCACATATCTAAAGAAACAGGTGGGTTTTAGATGTGCTGATTCAAGAGCTTCCTCCTCGAAATGTTCCATGTACATATTTGCGACAACGGGTGAGAGTGGACTCCCCATGGCTACTCCTTCTGTCTGCTCGTAGTATTCACCGTCAAATAAGAAGTATGTTGATGTCAGGACATGTCCGAAAAGCTTGGTGGTCTCTTCGTCAACCTTTAGAACTATGAGCAGTTGTTCAGTAGCAGACATGTGCTCCACATAGACGAAGATGAAGAAGCGCTCATAGCTCTTACTGTATGCTTTTTAGAGCCCATGCTTACCGGACATTTTTTTTTCTTAGCGCTTTTCTTAGCAATCATATGCAACTGCTCACTTGACGAGAGATCTGTTCCTAAAGACTGGAAAGTAGCACAGCTCACACCAATATTCAAGAAAAGAAATAAGAGTAACCCATTGAATTACAGACCCAAATCACTGACCTCAATTTGCAGTAGGATTTTGGAGCATATGCTGTACTCGAACATTATGAATCACCTTGTAGAAAATGACTTATTGATACATAACCAACACGGATTCAGAAAATATCGTTCTTGTGCAACACAGCTAGCTCTTTATTCCCATGAAGTAATGAGTGCTGTCGACAATGGATCTCAGATCGACTCCATGTTCTTAGATTTCCAGAAGGCTTTTGATACCGTTTCTCACAAGTGACTATTAATCAGATTGCCTGCATATGGAGTATCCTCTCAGTTGTGTGACTGGATTCGGATTTCCTCTCAGAGAGGGCACAGTTCGTAGTGACGGACTGTAAATCATCGAGTAGAACAGAAGTGATACCTGGCGTTCCGCAAGGTTGTGTCATAGACCCTCTGCTGTTCCTGATTTACGTAAATGATCTAGGTGATAATCTGAGCAGCCACCTTCTACATCTACATCTGCATCTACATTGATACTCCGCAAGCCACCCAACGGTGTGTGGCGGAGGGCACCCTACGTGCCACTGTCATTACCTCCCTTTCCTGTTCCAGTACGTATGGTTCGCGGGAAGAACGACTGTCTGAAAGCCTCCGTGCGCGCTCTAATCTCTCTAATTTTACATTCGTGATCTCCTCGGGAGGTATAAGTAGGGGGAAGCAATATATTCGATACCTCATTCAGAAACGAACCCTCTCGAAACCTGGCGAGCAAGCTACACCGCGATGCAGAGCGCCTCTCTTGCAGAGTCTGCCACTTGAGTTTATTAAACATCTCCGTAACGCTATCACGGTTACCAAATAACCCTGTGACGAAACGCGCCGCTCTTCTTTGGATCTTCTCTATCTCCACCGTCAGACCGATCTGGTACGGATCCCACACTGATGAGCAATACTCAAGTATAGGTCGAACGAGTGTTTTGTAAGCCACCTCCTTTGTTGATGGACTACATTTTCTAACCACTCTCCCAATGAATCTCAACCTGGCACCCGCCTTACCAACAATTAATTTTATATGATCATTCCACTTCAAATCGTTCCGCACGCATACTCCCAGATATTTTACAGAAGTAACTGCTACCAGTGTTTGTTCCGCTATCATATAATCATACAATAAAGGATCCTTCTTTCTATGTATTCGCAATACATTACATTTGTCTATGTTAAGGGTCAATTGTTAGATTGTTTGCAGATGACGCTGTAATTCACCGTCTAGTAAAATCATCAGACGGTCAATTGCAATTACAAAATAATCTAGAGAGAATTTCTGTATGGTGCGAAAGGTGGCAATTGGCACTAAACAAAGAAAAGTGCGAGGTCATCCACATGGTTACTAAAAGAAACCCGATATATTTTGGGTATACGATAAATCGCACAAATCTAAGGGCTGTCAATTTGACTAAATACCTAGGAATTACAATTACGAACAACTTAAATTGAAAAGAACGCGAAACAGAGACTACGCTTTGTTTGCAGAACACTTAGAAGATGCGATAAACCCACTAAAGAGACGGCCTACATTACACTTGTCCGTCCTCTGCTGGAATATTGCTGCGCGGTGTGGGATCCTTACCAGGTAGGATTGACGGAGGATGCGGAAAAAGTGGCCGAACGGTTCTAGGCGCTACAGTCTGGAACTGCGCGACCGCTACGGTCGCAGGTTCGAATCCTGCTTCGGGCATTGATGTGTGTGATGTCCTAGGTTTGTTAGGTTTACGTAGTTCCAAGTTCTACGGGACTGATGACCAAAGAAGTCCCATAGTGCTCAGAGCCATTTGAACCAATTGATGTCGAAAAAGTGCAAAGAAGGGCAGCTCGTTTCGTGTTATCGCACAACAGAGGTGAGAGTGTCACTGATATAATACGCGAGTTGGGGTGGCAGTCACTGAACCAAAGGCGGTTTTCTTTGCCGCGAGATCTATTTAAGAAATTTCTATCACCAACTTTCTCTTCCGAATGCGAAAATATTTTGTTGACACCCACCTACGTAGGGAGAAATGATCATCATAAGAAAATAAGAGAAATCAGAACTCGAACGGAAATATTTAGGTGTTCTTTTTTCCCACGCGCCATTCGAGAGTGGAATGGTAGAGAAGTAGTATGAAAATGGTTCGATGAACCCTCTGCCAGGCACTTAAGCGTGAATTGCAGAGTAACTATGTAGATTAGATGTAGAAACTCCCACTCCACGTTCTTTCGGTAAATAACTGTTAAGAAACATGCCTCGCTCGTAATACTGTACTCCCGAACTTTCAGAAAGATTTCACAGGCAACTGTGTCTGCCAGACTATAGGCACAGCGCTATTGAGCTACAATAGCGCTCATCTGCGAGGCGACGGTGGCTTGGCGTCCACGCACAGTACAGCGATTGAAGCGAGCGATCGATCGGCGGCGAGTGCCGGGTGATTGGTCGGCGGCGGAAACTGCAGACTGTGTGATTGTCGAGCCGCCTGTCAGCGGCTGTCAGCGGCATCCGCAGAGCGCTACGGCGCGGAACCGGCCCGTTTGTCCTGCAGCCGCCGCGGCAGACGTGCAGTTTATGCTGCAGCAGTGCTGCTGACTTAGTGAACAGTCGAGTGAAGGTTTTGCTGTTTCCTTATACCATTAAGCAGCCTCGCTTTTGGTCACGATCAGGTGCAGCAAGTTGTGAATTCGAGATAGACAAAGACACTGTCTTATGCTGAAATATTGATCATATGTGTACAATCTGTGCATACAAAGAAGTGCTGGCGACAAGGAATCTCAAGTTGATTCCGCCTTTCCCTATTTCCAGACGAGTTTTCATACCGTTCCACACAATTAGCTTCTAATCATATTGCGTGTCTATGGAGTACCATTTCAATTGTACAACTAGATTCGTTATTTCTCGTAAAAGTCACGCACTATTCATACAAATTAATAGGGAGTCATCTAGAGAAATCGAAATGATATCTAGGGTTCCCCAAGGAAGTGTGATAGGCCCTCTGTAGCTCTGTATATAAAATTTGGAAGCCAATTTTAGCGGTCATTTTAGATTGTCTGCAGATTATGCTGTCATTTGCCGTCTAGTAGAGTTAACGGAATATCAAAACGAATTGCAAAATTATATGGACATGGTATCTGCATTGTGGAAAAACACTGAACAATGAAGTGTGCGATGTCCTCTACATCAATACTATATAAATTCCGTTAACTTTCGGTTATACAGCAAATAAAACAAACTTAAAGATTCTAAATTGAACAAAATACCTAGGGACTACAATTACGACCAAATTGGAACAATCACACAGTAAATGTTGTAATAAAAACAAAATCAACATTGCATTTTACTGGCAGAGCACTTAGAAGATTCAAAAATTATCTCTCTCTCTCTCTCTCTCTCTCTCTCTCGTCTCTCTCTTTCCTTTCCCCCTCCCCCTCCCCCTCATCCTCCCCCCTTTCTGTTTTAACTCAGCGAGAGTTCACGGTGTTAAAAACAATGTTATTCTTGGGGAGAATGGTGAAGCAAATCCCTGTTCGGCCATTCAGAATTAGGTTTCTGATTCACTAACTATTGTCACCAAGAATAACTCGGAAAGTATGATAGGAGCTGAAACGTTTGTGGGACAAAACTTCCATAGGAGAACGGGGGCATAATATGACGTTGGTTTTTTGTTGATAGGTGGGGTCGCGCAGGAGATATAAAGGTCGACCTTTTTTTTTTTTTTTTTTTTTAAATGAGGTGCTCTAGTTTGGTACTCATTCTCTCATAGCGGCTATCGAGACGAATCGAATGATGTGCAACAGTAAGGTCTTCGAAGGTCAACGAAGGTCACAAGAGTGGTGTGAACGTTGATTTACAGAAGGTGTTCGAAGTGATGACTATTGGTATCAATGCAATCTTCTTATCATGGATTCAGTTAGTGACTCACGATATATATAACTGCAGGGACAGATTCCGGAATGGGAATAGAGGTAAAAAGCTCCTACGATGAACATACACTCCTGGAAATTGAAATAAGAACACCGTGAATTCATGATGCCGGGTGTTGGCCCTGTGTGCCTCGGTCGTATGCAGTCCTGATTGTGGCGCTCACCTGCACGGCGCCAAACACGCATACGACCATCATTGGCACCAAGGCAGAAGCGACTCTCATCGCTGAAGACGACACGTCTCCATTCGTCCCTCCATTCACGCCTGTCGCGACACCACTGGAGGCGGGCTGCACGATGTTGGGGCGTGAGCGGAAGACGGCCTAACGGTGTGCGGGACCGTAGCCCAGCTTCATGGAGACGGTTGCGAATGGTCCTCGCCGATACCCCAGGAGCAACAGTGTCCCTAATTTGCTGGGAAGTGGCGGTGTGGTCCCCTACGGCACTGCGTAGGATCCTACGGTCTTGGTGTGCATCCGTGCGTCGCTGCGGTCCGGTCCCAGGTCGACGGGCACGTGCACCTTCCGCCGACCACTGGCGACAACATCGATGTACTGTGGAGACCTCACGCCCCACGTGTTGAGCAATTCGGCGGGACGTCCACCCGGCCTCCCGCATGCCCACTATACGCCCTCGCTCAAAGTCCGTCAACTGCACATACGGTTCACGTCCACGCTGTCGCGGCATGCTACCAGTGTTAAAGACTGCGATGGAGCTCCGTATGCCACGGCAAACTGGCTGACACTGACGGCGGCGGTGCACAAATGCTGCGCAGCTAGCGCCATTCGACGGCCAACACCGCGGTTCCTGGTGTGTCCGCTGTGCCGTGCGTGTGATCATTGCTTGTACAGCCCTCTCGCAGTGTCCGGAGCAAGTATGGTGGGTCTTACACACCGGTGTCAATGTGTTCTTTTTTCCATTTCCAGGAGTGTATATCTGGAAATGGACGGTGTGAGTGCAACGATAACAAAAGTCCAGGAACACAGTACAGAGCTGCATCGCATCCACGTCACAACAGACGTTCAAAGTGGCGTCCATGGGAATGCAGGTGGTAAGGATACTAGCGGTTGTCATGCCTTACACCATGTTGGCGGGCCACTCCTGTAGAACCCGATCCACCAAGTCTGGTGTACCCACAGACCGCCGCCTCCTTGCACGTTCGTCTGTTTGAAAGGATCCATGACCACACGGGATGCGATTGTTTATTGATGATGTTGTGATGTATGGTAATTAGTCGAAGTTGAGTGACTGCAGGAGGATATAAGACGACTTACACATAATTTAGAGGTTGGTTTAATGAATGGCAGTTAGCTCTAAATGTAGAAAACGTGTATGTTAATGCGGATGAGTAGAAAAAGCAAAGCAGTTATCTTCTGCTACAGCATTAATAGTGTCCTGCTTGACACAGTCGCCTCGTTTAAATATCTGGGCGTAATGCTGCAAAGCGATTTCAGATGCAACGAGCACGTAAGGATTGTGGTAGGGAAGGCGAATGGTCGATTTCGCTTTATTGGGAGAATTCTAGGAAAGGGTTACTCATCTGTAGAGGAGACGGCTTATAGGACGCTACTGCAACCTACTCCTGCGTATGGCTCGAGTGTTTCGGATCTGCACCATGTCTGCTTAGAGGAAGACATCGAAGCAATTCAAAAGTGGGCCACTAGATTTATGACTGGCAGGTTCGAACAACATGCGAGTGCTTCGGACGTGCTTCAGAAATTCAAACGGGAATCCCTATAGGGAAGGTGACATTCCTTTCGAGGAACGATATTAAAAAAATTTAGAGAACCGGCGCTTGAAGCTGACTGAAGAACAATTCTGCTGCTTCGAACATACATTGCGCGTAGGGACCATGAAGATACAAACAATTTGGGCTCATACGGAGGCATATAGACGGTCGTTTTTCAAAATGGTTCAAATGGCTCTGAGCACTACGCGACTTAACTTTGGAGGTCATCAGTCGCCTAGAACTTAGAACTAATTAAACCTAACTAACCTAAGGACATCACACACATCATGCCCGAGGCAGGATTCGAACCTGCGACCATAGCGGTCGCGCGGTTCCAGACCGTAGCTCCTAGAACCGCAAGGCCACTCCGGCCGGCTAAGTGGTCGTTTTTCCCTCGTTCTGTTTGCAAGTGGAACGGGAAAGGAAATGACTAGTAGCGATACAAGTTACCCTCCGCAATGCGCCGTCTGGTGGACTGCCGAATGTCGATGTAGATTCAGATGTTCGGGTGATCAAAAAGTCAGTATAAATTTGAGAACTGTATAAATCACGGAATAATGTATATAGAAAGGTACAAATTGACACACATGCTTGGAATGACATGGGGTTTTATTAGAACCAAAAAAATAGAGAAGTTCAAAAAATGTCCGGCAGATGACGCTTCATCTGACAGAATGGCAATAATTAGCATAACAAAGTAAGACAAAGCAAAGACGATGTTCTTTACAGGAAATGCTCAATATGTCCACCATCATTCCTCGACAATAGCTGTAGTCGAGGAATAATGTTGTGAACAGCACTGTAAAGCATGTCCGGAGTTATGGTGAGACATTGACATCGGATGTTGTCTTTCAGCATCCCTAGAGATGTCGGTCGTGCACGATACACTTGCGACTTCAGGTAATCCCAAAGCCAATAATCGCACGGACTGAGGTGTGTGGACCTGGGAGGCCAAGCATGACGAAAGTGGCGGCTGAGCACACGGTCATCACCAAACGACGCGCGCAAGAGATCTTTCACGCGTCTAGCAATATGGGGTGGAGCGCCATCCTAATAAAACCCCATGTCATTCCAAGCATGTGTGTTAATTTTTACCTCTCTGTCTACATTATTCCGTGGTTTATTAAGTTTTCAAATTCATACTGACTATTTGATCACCCGGTAGATGTAGATAGGGAGGCATGGGTAGAGATGGTTCTTCCCAGAAACGACGAGAATGTGTTCTCTCCAGGTATCTCCACCACAAGATGGTCTTGTCATCGTGAACGGCCACCTCGGCTGGAATATTGCTATATAACTATCAGCACCTGAAGCGATATTTCCCTAGTCACAAATTATTGACTGAAAAGTGCGTGTCCTTCCATTCAGGTGCTTCAATGTATGTTCGAATAACTGTCGCCCTGTCATCAACGCGGGGAAAATTAATTGGGAAAGAGACGTATTTTGGACGAGGGGCCGCTCAGCAGCGGCGAAGCAGATGAGCTGCGCGCCCAGAGCGATGGCTCGGCTAAACTAGCAGCCGGCTATCGGCGGCTAATGCACGGCGCTGGCCGGTGATTCGGTTCGCGGCCCATCTCGCCGGAATAACGACAGCCTGCGGGCACTCGCTGTTAATCAGGGCCCCATTACGCGGTCCGCGCCGCGTGTCCCACCTGCTAATGTGTCCCGCGGTCGTCAGCCGCGATCGCTGAAAGCGGCCGCCTCGCCTCTCCCACCCAGCCAACAGCCACCCTCACCAATTCCCACTCCGTCGCGGACACCCACTGCTATACCGCGACTCCCAACAACGCTTCTATAAACTTGACCGCTTATAACATATGTTAGAATATTCGCATATACTGCTGAACTTCCAATTTAGAGCAAGATCCACTGATGGAACAAAAATCGCAGATGGAGTTATGCGACATAGACGAAAGTTGTTAGGCGTGTTTCTACATCTGAATGGCCGGCCGGTGTGGCCGTGCGGTTCTAGGCGCTTCAATCTGAAACCGCATAACCGCTACGGTCGCATGTTCGAAGCCTGCCTCGGGCATGGATGTGTGTGTGTCCTTAGGTTAGTTAGGTTTAAATAGTTCTAAGTTCTAGGGGACTGATGGCCTCAGATGTTAAGTCCCACAGTGCTCAGAGCCATTTGAACCATTTTTGAACATCTGAAAGATGATGTATACTCGAATTTCGCACCAGTCACATAGGAGTGGCACTAGTAGCGACACTATGAGCAGGTAAATCACATTTGCTGTCAATACACGATGTAACGGTGGTGAGCGTTAGTTACCTTCGAGATAATCAGGAATGCCTTTATGGCGACAAAGAAGCCATTATCAACAACGAGCAGGGCAAGCGCAAGGCACGTGTGAAACGTGCGGCCGCAAGGGGCGGCCTCTCCCCCCCCCCCCCTATATATATATATATATATATATATATATATATATATATATATATATATATATTTTATGGTGACAAACTCAACATTCATGCCCAAGAGGGGATTCGAAACCAGACCTCGGAGGGAGCGGCTTCGGGAACTGTGGGATGGCGCCTCGACTACCTGCCGGCCGCCCCTGTTGAATAAGGGGAGGGAGGAGGACTAATTTCTTCCTCGCCACTGTGGCAGCACCGTCGTGTTTACGCCGGAGGAACAGAGAGGGGGAAGCAGTCTCGCGTACACAAAAATGGTTCAAATGGCTCTGAGCACTATGGGACTTAACATCTGAAGTCATCAGTCCCCGAGAACTTAGAACTACTTAAACCTAACTAACCTATACATCACACAAATCCATGCCCGAGGCAAGATTCGAACCTGCGACCGTAACGGTCGCGCGGTTCGAGACTGTAGCGCCTAGAACCGCTCGGCTACTCCGGCCGGTCTGGCGTACACGCCAGTATTCTTATGAGTGGAGCGCTGCCAGCCTGTTATGCGGCGTGCTTTTACTCACAACTAATTTTGCAGAAAACGAAATCTAATTTTGAAATTCGAATGCATGGTTCGATACTGCGATTACATGTTAAGCCTGAAGCAATTTTGCTAATCCCTTCAATGGCTGTTTCCGAGTGTTTTATTCTTCCCGCATTATGGAGCATTACTACAGTCAAACATTTCCAACACCTACAATGGCTAGAAGTATTCCGAATGGGTAAATACGCTGCGAGTAATTACAAGGGCTAAAGACATTGCTAATAAATTTTAGCCATCCATTTCTGAGTGATAGTCGCACCTTTTGGTTTTTGAGCCATGAAACACCTGTCTCCACCTGCATGAACAACAATTAAACTCTGACCGGCACTTTTGTTTGACAATACTACTCGCACACTATAACTTTGCCAACATTTATTTATTCTATGATGCGTGTGAATCCATGTTTCATCTTAGTAAACTACTGGTCGCTTTGATTCTGATGAAAACCTGAAAAAGTATGGTCTTTTAGCAACAATGTCCTCTCGTCTGCACGAAACAAAACGTTAATTTTGACACCTTCTAAAACGAAAATCCATAGACAGAACATTGCTTCTAAGGGTTTCCTTGCTAGCTTTGAAGCTCATTTCTGTTTGACAAAAGTTGTGCACTTTTCGCAAAGTTCATATTTCTTTCCATTGTTCGTAATACCATAGAAATTGCTGCCTTATAATACATTCATCCATACATCGGTCAAATACTTATTGTGAGCTTCTTGCTTCTTCTTCTTGGGCGCTAGTTTAACCGTAGCCTCGCTGTACCTCGTCACGTGACCTAGTTCCTGGCACTGCCGCGTAACCACTTCGCCTTTCCAGGCAATAGGTATTGTTGCGTTCTCTACAACGAAAACTACAGCATTCGTTTCGGTAGTTGGCCGAGGGACTCAAGATTGGTTTCGTAAGAAAAATTACGATTGATTGCTGACATTTTCTACAGATTTTTTAAAATAAAATTCCACAAACGTTTTGTAAAAATAAGAAAAAAAAACTGGGGGGGGGGGGGGCAATTTAGCAACTTTCACGGGGCGGCACTTGGGCTTGCGCCCCGGCTGGTGTGGCCGAGCGGTTGTAGGCGCTTCAGTCTGGAGCCCCGCGACTGCTACGATCGCAGGTTCGAATCCTGCCTCGGGCATGGATGTGTGTGATGTCCCTAGGTTAGTTAGGTTTAAGTAGTTCTAAGTTCTAGCGGACTGATGACCTCAGATGTTAAGTCCCATAGTGCTCAGAGCCATTTGAACCATTTGGGCTTGCGCCGGCCCTGTCAACGAGGTCTTGCAACAGGGCTACGAGAAGCTCGATATTCTTTCTGCGGTATTGCTGAAAGACTTGGCAGGAATGTAGCCGCTGTAGATGACTGCTGCCAGCGGTGGTCACGAGGATGTAGGGTCGTAAAGAGACAGGGCTTCAGACGGCCACGTGGCATTATGGGGAGGCAAGACCACGGTGTTCGGCGTGTGGCTGCATCTGAAGCACCAATTTGAGTAGCAGATGGTAGCACAATGACACAACGAACTGTTACAAGGTGGTTACTTCAAAAATAGCTCCGAACCAGGGGCCCTGTAGCGTATGTTCCACTGACCCAAAAAGTGGTTCAAATGGCTCTGAGAACTATGGAACGTAACATCTGAGGTCATCAGTCCCGTAGAACTTAGAACTACTTAAACCTAACTAACCTAAGGACATCACACACATCCACGTCCGAGGCAGGATTCGAACCTGCGACCGTAGCGGTCGCGCTGTTCCAGACTGAAGAGCCTAGAACCTCTCGGCCACAACGGCCGGCGCCACTGACCCCAAACTACAGTCATTTGTGACTTGTGTGGTGTCAAGTGAGGGCCCATTGCAGGGTGCGGTGGACGTTTAGAATGGGGCCCTTTGAGGGCATGCAACCAATCTGTCTGCGTGCTGGAACACTGGAGTTATGGTGTGCGATTTTATTTGACAGCAGGAGCACTCTCGTGGTCATTCCACGCACCCCGACTGCAAATTTGTGCGTCAGTCTGGTGATTCGATCTGTCGTGCTGCCATTCATGAACAGCTTTCGAAGAGGTGTTTTCCTAAAGGATGACGCTCACCCATATGCCGCTGTTGTAACCCAACAAGCTCTAAAGTGTCTCGACATGGTGTCTTGGCCTGCTCAATTAGCAGATCTGTCTGTAATCGAGCATGTACGGGACGTCATCGGACAACAATTTTAGCGTCATCCACAACCAACATTAACCATCCCTGTATTGACCGACCACGTGCAACACGCATGGAACTCCATCCCACATACTGACATCCCTCACCGGTACAACACAATTTATGCACGTTTGCATGCTTTCATTCAACATTCTGGTGGTTTCACTGGTTTTTAACGTACCAGAATTTCACGTTTTCAATGGCTTATCTCACCCTTACAATAACGAGTGGTACTGCAATGTTAATGACTTAAATGTGTTACCTAGACTAATGTATTCCCGAAATTTGATTACTCTACATTAATTTTTTTATGCTGTGATTTTTGTTTGTCAGTGTCTGTCACGCTGTAGCCGCTTAGTATCCCACAAGCTGAACTAAAATGTTCTTAGAAATTGGCGTAGCACATAGAGGGCAGATTCATTTGTGACATTTCGCGCTACCCTGTAATACATCCTGATCTTTGCATCTGACTGCAGAAAAGTATGCATGCACGGACACAGTGATTAAACGGAACAAGGATAATTTACAAATCATGTTGAGTCGGTTATGTGCAGCATATTTAATGGTTTTCCACAGACGTACAAAAATTAAGGCTCTAAAATGCTGTAGCTGTAAACACAAATAATGCACGGAAACCTGTTGTTTTTCCACATTGTAAGTTCACCTGTAAAAACGCCTTACTCTGGTCTGTGGAAGTAGGGTGACGCTAGTAGTCGTCAGAGAGTACAGCACTGACTGCTTTATTGAAGTCATTGTCTTTAATGTCATACTGCTATATCAAAGGAGGGCTGGGAGAAAGTAATTCCCCAGACGCAAATACAGCACCGACAGTGTTTATTTTGTGTGCCACTAAAAGTAAGATACTCCAGTGGCGAATTGTTTCATCCCTAGCTCATATGGACCAAATTTCTGGTTGTAATTCGTGCGTCCTTCCTCTACAGAAAAAAAATCAAAGTCTCCCACCTGCGAACCTTCCACAGTGGCTACGAAATGTCGTTCCACCCGTTTCTCTGGTGTTAGGGTGGCCTTACTGGATCTATAGCCACGGTCGCGTGTTAGTCCCATCTGCGTGCGGATTTTAGTGCCGATATAGCGAGTGAGGCAATTGGCAGTGTTTCTTCCGGTTATAACTGTGAGTTCTTTGATTGCTCGATGAGGTGGCACTTAGGAACTGTAATTCATGAAATAGTAGTTCACTTTATTAAATTATTGAATAAAAGGTTCACTTAACTGTGACACATTTCTTTGCCACTCGAGTACTGGATAATTTACAGCTGCCATTGACTATCAAAGCATCACTTGATGCACAAATTAATAAACTGTAGTCTTGTGGTACGATGTTCATCATTTACAAGTTCATGAGCAACTTTAACAACTCGACTCCTACTCGATGATGGCTGCTGTAGCTGAGGGCACTAGGCTCTTGCGTGCTCGACACCGTATTCACCTCAACGAGAGGGCGCTGGTATGTCGAAAGGGAGGCGTGGTCTTTTGGAGTGCCTCCCAATGGTTGCTGTAAATTGCAGCTAACCCTCGCTAATGTCTGTGGTATCGATTTACGTTGCCGGCTGTGGTGTCGCACCGCGATCTCTGCACGATACCACAGACAGAATGCATACATTTGTGTCTGGATTACAGATAGAACGATGCATAAAAAAGTAGCCGAGAACTGACAGTTATTAAAGAAACATTAGATTACTTCGAAATCATGGGACACTGGTGAAGCGACGACATTAGTGCAATAACAGGAAACTAGTCGACATTCATAACTCGCGAACATAGCGCCAACAGCTAAAAGGCACACCTAATGTACATTTAAACTGTTTGATAAAATCTATGAACTTTCCTTCCTCAAATTTATGATGTAATGGCTACGAAATGAAACGTGTGACGATTGAGTTTGATTAATAAGTAAAAGTAACTTACGAGTAATTGTCTACGCTGGCTCGCTGTTAGTTTTTCGTTCCCACGTCCAGGAAAAAATATGCCGTCTGCAAAATAACGCAAACAATTTCCTCACGAAAGATATTTGTACTTAACACTATCCCCCAAAAATTTAGTGTTTTATGTTTCATTCTCAAGGAATCCCTCGGCAGACACTCGCAACTAAACCCTGGTCATTGAAACTGCAACACGAGGATGGATAGAAAATAACGAAATTTTACTTAATGTGTTTGTACAGTACGAAGAATATATGGTTAAATTTTGTAAGTGATGTAATGACCGAATCACGAAATCCTGACAAAAAAAAAAGAAAAATCGCCCAAGTATAAACGTTAGCTAGTGTTTCAACTTAGAGGCGCATACTGCAAACCGCTTTCGTCTCTCCGTTAAGAGGTCATACGTATAGAGAAACCGCTGATACCAAACGCTCCGAATGCGAACTGGAGGTGAAAACCGACGCAGTGACGTGTCATCTACACCCAAACAGTCTCAAGCGCCTTATGCAGAGACCCTCAAACGTCGAACAAGGCAGAGTGTGGCGGAGTTCGAGAGACCCAGCGACGGCTGCTTAGAATGTATGTGGGCAGTCAGTCAGTTGATTTTGTGCATGAAGGACTCGCAAATTTTTCTAGTAGATACCTCTAGGGTAGTGATATTGATTTCCATCGTACATTTGTCTACATGTCATTTACACTTCGGACGACTACTGAACCTAAGGGTTCGATTAGAGAAGCAGTACCTGGCAACTCCATGTTTCATACGTTATTGTGTGTTCCCAAATCTTAACAGAGTTATAGCCCTGGGTAACCATTTGTTGTGGTAATTGGTTGTAAGACTTATCTACGTTCCTGAAATTATAAGCAGGGGTCTGTGCTCTTCTGCATGGCGTTGCAAACAACAGAAGAAACAATAAAAATCAGACCAGTAAACCAAACCAGAGCTTTGTTTCCCCTGTAATCGCCGTATATACCTAACATCCGAGTCGTTCTCTACTGTCTCCAAGCACAGAGACCTGAAAAATCTCAGCTTGAGCCTTTCGCTGTTTCACTGCTACAGGCGGCAACTAGCCTCCCAACAAACGGATGACCAAAAATCCCGCTTTGATCTGAGAGTGAGCTTCTAAATTAAGTAGGTCGCGAGCCACATCGGATTACGATAGTGACTTCGGGTTATAAAATTTGCGGAATTTATTATCCAATGCTGCTACTATTGACATCAACGGTGTCTGTAACCTGGCGAAGCATCGAGTGGGTCTGAGCTGGAATGACAGATACTTGTACGTTGTTCCTAGGGACTTGAACTCTACTCCGGAGCTCATCTGTCACATTGCGTGGCGAATACTGACATGCCAGTTTCTGGACAATCCTGGTCAGATACCAAGACTGGTCACGACAGTAGGGGGCAACATGCGGCTTTGTGTTATCTTATTGAACGATAATTTCATGTAGAGCTCGGCAATAGGTCACGGCCACGTCCTAATACTTCGGAAACTATGCGACCCAAAAATAATCGTTAGATCTGATATAATTAAATTTTCCTGGAGACAGATGAGTTCAAATGGCTCTGAGCACTATGGGACTCAACAGCTGAGGTCATCAGTCCTCTAGAACCTAGAACTACTTGTTGTTGTTGTTGTTGTTGTTGTTGTGGTCTTCAGTCCTGAGACTGGTTTGATGCAGCTCTCCATGCTACTCTATCCGGTGCAAGCTTCTTCATCTCCCTGTACCTACTGCAACCTACATCCTTCTGAATCTGCTTAGTGTATTGATCTCTTGGTCTCTCTCTACGATTTTTACCCTCCACGCTGCCCTCCAATGCTAAATTTGTGATCCCTTGATGCCTCAGAACATGTCCTACCAACCGATCCCTTCTTCTAGTCAAGTTGTGCCACAAACTTCTCTTCTCCCCAATCCTATTCAATACCTCCTCATTAGTTACGTGATCTACCCACCTTATCTTCAGCATTCTTCTGTAGCATCACATTTCGAAAGCTTCTATTCTCTTCGCGGTCACGCGGTTCCAGACTGTAGCGCCTGGAACCGCTCGGCCACTCCGGCCGGCTACAGATGAGTCTCACCTTCATCTGCAATAAAGATGGAAGCTGAAGAAAGAAATTAAATTTTGTTCCACGGCTGGGACTTGAACCTCAGTCTCCTTGCTTACTCGGCAGGTGGTAGGCATTACACCACCGTAGCAGTAGGAGCAACACACTTGCAAGGGCTACCGCAGTCTCCCTAACGCAGACTTCAATAGTGCCGGCCGGTGTGGCCGTGCGGTTCTAGGCGCTTCAGTCTGGAACCGCGTGACCGCTACGGTCGCAGGTTCGACTCCTGCCTCGGGCATGGATGTGTGTGATGTCCTTAGGTCAGTTAGGTTTAAGTAGTTCTAAGTTCTAGGGGACTGATGACCACAGATGTTAAGTCCCATAGTGCTCAGAGCCATAGTGACGTTTTAGGAAGAGGAAAGTAAGCTGAAGGTATGAATTGAAGTTTGTGTTAGGGAGGGTACTGGACTAAGGTTGTCCGTGAAGCTGTATTAGCTATACCGCTACTGCTACGGTGGTGTGATGTCTAGCACACTTGCCGAGTAAGCGAGGAGGCTGAGTTTCAAGTCCCAGCTGTAGCACAAATTTTAATTCACTTTTTCAGCTTCCATCATTACGGAACGAAAGTGATCGTGTTCTGTACCCAGTGGCACCCTGTATTATCACGCCAGGTGCTGGGAATGTATCATGATGATAAATGCAGTATAGCGACTTTCGTCCTCGTTGTAGCCTCCACGTATCTATATATCTATCGTAATGCTGTACTCAGAATTGGGACTCGAGCGAAAAGACGGCTTGATACCACTCCTGTATCCAGTGTTGTCAAAAAAAAAAAAAAAAAAATCGTTTCCTGACGATAGACACGTAACGAGCCTCTCCTGCACGACCACACGACTAATATATGATGGGTGTTCAAGAAGTAACAAAATACATTTGGTTGGTATTCTTCAGGATTCCAGTACACAATATTATTCTCCACTCTTTTGGCTACAAAATCCTATTTTTCAACATAATCTCTGATCAATGTGACGGCTTTACCCCAACTTATTGGGAGGGTCTGCATGCCCACACGGTACCACTATAATGGTCGACGTCAGAGCCAAAGAATTGGTGCATCAATAACCTTCCCATCATCCATGTACTGCACCCCGTAGAGTGCATCCTTCACTGGGCCAAACAGATTGAAATCGGAAGGTGCCAGATCAGGGCTGTAGAGTAGATGAGGAAGAACAATTCAGTGAAGTTTTGTGAGCTCCTCTCGTGTGCGGAGGAAGAAGTAGTTCGTTTGCATTTTTGTAGCGACGAACACGCTGAAGTCGTTTCGTCAGTTCCTTAGAGTGTGTGCGGCCGGACGTCATGCGGAAAATCGAACAAGTCTGCGCTACCTTCTTGCGATGATGACAAACGCCTCACCATACGACTCACGATGTTTTTGTTCACTGCCAGGTCACCGTAGACTTCCTGCAAGCGTCTATGAAAATCTGCGACGCTCTTCTTTTCCACCAACAGAAACACAGTGACAGCTCTCTGGGTTGGACGCACCTCCGTTACAGCCCCTATATTAAATGCCATGCATAGCGCCCCTACCTTTCAGCACTTAGTGGAACTATAGAGGTTTAAGCAGGAATATTACAGAATATCCCACAAGAAATTTCGCACTTTTTCAGGCGAAATTGACCAAGAAAAAATATGTATTGCATTAGTTACTGAAGGACCTCGTATCACCTCTTGCGAGATAGCCGCGTGGTGCCTTTCAGATCCTGTATGGCGTTGAGTATGGTTTTTCTGAAGCCAGCGAACCAATATTCGCATGACAGTCGTAGGAGTCCAAACAATGCGAGCAGCAATATCGCGAGACCATAAAATGCATTCTGGATAGCTCATGACTGAGGCGCTCTAGATTTCCCACACGTGTTAGATGTTTCTTCTTCTTTCACGAGGCATAATTCGATCTTATCAAGAACAAACAGCATTAAGTTTAAGTTTCTCATAACGAGAAATGAGAAGGAGCTATCTGTGTCTACTGTAAAGAAATTTTTTATTGCCAACATAGCATTCAAAAATGTTTTTATTGGAAAGAAACTATATGGTCCAGTGACCATTTCAGGTCTTAAACGTCTGTGATGTGTACAGCAAGAATCACTTAAAACGTGCACCGCAAATATCACGGAAATGCAAAGTGCTATTGATTTGCGGTTTTCAGAGAATGGATGGCTAGTCAGTGTGCCGTTAGCGAATCAAGAGATTGTAATACTACTGAAAAAATGTGTTTTTGTGCCATTATACACTTTGTTTTAGATGAAACAATGCCTATTGACATTAACAGACTAAACGTAGGGCAAATTAGAATGTCAGTAGTGCCTGTTGCAGGATTCTAGTGCTAGTCATTTACGAGATATCCTATTTTGAAAAGTTCGCGCACCAACACTTGCACAATACCACAAGGCATACACTACTTATGTAGATTCCAACCGGAACGAGACAACAGACCAGCACAGGTTGTGTTCGAAATGACCACAGGCAGCGGCAACTCACGCCTCCAATCTGGTATGGAACGACTGCTGCAAACGTGCTAGTATTTCAGCGGATACGTCCAAACAGAATTCAGTAATACGTTGTTGCACAGCAGCGGGTGTAGCTGATATGTCTTTATATACAGGGTATTTCAGCTTTCCCAGCCCCCTACGTACTTCAAATCTGGGAAATGGGCAACCAGCCGGCAAAGGTACAGGTCCTATGCGTCCAGTCCAAGGATTAGGAAACAATTCGTGAAGACAAGTTGTAGTGCATCGTGCACAATGGACTCGACATCATGTTGGTACCACAGGTTCCTCCTAGTCTGCACAGGAAAGTGTTCTAGCTACTGTGGAAGACGGTCTGTTAGGGGGCTGCGATACTTGCGTGCTTTATATCCCATCTATGAAAAATGGGCCTGTGAACTGATGGTTCACTACCGCGCGCCACACTTTTGTCAACAGGCCAATAGTGCATGCTCCGGTGGTTTATCTGGCCATGACTGGTAAATGTGGCTTTACCGCTAAATAAGATACATGATCCACACGGCCCGGCTGGTGTGGCCGATCGGTTCTAGGCGCTTCAGTCTGGAACCCCGCGACCGCTACGGTCGCAGGTTCGAATCGTGCCTCGGGCATGGATGTGTGTGATGTCCTTAGGTTAGTTAGGTTTAAGTAGTTCTAAGTTCTAAGGGACTGATGACCTCAGATGTTAGGCCTCAGTCCCATAGTGCTCAGAGCCATTTGAACCATTTTTTTTATCCACATGGTGTATCCTGTCTTAATCCCCACGTGCGGAACTTACCACAATTCTCATTATCGTTTCCATGCGCTGTTGATGGAGAGAGATGTGATAAGATGGAACCTGCGCCGATGGAGAATGCGTAAGACAATTGCCTGAACCATGCCAGTTCCTCATGCGAATCAACTGAAAGAGCAGCAAGAACATCAATTTCTGCGTCTTCTGTCGTCACTCGTTTCCTTCTGTAACGTTGTCTAGGTGTTACACTACCACTTTCACGTAACTAACTGAAAGGGTTGATAAATAATCTCCGAGATGGTTGACCTGTATTGGTATAGCTTGTCGCATACATCGTACAAGAACGAACTGAATTCTTCCTACACTCTCCATACACCATGAGCATGTCTGCTTTTTATGCACTGGTAAATCCCATCGTCCAGCCATGACCTACTGCTTGAACTATCAAACACTAACTGACCAGCAAGTCGCAATGCTTTCAAGGGATAACAAGCACACTGTAAGCAAGCATAACATCGTACGCAACAACAACGCAGGCTGAAAGGCACAAACAACTGTCAGTGTGCAAACCTTTCAGAACATCATTTCTCGTAAGCGACTCGTATTAGAATCCTGCAACAAACATCACTGATATTCTAATTTACCCTGATTTTTGTCTGTTAATGTCAATAGGCTTTGTTCCATTTAAAAAAGTGTACGATAGCACAAAAAAGACACTTTCTAAGCATCAATACAATCTTTTTACTGGTTAACAGTACGAGTCCCGACTACCAATCCAGTCTGTGAAAACCACACAATAGTGGCACTTTCTACTTCCGCAATATCTGCGGAGCAAGTTTTAGGTGATTGGCCCCGTATATTGTTTATAAGACAGACATGTTTAGAATTTTATATGAAAGGCATCTTCAATCGATTTTCTTCGTTACTTCTATGTCTTGAAAAAAAGTGTATGTTGGCATAAAAAAAACACACTTTCTACGTATTATAACAATACGATGATTAGATTCACCCTCTGAGTGCAGACTGAAGTGACGAATGATAATTTGTACGAAGGCCGGGATTTGTTATTCAGTGGTTTTGACAGGTAAGACTGTCATCTTCAGATCATAGTAAAAATGCACATTTATGCCGATGTTAACATTAAAATGACAAGTGAAGCACACCTTGCCGCCTTCTCACTCGAAATACATAGTGCGCTACATATTTCGAGCGAGAAGGTTCCAAGATGTGCTTCACTCGTTATGTAAATGTAAACATTGGCCTCAATGTAGGCTTTTACTATACACTGAGGTGACAGAAGTCATGGAATAGCAGTATGCACATATACAGATGGCGGTAGTGGCTGCGGTATCGCGTACACAGGGTGTTTAAATGGAATGACTGGGTTCGGCTACTTGCAGACCATTTGCCGCCATTGATGGACTTCGTGTTCCCAACCAAAGATGGAATTCTTGTGGATGACAGTGCGCCATTCACTGGGTCACAAATGTTTGCGATTCGGGCGAATGGTTTTGCCAGCCAGATCGCCCGACGTAAATACCATTGAAAATTTGTGGGACATAATCGAGAGGTCAGTTTTCGCACTAAATCCTCCACCGGCAACACTTTCGCAATTATGGACGGATACAGAGGTAACATGGCTGAATATCTCTGCAAGGGACAACGTCCAGCGACTTGTTGAGTCCATGTTAGGACATGTTGCTGCGCCACGTTGGGCAAAAGGAGGTCCGATACGATATCAGGGGCTGTCTCGTGACTTCTGTCACCTCACTGTATGTTGTCGGTTTTAACAACTGAGGTGCATCAAAAGGACTGCTACATGTGTAGACATGCCAAGTTCTACAAGTTGCATTTCAGTTGTTTATATTTTTACTTGGGGCAAACATGTTTGTAATTTTACATTCGGCAGATCTGTCTGGAATGTACAATATACTCCCCACTAAAATGTTAACATGGCATGAGTAGTGAATCCACAAAGGAACATTATGCACAGCCAAAAAAGTTTTTATAGATCTGAAGATGACAATCTTACATGTCGAAACTGGTCTATAAAAAACAGTTTCCAACGCGATCTTAACTGTAAAAAAATTATTTAAAGTAAGACATTAAAATGAGAGTTATGAATGAGAAATTCGCTGCGTAATCTGATATTATACATCGATTATAGTTGGCTTTATTCCTGTCCATTTTGCGTGGTTGGGTTTAAATAGCGATCATTTGCATATACAAGCACGAGGTACACTTCAAAATAGTTTGTCGTTTGTTACGTGCTGTTTTAATGGTGTTGCATTTTTTGCAATTTACCTCTTGCCACTGAGCCATGTGGTTAGGAAACTGAACACGTATTGGGGAGAAGTGGCGTTTAAATTCCTAGCTGATCATTCACATTGAGGTTTTGGATGTGTCCCCAAATCTCGAAGGCAAATTTTTCTTTAGAAGTCGCATAGCCTACCTCCTTCTCCGTCCCAAATGCATCGAAGTTTGTGTTCTGTTTTTGACGACGTTGTTGTAGGAAGGAAAATTAATACTTCATCTTCTCTTCCTTTATTTCCCACCAATTGACACAAGACCACCAGCATAGCGAAAGGAGTAGCAACATATGCGTAATATATATATATATATATTAACAATGGTCTAATGGAACTGTTTGCTTTCTGACGTTAATTGTTTGGTTTTTAAAGCATCCGAAGCTGTTCTTATTTCGATGGTGTACCAATTCTCATCGACATTGATCACATTAGACAAATAATTGGTGGGAATTACTCGTATCCGATTTGTAATGTAGCTGTATGTACACTGAGGTGAGAAAAGTCATGGGCTAGCGATATGCACATATACAGATGGCGGTAGTATTGCGTGAACAAGAGAGAAAAGGTATATATATATATATATATATATATATATATATATATATATATATATATATAATCTGTTATTTGTACGCAGGAGATTCATATGAAAAGGTTTCCGACGCGATCATGGACGCTCGAGGGGAATTAATAGACTTCGAACGGTAGTTGGAGCTAGACGCATGGGACATCTCATTTTGGAAATCGTTAGGGGATTCAATCCACAGTGTCGAGAGTGTGCCGAGTATACGAAATCTCAGGCACGGACAACGCAGTGGCCAACGCCCCTCACTTAACGATCGAGAGCAGCAGCGTTTGTGTAGAGTTAGTGCTATCAGACAAGCAACACTGCGTGAAATAATCTCAAAAATCAATGTGGGACGTACGACGAACGTATACGTTAAGGCAGTGGGGCGAAATTTGGGGTTAATGGGCTATGGCAGCAGACCACTAAAGCGAGGGCTTTGCTAACAACACCCTAGACGAGTGGAAACCGTGGGCTGGTCAGATGAGTCCCGATTTCAGTCGGTAAGAACTGGTTATAGTGTTAGAGCGTGGCGCTGACCCTTGCGCGATTATGGATGGCTGTAGAGGCAGGATTGCTCAGTATTTCCAATGACTTGTTGAGTCCATACCAAGTCGAGCTGCTGCACTACGTCTGACAAAAGGAGGTCAGACACGATATTAGGACGTATCCCATGACTTTTGTCACCTCAGTGTAATACCCTCGGCGACTAACCTAAGGACATCACACACATCCATGCCCGAGGCAGGATTCGAACCTGCGACCGTAGCAGTCACGCGGTTCCGGGCAGAAGTGCCTAGAGCCGCACGGCCACCGCGGCCGGCAAGGACGTAGGATCATGGAATTACAATTGCTCACTCTCGGTGAATGGCTGGCTGTAGTCTACTTTGGCCAGTATAGAGAAGTCTCCGGAATCCTACATCACAGGCATGTGTGATGTTCTGACGATCAATCCACTATATCATTTACGTGCTATGCCGTCAAATATATGATGTCATTAAATTTCGTGTCGGCTCGATGAAAATTTGATACTGGGCGATGAATGTGATTGAAACTAACGACCTGTTGCTAACGATTTAATTAATAGCGTTAGCGTGAGTGCATTCAATCACTCGCATAATTGATTGTAATTTTCGACTCATCACATCGAATTAATGTTACCGTCCTATATCCATATAGTAACAATATTTTGTATTTTTTTCACTGATTCCTACGAAACTGCTATGGTGTATCTATCAATTTTTACACCTATTTTTCTAAATTTGTTGATTTTGTCTCGATATTGCAAATCCGTTCAGCAAAGAAAATTATGACTACCTTGATCTATGGAATGGGTTTATGTATATTCCCAATAATTTCCGTTTACTTTTTATTGTATCGCTATTGCAGCGTTTAAACTATAGACTTAGTCTTTTTTAGTTTTCTTCTGGATGAATATACAGTCAGAGAATAACCGGGGTAAACTGCAAAGAAAGAAAGGCGGGTAATACACAACACGTACAAGAGCCGAGAGTGAATAATAGGAGAGGGTGACCAAGAACGAAGTTCTCGAATTAAAAAGGGAGTAAGTCAGGGATGTTGTGTTTCACCCCTGCTCATCGATCTATGCACCGAGGAAACAATGGCAGAAATAAAATAAAGGTTCAAGAGTAGAATTAAAATTCAAGGTGAAGGGATATCAATGACAAGATTCGCTGGTGACGTTGCTATCCTCAGTGAGAGTGAAGAAGTATTACGGGATCTGCTGAATGGAATCAACAGTGTAATGAGTATTGAATATGGTTGAAAGCAAATTGAAGAAAGACAAAAGTAATGAGAAGTAGCTGAAAAAAGGTCAGTGAGAAACGTAGCATCAGAATTGTTAATGCCGAAGTAGATTAAATTGAGGAATTCTGCTACCTACGCAGGAAAATAACCCATAACTGACGGAACAAGGAGGACATAAAAAGCATACTAGACTGACAAAAGGCGCTTTCCTGGCCAAAATCGCAATCGTACTAATATCGCACTTGACGAAGAAATTTCTGAGAATGTACGTTTGGAGAACAGCATTGTATGGTAGTGAAACATGGAGTGTGAGAAAACCGATATAGAGCAGATTCGAAGCATTTGAGATGTGGTGCTACAGACGAATGTTAAAAATTGGGTGGACGGAGAAGGTAAGGGGTGAAGAGGTTCTCCGGATTATCTGTGAGGAAAGGAATATATGGGAAACACTGACAAGAAGAAGAATATTTATTAAGACATTACGGAATAACTTTCATGGTACTGGAGGGAGCTTAGAGGATAAAAAGCGTAGTGGAAGACAGAGACTGGAATACATCCAGGAAATAATTGAGGACATAAGTGGCAAGTGCTGCTCTGATACGAAGAAGTTGTCACATCACACGAATTCGTGGAGTGCCCCATCAAACCGGTCATAAAACTGATGACAAAAGAGAGAGAGAGAGAGAGAGAGAGAGAGCGAAATGAACTATTGAATGCGTTGGAGTAGTTTTACCATCATTAATATCTGACAATGTTGCAAAGTCACATTGCGTTTTATGTAACAATGACTACTGTTTTACAGTATTAGTGATATTATTGTGGATCTTAAAGCACGATATTAAAATTTTACCATGTTTGTGACATCATTGTGGATTTTAAAGCACGATTTAGTAGAATGAACACAAGAGACGATTTATATCACTGACGTTTAAGAATTTTAACAAACAACGATATAGTTTATCCAGCAATAATGAACTTTTCTGGGCAAATGTAGTGATAATGTAAGTTCCACACGAACTGACGAACACGATCGACTGCTTTTTACCTTCATGATATATTGCAGTGTTACAAATCTACGTAATGTTTTACGTCGTGACGACTATTATAGTTTTCATAGTGGTGACATTACCTTATATTTTAAGTTCCATAGAAACTAATGATCACAAGAGACCACTTTTACCACTGGCATAATTTTTTATAACACCTCGGTATATTTTATGCAGTAATAGAGCGTATAATTGAGTGTACCACTAACATCATTGTAAGCAATTCTAACTCCACTCTGTAATTTTTTCATTTAGAATAATGACAAAGCATGTTATGTGCAGTACTGTAGCACACTCTGCTTGTATACACTGAATGGACTCACTGTGAAATGTCACAGCGCAAACATATTCCTTGAGCTTTACCTGTTTCCTTGTTTTTATAACGATTATGTTTACGTCCGTGAAAGCTAAAGGACATTCTGCTAAATGCATTAAGTGAGGACGTAGTGAGTTTAGTTATATGGCGTGTGTGTGAGCTTGTGTGAGGGAGAGAGAGAGAGAGAGGGAGAGAGAGAGAGAGAGAGAGAGAGAGAGAGAGAAAGGGGGGCGGAGTAAGAGACAGACAGAGAGAGAAAAAGACAGAGATGACAATCTAAACAAGTCTCTGTTCCCACGTAGCACTCAAGAGTTTTTAAATGTGACACACACATTACCCACGCTACTGTAAGTACTGTAACAGCAGTTATAATGCGCAAAGTGTAGCGACATGAAACCGTTTTATCTTTTTGCGTTGTTGGTGCTGTTATTATAGGTATTTACAAATGTTACTGGCCGAAACCGGCCAGTAATGTATGGCACGAGCAATAGACGATGCAGTAAAGATCATTTGCATAAAGAATTTGGCAGTCTGCAGTGGATATTTATTGAATTTTTCATTGAGAAATTTCGTCGAAGTTGTGGACCGACGCATGAAGAATCCTAAGGATGTGAGGAAACCGAAAGTGATTAGTTTTAAAAAGGATGCAAATGATTTCACGAACCAATTTGTTTCTGTGGGGGAGACATGGATCCTAAACTTCACACGAGAAGCAAAATAACATTCAAAGCAGTTTCTCCCGTCGCGTACAATGTTCAAACAACTTACTAAAATGCAGCCAGGTGACGTCGACAACGGCCGCTATTTCGACAGGAGTACTCACCGTCTTTTTCAAGGCAAAACTGTAGCAAGCAAGAGCTGTGTAAGGGGATTTATAATCTCAATATCTCCAAAATGACAACACACACCAACACAGGCACCCATCCGCACCCACACGCATACACACACACACACACACACACACACACACACACACACACACACACTGTAAACATAGGTGTCATCAGACAACTAGAGATGACCGACGTTAGAAAAAATGGTTCAAATGGTTCAAATGGCTCTGAGCATTATGGGACTTAACATCTGTGGTCATCAGTCCCCTAGAACTTAGAACTACTTAAACCTAACTAACCTAAGGACATCACACACATCCATGCCCGAGGCAGGATTCGAACCTGCGACCGTAGCGGTCACGCGGTTCCGGACTGAAGCGCCTAGAACCGCACGGCCACACTGGCCGGCCCGACGTTAGAAGCTATCGATAGTGAAAATCAGTAACCAACGTACGAGATAACATTAACTCTGTTTCCCTGTTTCTTGACAAGGGAGACAGCAGGATCGACGCCGAATCTAAATTTTTGTTTACCTGGAGGTACGTGGCTGTAGTCCTGTTACACATTGAAATTCCAGCTTAAAAGTACCACAGTACGTTGCTAGAGTGTCCAGTGATATATTGCAAATATGTTGCAAAACAACGTTTTGGCTCCTCTAGTGGCATGCCGTAGCACTGTGGTGAGAGGATTTCAGTGTTTACCAGAACTGTTGATATGTACCTGTAAACGAACAAAAAATTAATTACGTAACTCTAATTTCTCAAGGCTGTAATCAAAACTTTATGACAATCCTCGTACTGTCAAACAGACAATGATGTACTGAGATACCACACTAGAAGATTTTGGTACAGTTGGCACGAGAGGTACCGCGAACGTCCGTCCGCAGCAGGAATATCGCTGCGTATAAACCAATCACGCTATCCGCGAGAATCATGCCCCTCTGGAGGGGCAGCGCCACCAAAAAGAGACGGGTTCTTAAGCAACCGTATACGAGCAGAAGCTGTAAACCACACTGCCATCTGACGCAATATGCCGACGATACGGCGCTCTGTACGACCGGTCTCAACACCTACAAATTCATTACTTATCTTTAGAGGCAGGTGGACGCAACAGTCACCTGGTGTCTTTCCAATAAGACTGCCTTTGATGTCTCGAAAACTACGGCGGGCTACTTCAGCAAACGGGGGCTTATCCTGCGCCACAACATCGCTATTATAAGCGTCCGAGTGCTATGGTCCGCGGATAGTCCGGATGGATACGTCGCTTAAAAGGGACAGAAGGTGTGAAAAGCATTTTAGCCGCTCTTCAACAGCAGGGACGTTAACTTTCCCACCAATTCCTCACCCAAGTCTCCAATGCGCTGGCCACGATTAGTGCCTCCCGGATGCAGACATTCCAGCGCCTGCAGAATAAGGTGCTCGGTGGAGCCTGCATGCCACTCCACTCACGAGGATTGTTACTCTACACGACCACCGTGGTCCCAATCAAGACATTCGTTCGGAAGGAGGCAAGGTGACATTATGACAAAGCTTACGCACAGCACTAAACGGTCAACGACTTGCAAAACATTGGCATTACGTGCCTCCCCCCCCCCCCCCCCCCCCCCAGCACTGGCGCTGCCATCCTGTTCCTCTTACTATTTTCGAGGACTCGGATTCGGACTATGACTAACGATAGTCCTGGTGCGGTCACTATAAAAAAACTGTGAGTTGTGATACGGCCACTTATTATGTATAATCCGTGGTACGACCGTCATTATAAATACCTATGTAGTTATTTCTCTTCTTACCGGCAACCTTGAACTCCCACCGTCGGTGGGTGGTACAGGACTTCAAGTCCACCACTACGCCTTCCGCGTGCAGAACAGTGATGTCACTGTAAGATAGAAACATTTTAATCCTACGTGAAGACAGCTAGGCCGCTCTACACCGGTGACATTGTACCGCAAGCTACCATGCCAAAAAAAGTCGGTTGCAAGTGGTAAGTCGGTTCGAAACTTGCCGGGGAGTTCCTGCAGAACGTTCGTCATGTCTTCAAGTCTTTAAGTGATCGAATGATATAGAAACAGTGGCCGATAGATAGGCAATGGTTAGTCTTCAGTAGAAACAGAATAGAGTTATCAAAGTTGTGTAATATATTTCACTTGCGCTATTCTGTGTTACTTTCATTGTGTGTGCGCTGCCCTAGAACCTACGCATCCGTCCTATAGGACACAGCACTGTTATACCAAGAATTTAACGCAGTCAACCTCTTCCATCTGAACCTTTTCTCACCTTCTAGGCACGAACTTCTCGCAGTGCACCTTTCAGCACTTTAAGGACAATGAAATTGTTTCAGGCGTTTTGTTGAAGTCCAAGAGAATATGATGAACAGCAAGAACTGGAGATAAAGTGTGATTTACACTCATGCTCTGGTGGGCGGTTTGCGTTTTTAAATCACCTCAGGGTGATCCATGCGATGGATTCGACTTGCGGTCGTCACACGATGGCGCTGGCAGCAGTCCACATACGCAGAGGTGTGTTGGTGCATGTCAGAGTACGGTGCAGATTGTAAGTGTGCAGCCGTTTTCAGACGTGGTAATCATGACTGTGTGTTGAAAATGGCTCAAAGAACACAAATTGATGTTATGAGGGGTAGAATACTAGAGTGACCTGCTATGTTTGGAGGCTGGTCAAACATAGCAGGTCGAAACACGGGCCCTCAGTGTGGCACAAAGTCTGATCTCGAGATTATGGCAACGATTCCAGCAGACAGGAAACGTGCCCAGGCGCTACAGTACGGGACGTCCACAGTGTACAACACCACAAGAAGACCGATATCTTACCATCAGTGCCCGCAGACGGCCACGGAGTACTGCAGGTAGCCTTGCTCGGGACCTTACCGCAGCCACTGGAACAGTTGTCTCCAAACACACAGTCTACAGACGACTGAACAGACATGGTTTATTCGCCCGGAGACCTGCAAGGTGCATTCCACTGATCTCTGGTCACAGGAGAGCCCGTAAAGCCTGGTGTTAAGTACACAGTACATGGTCATTGGAACAGAGGTCCCACGTTATATTCACGGATGAGTCCAGGAATAGTCTGAACAGTGATTCAGTGATGGGTTTTCATCTGGTGTGAACCAGGAACCAGATACCAACCCCTTAATGTCCTTCAAAGGGAACTGTTTGGAGGACGTGGTTTGATGGTGTGGGGTGGGATTATGATTGGTGCACGAACACCCCTGCATGTCTTTGACAGAGGAACTGTAACAGGTCAGGTGTATCGGGACGTCATTTTGCGCCAGTATGTCCGCCTTTTCAAGGGTTCAGTGGGTCCCACCTTCCTCCTGATGGATGATAACGCTCGGCCCCACAGAGCTGCGATCGTGGAGGAGTACCTTGAAACAGAAGATATCAGGCGAATCGAGTGGCCTGCCTGTTCTCCAGACGTAAACCCCATGGAGCACGTCTGCAATGCTCTCGGTCGACGTATCGCTGCACGTCTTCAAATCCCTACGACACTTCAGGAGCTCCGACAGGCACTGGTGCAAGAATGGGAGGCTATACCCCAGAAGCTGCTCGACCATCTGATCCAGAGTTCGCCAACCCGTTGTGCGGCCTGTGTGCGTGTGCACGGTGATCATATCCCATATTGATGCCGGGGTACATGCGCTGGGAACAGTGGCGTTTTGTAGCACATGTGTTACGGGACGGTTTTCTCAACTTATCACCAATGCTGTGGACTTACAGATCTGTGTCGTGTGTGTTCGTGCCTATGCTATTAGCGCCAGTTTAGTGTAGTGCCACGTTGTGTGGCACCACATCCTACAATTATCCTTAATTTATGAGCATGAGCGTAGGCGAGAACCAAGTAAGGATCAGCTGCAAGCTACGTCCAACAGTGCGCACGCAGCTGGTGGCGCAGTAGCGCCAGGAGCGGGACGACAGAGGGACGGGACAGAGCTCTCGGCCGTCAGGTGAGCGGCGAGTGACGCGTGCATTCCGGCCCCGGCAGCAGTGGCGGCAGCGGTCGCTTATAGCTGTGGCCGGCTGGCGGCTGGCGGCTGGCGGCTGGCAGCGGTCCACGGCCCACACCTGCCCCACGGCCCACCGAAGCGCCGCTTGGGTCAGGTTAGCTCCGCTCCGACTGCCTCCCCTTTGTTATCTCTCTCACTTTCTAGGAAAGAGTGGTTCATCTGTAAAGCGGACCTCATGTAGGACGCTAGAGTGACCTATTCTTGAGTACTGGTCGAGTGTTTCGGATCCGTACTAGGTCGGATTAAAGGGAAGCATCGAAGCAATTCGGAGGCAGGCTGCTGCATATGTTACGGGTAGGTTCGAACAACAAGCAGGTGTTACGGAGATTCTTTGGGAACTGAAATGGTAATCCCTGGAGGGAAGGCGACATTCTTTTCAAGGAACACTATCGAGAAGCTTTAGAGAACGAGGATTTGTACCTGACTGCCGAACGATTGTGTCGACCAACACCCCTTAAGAACTACACTACTGGCCATTAAAATTGCTACAGCAAGAAGAAGTGCAGATGATAAACGGGTATTCATTGGACAAATATATTATACTAGAACTCACATCTGATGACATTTTCACGCAATTTGGGTGCATAGATCCTGAGAAATCAGTACCAAGAACAACCACCTCTGGCCGTAATAACGGCCTTGATACGCCTGGGCATTGAGTCAAACAGAGCTTGGATGGCGTGTACAGGTACAGCTGCCCATGCAGCGTCAACACGATACCACAGTTCATCAAGAGTAGTGACTGGCGTATTGTGTCGAGCCAGTTCCTCGGCCTCCATTGACCAGACGTTTTCAGTTGGTGAGAGATCTGGAGAATGTGCTGGCCAGGGCAGCAGTTGAATATTTTCTGTATCCAGAAAGGCCCGTACAGGACCTGCAACATGCGGTCGTGCATTATCCTGCTGAAATGTAGGATTTCGCAGGGGTCGAATGAAGAGTAGAGCCACGGGTCGTAGCACATCTGAAATGTAACGTTCACTGTTCAAAGTGCCGTCAGTGCGAGAACAAGAGGTGACCGAGACGTGTAACCAATGGCACCCCATACCATAACGCCAAGTGATACGCCAGCATGGTGATGACGAATACATGCTTCCATCCGAAAAATTGACGTTTTGACATTCGTGCACCCAGGTTCGTCGTTGAGTACACCATCGCAGGCGCTCCTGTCTGTGATGCAGCGTCAAGGGTAACCGCAGCTATGGTCTCCGAGCTGATAATCCGTGCTGCTGCAAACGTCGTCGAACTGTTCGTTCAGATGGTTGTTGTCTTTCAAACGTCCTCATCTGTTGACTCAGGGATCGAGACGTGGCTGCACGATCCGTTACAGTCATGCGGATAAGATGCCTGTCATCTCGACTGCTAGTAATACGAGGCCGTTGCGATCCAGCACGGCGTTCCGTCTTACCCTCCAGAGCCTACGATTCCATATTCTGCTAACAGTCATTGGATCTCGACCAACGCGAGCAGCAATGTCGCGATACGAAAAACCGCAACCGCGATAGGCTACAATCCGACCTTTATCAAAGTCGGAAACGTGATGGTACGCATTTCTTCTCCTTACACGAAGCATCACAACAACGCCTCACCAGGCAACACCGGTCAACTGCTGTTTGTATATGAGAAATCGGTTGAAAACTTTCCTCATGCCAGCACGTTGTAGGTGTCGCCACCGGCGCCAACTTTGTGTGAATGCTCTGAAAAGCTAATCGTTTGCATATCACAGCATCTTCTTCCTGTCGGTTAAATTTCGGCACTGTAGCACGTCATATTCGTGGTGTTGCAATTTTAATGGCCAGTAGTGTACGTGTCACCTATTAAAATCCATGATTCCTTGGCGGTGAAAATTCAAATGGTTCAAATGGGTCTAAGCGCTATGGGACTTAACATCTGAGGGCATCAGTCCCCTAGAACTTAGAACTACTTCAACCTAACTAACCTAAGGACATCACACACATCCATGCCCGAGGCGGTGAAAAAAATTTAAGATTTTAAGTGAAATCAATAAGTGTGCTTCTTTTTGACCTAGAATCATGATATTTGGCAAGAAGCAAGATTTCAAAGTACAAGTAAAGCAAACAAATCTGAAACTTATTAAATTTTAACTATATTTCATAAATATTTCTTTTTTTATGAGATACGTTGCACTCACCATCCGTCAAAAGCATAATAGACGTACATTACTGCGTGCAAACATTAAATGCAAGCTGTAGTCATGTTTTAGTAAGTAAGTAAAAATGTTTTATTAATCTTCTATGTCTTCATCTACTCGTATAGCCTGAAGTCCTCTGCTCGCTTCTTTTTCTATGTCTGGGCTAGACTGAGGAACTGCAGCAGAGATTTTGACACAGTCTTGGATTTCCCGGGAGCAGTATCTTGCCAGTACAGGCAAAAATCGTTGAGATTCTCGATTCCCAGGAAGGATAAACTGTCTACACACATAATTAAGTTTGTAGGGATCTCTCCTACTCGCATTTGACTAGTTATATTTAACATACATACTTCCGTACGTAGCCATTATGTTCTTGCGCCATTTCCTTCCTGGCTCATATTTGCTAGTATTTGGTACCGTATCACCAGCACCTCACTGTACTCGTGTTCAGAAGGATATGCAATTCTTTTGCAACCAGCTGACCTTACACTCCTTATAGACATAAAAGGAAATTCATCTTTCGGCTACCAGAAACTGGCTTTTATTGCTGGCTGCCTCTCTAGCTGGTGGTAATTACGCCACTCCTAAAGCGAGCTGTTTGGTGATTTTGTGTGCTTTGTTAATACATTTGCTGTGCGTAAAATCATACACTGCATATCATTACACAGTGAGCTCTTTTTGTGCACCGTGGCTAAGCAAATAGAAACTAGGCAAACGATAATAACGAAACAATAACAGAGATATGAATTGACTCCGAACTGATTACTCCTAGTTGGTGCTTGCACTGGCGGCTATTATGCGGTCGGCTATCCACTGTGTTGTTATTAGCTGGTATAAACGAATCGTAGAATTTTTATTTACTTTTTTCTGCTACTGTTTAGTAAACACGGTTGTATTATACACAGTACCCCGCATTGTTCGATTTTCTAACCTTATTATCATTTGTAGCTAAAGGAAAATACATAACATAAATGTAAAGAAAATCTGTGTAAGAACAGCACTAACTAGAGAAACAATACACAACTACATATATCTTCTATTCTGTACTGTCTAGCTATTATCTTTCTCAGTATGAGTAAGAGTTTTCGTCCTATACATCAGGTTTTCCGTTACTATCCTGCATACTACGTATGCTAATAATTTTCTGGCAGAAATAAGATATTTAAACGTGTAATGTATGAAACGCAGATGAAGGAAATATGATTTAATTTACAGAGCCTTTGTATGTCACTTCAGATTCCTCCTCCGAATTCTTCAAAAATAGTTGTGACTCGTCGTGCAATGGAGATCTGTCTTCATTCCGTTCTCGTCGTTCTTCTGTCTTCAGGTGCAACATTCACATGCGCTTCTCAGTTTGACTGTCAGCACTATTTATACATTAAATATTGTTCCATCCAGTTAGTCCACAAATATTTTCGTTGTAGTCGCCAGTTTCTGTTATACCCTCTCAAACAAAACCACAAGAAAAATCTAATGTTTCTAGCAGATGATTGAACTTCGACTGTTTCAGTGCACCGTATGTAGGACGTGGTTCCAGGTTCAGCGCCTTTCCAGTGGTGTTAAAATCCTGGAATGCTGAGAGCCCTCATATGTGATTGCTTCTGTTTGTTCAATACCAAAAAGTAGCTGTCTGGGGCGAGAAATAACCACAGATGGTAGATCAATTGATGTCACTCTATACGTTACCATGTATGTGAAACGGAAATATCTGTTTGGATATTTTGGCGGCTTAAGACGGCTCATCCACGACGATGGACTTCAGATGTTCGACCCGTAGCGGTACCGGCAAGTAGGCCGCGCCCCCGTCGCCCTCTGATTTTATAGCCCTGTTCACAACCTGACATCAACACCCGAGTAACGTAACGAAGAGTACATAACGCCTACAACCAGTCTTGTTCGCCTGTACGGGTGCTTCATTATGTGAAACCACAATCAAAAAAGCAGATAAAGAAACATTTAAGGTCAGGTAGTATGGGGTAGGAGAAGACTAAATCCTGCGAGGCTACGTTACCAACACGGTGACCACTTCTCAAGTCTCCATCTCGGTTGAAACTCGTAATTCTCACGTGGAAAGTTAGCAATGTGACCTATCAAACAGATCGATAAAAACAGTGTCTCTTATACACCGAAGAGCAAAAGAAACTCGTATAGGCGTGTGCATTCAAATAAGGAGATATGTAAACAGACAGAACACGGAGCTGCAGTCGTCCACGTCTATATAAGACAAGTGTCTGGGGCAGTTGTTATATCGGTTACTGCTGCTACAATCGTAGGTTATCAAGATTTAAGTGAGTTTCAACGTGGTGTTATAGTGGGCGCACGAGCGATGGGACATAGCATCTTAGAGGTAGTGATGACGTGGGGATTTTCCCGTACGACCATTTCACGAGTGTACCGTGAATATCAGGAATCCGGTAAAACATCAAATCTCCCACATAGCTGCGGCCGGAAAAAGATCCTAAAAGAGCGGGACCAAAGACGGCTGAAGAGAATCGTTTAACATGACAGAAGTGCAACTATTCCACAAAATGCTGCAGATTTCAATGCTGGGCCATCAGCAAGTGTCAGCGAGAGAACCATTCAACGAAACATCATAGATATGGGCTTTCGGAGCCGAACGTTCACTCGTGTACCCTTTATGACTGCACGACACAAAGCTTTTCGCCCCGCCTGGGCCCGTCAACACCGACATTGGACTGTTGGTGACTTAACACATGTTGCCTGGTAGGACGAGTCTCGTTTCAAATTGTATCGAAGGGATGGATGTGTACGGGTATATAGACAACTTCATGAAAGCCTGAATGTCAGCAGGGGACTATTCAAGCTGGTGGAGGCTCTGAAATGGTGTGGGTTGTGTGCAATTGGAGTGATGTGGGACCCCTGATATGTCTAGATACTACTCTGACAGGTGACACGTACGTAAGAGTCCTGTCTGATAACCTGCATCCATTCATGTCCACTGTGAATCCGACGGACTTGGCCAATTCCAGCAGGACAAGCACGTACAGAATTGCTACAGAGTGGCTCCAGGAACACTCTCCTGAGTTTAAACTCTTCCACCACACTCCCCAGACATGAACTTTATTGAGCGTATCTTGGATGCCTTGTAGCGTGCATTTCAGAATAGATCTCCACTCCCTCGTACTCTTACGGATTTATGGGCAGCCCTACAGGATTCATGGTGTCAGTTCCCCCCAGCACTACCTCAAACGTTAGGCGAGTCCATGCCTCGTCGTGTTGTGGCACTTCTGCGTCCTCGCGGGTGCCCTACACGATATTAGGTAGGTGAACCAGTCTCTTTGGCTTTTCAGTGTATTTGAGCATAGGTTTATTCATTCTCGATTAGTCAGCAAGATACCTTTATCACACGAAGTGGCTGCAGGCTGTGCTCAACATGTCCTTCATGTCAGATTCTTGTTAACTGGTACATCCATTTCTCAAGGACTTCATCTACATCTACATCTACATCTACATTGATACTCCGCAAGCCACCCAACGGTGTGTGGCGGAGGGCACTTTACGTGCCACTGTCATTACCTCCCTTTCCTGTTCCAGTCGCGTATGGTTCGCGGGAAGAACGACTGTCTGAAAGCCTCCGTGCGCGCTCTAATCTCTCTAATTTTACATTCGTGATCTCCTCGGGAGGTATAAGTAGGTGGAAGCAATATATTCGATACCTCATCCAAAAACGCACCCTCTCGAAACCTGGCGAGCAAGCTACAACCAACTCATGCACCAGAATGCGAGCACAAGTGTATCCCTGAGGTGTTCAAGATTTTTTATCTTCACCCTATACATAACTGCCTTCGGATGTTCAGACACATAGAAATCTAATGGACTTTAGTTCGAAGAACGTGGCGGCTACTCCACCGGACCTCTAAGACATATCCTCCTCCGAGAAATATTGATTCTGGTTCGCATGTTTGAGCCCTTTGGATGAAAGGGATAGACTCGATTCATTGAGTTTGGGGAAACAATACGATATTTATACATTTATCAATAACATTAAGAAATGGCACTATAACGTACAAATTTGACTCGATCAGAACAACCAGATACAATCATGGAATTTATAAATGGAATTCTTCCAAAAAACAATAACAATAGCAACTAATTATTCATAAAGAATTCAGATTAAAAAACATTTAAATGAATTTAGTATGATAAATAAAACAATAGTAGCATACGAAAATAAGCCGGTGCATGGTAATTGAAAACACAGTGTCTTAAACATGCAGCTTCGGTACACGAGCTTCATTCCGCAGCCGCACACACAAGGCGTGAGAAAATACCGCAGAAACAAACCTGAAATAGTTTAGTATTGGAAACAGAAAACAACCTTGCATAGTCTATCAATAACATGAGCTACCATCGTGCAAATGACCAGAAAACAACCTCTTTGCTCATATTAAAAATATCGAGCAAACCTATTGTCCAACCAATAACATACAGTCAGTGCAGGATCTGTCTCCTATATGGCAAACATTATTCACTGTGGGCAGCCACCTCAACATCATCAGTATTAACATTGCCTAACGAAGCACTGTTTGTAAGTCGTAGCCAGAAAATGCAGAGTTCAGCAAACACGAGGTTACTGACACGTCTTGCGCCGTTTTATGCACTGCAAGACCACAGCCCTGGCAAACAGGTTAAAAGTACTTTAAAAATGGCCACAAACAGCCTCGACCGCAAAAACCATTTATTCCGGTGGTATCCGGTTTTTTAGTTTTTGACCATCCTCAGTCCATCAGATCATGATGGTAGGCGGTGGCAACAACACCCTCTTCATTCACTGCCACCGCCTACCACCGTGGTATGAGGGTCTGAGGATGGTCAAAAACCGACTGAAACCGGTCACCATCGAAGTAAATGTTTCTGCGGGCAAGGTTGCTTGTGTTTATTTATAAAACAAGAACTATACAAATCAAAAAACTTCTCCTTGGAGAAATAATTAATGATTTAAATAATGACATACTGCACGAGTTATTTATTACAAGTAACTGGTTCATTTTTTCATTATTTAAATCACGAATGACCCAAAAACATCGATTATGCTGAACAAAATTAAGAACAAATCAGTCACAACAACTGTTTGTGAAGGTTCGCAAATGCGCTGAATTTGTACAAGTCTGACCTGAGCTGAGGGCCCCAACGAAGAATAATTCAAGTTTGAGATTCACTTGTTAGCCGAAATATTACGCGAGGTAAAGTCTACGGCCGATACCAAAGTCCTTACACTCGACGATGTGGACGCCACGTCCTGGTGACGGCGGCTCCTTCGGTCGGCGATAGCTGGGACACGGTACGACGCCGCAGGTTCGGAACTTCCCGACAAGGCTCTGATTGAAGAACTGAGGATGCAGTCGGTGCCTCGTCCAGAAACTTAACGTCGGTCTGGTCGGAGTGTCTCTGTGCTAGTGTAAATACCCAGGCGGCGCAGCAGTAGCAGAGGAACTATTTACGATCACGTGTTCCACGGAAGCAAACAGCTACCGTCTGCTGGTATCGTCAGCGTACTTGATCGTGGCTCTGTATCTGCTGATGTAGCCCTTTTCATGCTAGGCTGCTCGTATAGCACAGGTGTTAGAGGGTTTGCAGCTCTGTTGGGCGGATGGCCCGTACACCGCAGGACGGTGCATGGTGGAGGGAACTGTATATTGCTACTAGTCATTTCCTCTCATGTTCCACTTGCAAGAGTGAGGGAAAAACGACTGTCTGAAACCCCCAGTACGAGCCATAATTTCTCTTCTCTTCATAGTCCTTCCGCGAAATGTAATATGGTGGCAGTAGAATCGTTCGGCACCAAACACCAATGCACTAGATTTGCGCAGTAGTGTCTTGTGGAAAGAGCGTCCTCTTCCACCTAGAGATTCCCATTTGAGTTCGCGAAGCATCTCCCTTGCATGCCAGTCGAACCTGCCAGTAACAAAAGTAGCAGCCCGCCTCTGACACGTTCCGATGTCTTCCTTTAATCCAACCTTGTGGGGTCCCAAATACTCGAACAGTACTCAATAATGGGTCGCGCCAGCGATCTATCCGCTGTCTCCTTTAGGGATGAGATACACATTTCCTAAAGTCTCCTAATGAAACGAAGTCGAGAATTCATCTTCCCCACTGCCAAGATGACGTGTTCATTCCGTTTCATATCTCTTTGTGACGTCATGTTATAGATATTTAATCGAAGGTACTTCGCCAAGCTGCACACTACTAATCACTACTAATGTTGATTGGTTGGTTGGTTTTGGGGAGGGGACCAAACAGCGAGGTCATCGGTCCCATCGGTTTAGGGAAGTATGTGGAAGGAAGTCGGCCATGCGCTTTCAAAGGAACCATCCCGGCATTGCACGAAGCGATTTAGGAAATCCTAAATCAGGATGGCCGGACGCGGATTTGAACCGTCGTCCTCCCGAATGCTAGTCCAGTGTGCTAACCACTGCCCCACCTCTTCCGGTACTACTAATGTTGTATTCCAGTGTTACAGGACTGTTTTTCCTATTCATCTGCTTTAGTTAAGCTTTTATACATTTATAGTAAGCTGTCAGTCATAAAACCAGCTAGAATTTTTGTCTAAGTCCTCTTCAATATTCGTACAGTCACTCAACGACGACACATTCATACAGAGCACGGTGAGAGTGCAGCGTCATCAGTAAACAACTGCAGATTGCCGCTCATCCTCTCCGTCATATATAGAGTATAAAAGCGGTCCTATCACACTTCCCTGGGGCACTGCTGACGTTGCCCTTGTCTGTGGTGTACACTCGCTGTCGAGGACCTCATACTGGTTTCTATTACTGAAAAAGCCTTCGAGCCACTTACATATATGGGAACCTAAACCGTATACTAGGACTTCCGTCAACAATCTGCAGTGGTATACCGTGTCAAATGTTTTCCGGAAATCAAGGAATATGGAAACTGCCTGTTATATACCATCCATGGTTTGTAGGACATCATATGAGAAAAGGGCAGGCTGAGAACAGCAAGAGTAAAGTTTTCTAAATCCGTGGTTATTTCTGGACAGAAGCTCTTCTATCTCAAGGAAATTTATTATACACACATAAAAAAAGTTTTTTATTACCTCGGTTCCGAGAGTTACGGAACCTGTACAGAAAATTGGAATTGAAATCAACATAAACATCGTTTCCGCTATTTGTATTGCTCATGAAAACCACACATTGCATGTTGTACCACCATATAGCGAGACCTTCAGAGGTGGTGGTCCAGATCTCTGTATACGCTGGTACCTCTGACGATTGTCTGGTTGAAGGCAAATGCGACACTCATCGGTGTCGAGAACGTGATGGCAACACTTAACGTTCCATTCGTCATGTTGTTGGGCCTATCTGTACCACGCTGCTGGTGTCGTGGCTCGCCATGGACGTCGGAGTGAAGTTGCACATCATGCAGCCTATTGCACACAGTTTGAGTCGTAACACGGCGTCCTGTGGCTGCACGGAAAGCATTATTCAACATGGTGGTGTTGCTGTCAGGGTTGCCATAGTCCGTAGGTAGCGGTCATCCGTTGCAGTAGTAGCCCTTGGGGGGCCTGAGCGAGGCATGTAATCGACAGTTCCTGTCTCTCTGTATCTCCTCAATGTCCAAAGAACATCGCTTTGGTTCACTCCGAGACGCCTGGACACTTCCCTTGTTGAGAGCCCTTCCTGGCGCAAAGTAACAATGCAGACGCGATCGAACCGCGGTATTGACTGTCTAGGCATGGTTGAACTACAGACAACACGAGCCTTGTACCTCCTTCCTAGTGGAATGACTGGAACTGATCGGCTGTCGGACCTCCTCCGACTAACAGGCGCTGCTCATCTGTTTATTGTTTACGTCTTTGGGCGAGTTTAGTGAAAACACTGAACAGTCAAAGAGGCTGTGTCTGTGATACAATATCCACAGTCAATGTCTGTCTTCAAGAGTTCTGGGAACCAGGGCAATGCAAAACTTTTTTTGATGTATGTATTTCAACTTAGAATGTGTTCAGGAATACTGTAGCAAACCGACCTCCAGGGCACTGATCTGTAGTTATGGTTTCTGTTCAGTACAGCCGCTGCTAAGCACAGCTAGCTGTATTCACATCACGTACGTAGCATAATTCCAGTTGTCTGACACGCAAGGGGAAACCAACACACTACTACCAATAGTCATGTTCCGGCGCATCAAGTCTGCTCACCAATCCGGCCCGTAATACCGCCGCGACTGCAGGTGAACTGACGTCAACAATGCACCCAAACTGCAGCAGGCGGCCGACCAGCGCCGTCCACACTCCTGAACCCGCTCAAAGTTCCCTCTCTCAAAACTCTGCGCTGGAAGATAACTGTTTCTTCGACCAGAGAGCGCATGCCCCGTCACCCAGAGGCTATCGACAGGAAGTAGTGCCAACCTAGTAACCCCAGGACAAATAATGCCGTTCTTGGATATTGTGCCAAGTTTCCCTGGATAGCTAGCCCTCAAAGAGGTGAGGCATCATTGAGCTGAAAGAAAGCAGGAGACGTCCAGTTTTCTCACAGCAGTGTCGGCGGCACATCGTCGTGCAATAACTTTGAATAATGAGCTACTTGGGCTGAATTAAGAAGGATCCAACAATACGAGAACTCCAAATTCCACTCAAAACTCACTTTCGATTCGTCAATTACTTTCGATGAATCCCTCCAGTGATGGATGACATCTGACCAGTATCTGTGATTTTGTTTATCTCTCCTTCCGCATATTAATTAGTCTCATCCGTAAACTGTATGTCACTTAGTCATCTGTGCAATAAAGCTCTTACCTTCCTAATTTCAACCAGTAACTCTTCATCAGGCACTCGAACTATCCATCTAATCTTCTGCATTCCTCTGTAAGAGGAGCAACCGCTTTTCGTTCATTTTGCGTGTCACTCAACGTGACGATCTGTAACGTCCCCGGTGAGGTTTTATAACATTTTCAAACTGTAAGGGTGCCATCTATGGTTGGTCGAAACTCTAATTATCGATATTTCACCAAGATGGCTCTAGTACTGAGCTCTGGACTTTTGATAATCGATGGCAGAAAAACAACTGATGTTGCGTCATTGGTAGCAGTTTTCGATTATCCATATTTCAGTTTTTCTACTGTAGAGCCAGTTTGACAGAATTTCGTTAGAAATTTCTCCAACGCTTTGTGGGTGACGCGTGCAATGAGTTCGACATTTACGCCACTTACAACAAAGAAACAACAGTCATCACCGAAGAATGAATGAAGCTATGCTCAAATGAAAGGAACCATTGTTTTACCCCTGTGATTCTCTATCTGAAACGTCCTGATAGATTAAAACTGTGCGTCGCACCGGAACTCGAACCTGAGACCTTCGCCATTCGCGGGCAAGTGCTCTGCCGACTGAGCTACCAAGCACGACTCACGACGCGCGCCTACAGTTCTACTTCCGCCAGTACCTCGTCTCCTACCTTCCGCACTTCACTCTCCTGCGAAACTTGCAAGACTAGCACTCCTAGAAGAAGAGATATGGGAGACTGTTTTCAGACAGAATTTTCACTCTGCAGCGGAGTGTGCGCTGATATGAAACTTCCTGGTAGATCAATACTGTGTGCCGGTCCGGGACTGAAACCTGGGACCTTTGACTTTCACGGGCAAGTGCTCTAGTGAATAGGCTACCTAAGCTGTCACACAAGCTGTGACAAGACATGTCTGCGCACTATACTATCTTCCAGCTAGTCCCGCAGGATGTACAGGAGAACTTCTGTGAAGTTTGGAAGGTAGTGGAAGTATTGGGTGAAGTTCAAAATGGCTCTGAGCACTATGGGACTTAACTGCTGAGGCCGTCAGTATCCTAGAACTGAGAACTACTTAAACCTAACTAACCTAAGGACATCACACACATCCATGCCCGAGGCAGGATTTGAACCTACGACCGTAGCGGTCGCGTGGTTCCAGACTGTAGCGCCTAGAACCGCTCGGCCACTCCGGCCGGCATGAGGTGAAGCCAAGCTGCCTAAGTGGATCGTAAGTTGTGCTTGGATAGTTCAGTCGGTAGAACATTTTCCCGTGAAAGGCGGTGGTCCCAGTTTCGTGTTGCGGCCCAGAAGGCAGTTTGTGTTCTAGGAAGTTTCAAATCAGAAAGTCTGAAATATCTGTTTGATATGTCACATGACTCCCCTTTCCATTTGAACAATACGAAATATTCCCGACATATTGTCGGTGGAACAGCGACCAAAACAGTACTGAAAAAGTATATGTTTGTGTCTACAGTCACAGTTTATTTATTTTGCCTACTGGCTGCCGGTTTTGGTAAACACTACCATTCTCAGGCTGTCCAAAGAATTCGGTTACATAGTTAGAACAGTAGTGCAAGAGCAATTAACAAAAATACCATCCTTTATGACGGCAAATATATGGTGTATAGTGAATCTTAAAATATATAGGTTGCCTGTTACCCCGCCGGCCGGTGTGGCCGTGCGGTTCTAAGCGCGTCAGTTTGGAACCGCGTGACCGCTACGGTCGCAGGTTCGAATCCTGCCTCGGGCATGGATGTGTGTGATGTCCTTAGGTTAGTTAGGTTTAAGTAGTTCTAAGTTCTAGGGGACTGATGACCTCAGTAGTTAAGTCCCATAGTGCTCAGAGCCATTTGAACCTGTTACCCCTGGCATGCATTTGTCACGCTTGCTTCTCAGGCAGGTGTGTCAGTAAGTGAAAGAGAGAGAGGTTAATGTTGAGCTTTAAACAGATGTAAATTTTGGCCAAGAAGGACACGACTGTCGCCTGTGTACAGAGTATATTTTATTATTTTTCTTACCTCTTAAAAAAGTCACAATGATAAAGATATCTAAAAATAGCATCAGTTATGAAAATGAGAAATTGCATAACGAAGTACTCCCCACTGTAATGAAAAATTAAAAGTAAAATCGCAAATGTGTTCAGCCAAGTTTAAATTTAACGGTTACATACAGCATATACCAATATAAAACATCAATCTGACCACGGATGTTTAAATTAAACAAGTGTCGTCATAATAAGATTACATAATAAAAATGCAAAATTAATTTTTATTGAAAGGAAATCAAGCGTCCACAGTGAATAGTGACTACTGTGGCTATGTTTCTATCTCGCGACCGTCTGTTGACGATCTTTGGCCGCATCTCCAGTTTCATGTTTGTGCAATGTGTACGCTGGGGCTCTCAGTGACGCTGCAACGTGCCATCTCCACGCCATATGGCAGCTCATCGACCAGCCATGGCCGCCGTTAACTACCTCATACAGGCAACGTGCAGTTATGAAAGTCTATAACGACGGACTTCGAACAATTCGAGTTTCATCCAGGATGGCGTGTTCCAAAAGGGACCACCATATTGGTAATATAGCCTCAAAGGTTTTCCCTCTCCCCGTCTCATACTATTTGACTTAAAGTGTCTGTTTATACTCCTGTTTTGTTTTAGATAGTTGGTCCACACCTTTGACCTGTATTTCTAGCTGTAACTGCACCCGGATTTTCTTGGTCGTCTTATACGTATAAAAGTGCCGTAGTCTGGCTACCGTTTGGAACTTTACGTGTACCACGTTGGTCGTGCGAGCCGCTGCTAGACTCGGCGCAGAGCTCATTGCTTTCTGGTTATTGTACCGGCACGATAACCGCGCCTGCGGGCCAAATTCTAAAGTGAATTCATTATTTCGGGTTGCCTGCCACAATTCCACTTAGTATATACTTGCATGAGTTGATACAAAAGCTATGAGATAGAATAGAAGTAGCCATTCTGATTTGGGTGTCTCAATCAAAGGAGCCCCTTCCATGTAATTAAAGCACCCCCACAATATCAAGCAGCCTCATTCAGTTTGCTTTGCCCGCTGTACACGATTCTCCCCGAAGGCTTTCAAGTTCTGCGATGAACACGATGTTGTGCACCAGACAGGTAGCTGCAGTAACATAATGTCTGGATATCACATCTATAGAGCCACATGACTTATTTTATTTGTCTGTCCGCTGTAAATGGGCAGCTTTGTGACCGCAAGGAGTAATGATTTCTTACGTGCAACTCTACGCCATGTCACTACGAGACGTAATTCGTTGCAGTGAGTTCCTTTGGAAACAGGTCGACTACGGTCTGATGCAACATCCAACAACAGTTGCTGGTCCGTAATGAAGCGACTATTAGCCAGTCGTTGACGGGACCAGTCCGATCTGATCGTCCTTCGACAGTAGTTGTATGTCGGGTGGTTATGATTAAAGTGCAGCTACTCACGGAGGCCCAGCGCGGGCAACAATTATCGCACGGCAGCGAACCTGGCTAGATATTCTAATGCCTTAACGAGGAAACGATTTTCGCTGGTGAAAAATTAGCTGCAACTAACGTGGCGCTGTGCACTGTTTGTATGAAGGTACGACATCCACGCTGTCATTTGGCAAGCCATAACGTGAGCGAGCAGTATGGCTATCGAGAAGAGATCCGTGCGCAGTTAGTGAAACTGTTTTATATGAAAGATAGCAATTACAGTGCTGCATTGAGAATCGTCGACTGAAAGTTTACAGGAGGGGGCCGATGGCATTAAATGGTTTAAAGAAGACACGAATGAAGTTCGAAATCAAACTTTGTATGCTCTCGGAAGAGGAAGGCGTCCTATGCCGGTGGAAGTTACTGATGAGATTGCTGTAACTGACCGTGCAACAGGTGCCCCATGTAGTCCTAGTGCTCGTCAAACGTCACGGTTTAATTTTTTTTTTTGTGTGTGTGGGATCAAAAATCTAAAAAACCTCTCTCACACCGGCCTGATTTAGCTTCACTGATCAGGATAGTAAAAACATGCGTATATTAAGGGAATTTTCATTGACAAAGCGGGCTTATCACATTCACACAGTTCAATACTGTTCTATCCTGATTAAATTGAGCTTAACTTAAATTCCATAAGGCAGTGAAGCAATTTCGAAGTCTCGGTGCGACGAAAATTGTCAGTCGATCTCCTGGAAACATTTGTAATAATTATTAACTTTCGGTGATCACGTGGGGAAGACCCGAGATCTGCTGGTAAGACCGTGTTAGCCTATTTATTTGAAGTAACTGGATATCTTGAGCATACAAAACGGCAGGTTCGTCCAGTGTAAATCAGACGTTCCCCACTGATCCCGTGCAACACAGCGTAGTAAGCAGACACTGTCAATAATAAACAGTTAAATAATACGCGAACACACTTACTTTAGTTTAGTTCATGTATTAATTTCCTTCTCATACAGAATCTCATCAAGATGGCGACTAGCCCAACAATACATACATATACATGCTCCTTTCACGACTAATCGGCAAGAAGTCCTCTATTCTTTTCATAAGAGAAAACATAGATAGCAGAGCAGCTATTCCATGGACGCTCCAAGGAATAATTGGGCTTGAAACTACTTTGCATTGATAATAGGTAAGATAAGAAGAGATATTTCAAGATATGTACTGAGTTATATAATTTATAAAATTTCTGAAAATATCGCGGAGAGACCGCTGCAAGAGACATTACATCGGGGATTGTTTATACCAAGCTCAGTGTTTTACACTGGTGCCCGTACAAGATCCAGACGTTGCAGCAACTGAAACCTCATGATACACAACAATATTCTGAATGTACTCCTTGGTTTCTGGCATGGATCGAAGTTGCCATGTGACCGGACGAGGCACAGTTTACTCTACAAGGTGCAGTGAATACACGGAACAGCCGAATTTGGGGTACTAGTAAGCCGCGTATTGTGCACGAAGAGCCACTGCATTCGCCGTATGTGACTGTGTGTTGTGAATTCACGAGCTCCATTCTTCTTTGAAGAGAATACTGCCAGCGGAACTGTCAGGTCTACGGCGACGTTTGCACGTCATCCACACCTCCTCGTACAGCATCCAACTTAGTGGAAACTTCTGCGTTCATGCAACACTGGGCAACACCTCATGTCGCTAGCCCATTGAAAGATCTGCTTAATGCAATCTTCTGTGAACGTATTATCTCCGTAGATTTTTCAGATGCATGGCTTGCAAGATTAACTGATCTGATCCGACTGACGCTTAGTTCTAGGCATATGTAAAAGAATGCGATTACCAGAGACACGTTCGGTCCCTACCTGTTTTGAAGGGCGGTGTACAGGAACACGTAGCTCACATTCCACCGAAATTGCTGCTAACAACTTGAACATGTCGTTTTTACGAATGCAGGATCTCGTCGACGTATCTGGTGCTCATTTTGAACAAACGGTGTAAGTGGCGGCTAATAATGAAATCAACATTAAGCCTTTCTCATTTGTTTGATCCTTCTTCTCACGACTCGTTCCTAATCGATTACATAAGGAAACTTTTCTATACGTCTTTCTTGCATTCACAGCCCCGTATTTTGCAACTGGTCGCCAAAATTGGAACTAATATTTTTTCCAGAGGAAATCGATTCCGCATCAACGCCTTAGGGTAACTACCAATTTTCGCTGTCACACTATAATTACAGCCTACATTGGACTTCCTTGAGTAGCTCCACTTTAATTATTAGGTCGGGACTTTCACTTGTTTCACGGAATTTGTAGGGCTGTGTGCGGTGATAGCGCTGTGAAATCCGCCAGTTGATTTACCGTCGGTTCGTTCAGAGGCAATGACAACGATTTGCAGCTCCGAAAACTAGATCACGTCACACATCGCGAACGGGATGGTGTCCTGAACCACATCTGTGGACACAGAAAATTAGTCTGCTCTTCCTAAGAAGCTGCCCATCAGTCAATCTCGTTCCATGTCTAATGGTACCTGAAAGTAATATTCATTTCGAATTGCTAGGTGTCTACACTTTTTTTTATCGGGAGTTTAGTTCCTCCTTAGGTTATAAAGGAACGGGTTCCATTCCCAGTCTGATAAACACTTCTAATTTGTCATGCCATTAGAATGTCGTTGCATTATGCCTACTGGAGTTTCAGCACAGTACGTAAATAAAATACAGACATCTAATGCTCCAGTGGCATGGTATCTGTGAAAAACATAGGTGTGTTCGAGTCTATTATCATTACGTGCCTTCGTCGAAAGTAGGGAGTACTACGCCAGCCAATCACTGCGATCCGTTGGGCCAGAGGACTGTCGGCAAGGCGTGGAGGCCCATGGCACGCCGCCAGCTCCCGCCGGGCGTTAATAACCTGCCGACACTTTATCGCCGACATTAACGTCTGTTGACTGTCTGGCGCGCGGCTGTATTAATTCCGCCAATGGCTGCCGCCTCCGCGCGCTCAGGTGTGACAGCACAGCACCGTTTGTATCGCGTAATATTCTTTGCGTTCAGTTTTCTGCTCTTCTACCCTTGTACTTACAATGATCGATCTGACTTCTCCGTTATTAGTTTTCTGCCCAGGTTCGCCTAATTTCCACTTCCCTTTATGTTGTCTGTCATCTCATATCTCCTTCTTCCTCTCAATCTCCTCCCATGTACTAGACCTCCCGAAGTGTCTTTTAGCTGGCACTCTCTTCTCAACGAATGTCACATCCTGTTCTTTTCCCTTCACTTATAACCTGCAGCAGGCTTCTTCTCTCTCCAACCCTTTCCACCATTCTTACGTTACTCACTCTTTCCACCCATCTTATCCTCTCCATTCTCCTCCACATCCATGTCTCAAATGCTTCTAGCCTTTTTTTCATCCTCTCGTCTCAGAATCCATGTTTCCGACCCATAGAGTGTCACACTCCAGATAAAGCATTTATCAAGTCTTTTCCTCAAATACTTATCAAGTTTCCCACAAAACAATATTCTCTTTCTATTGAATGCCTTCTTAGAGATAGCAATGCAAGTTTTCACCTCCTGAAGGCCTCTCAGGTCTGCAGTGCTCCTACTTCTAAGATATTTAAATGGCCTTACTTGGCTAATAATAACTTGTCCGTCTCTTTTCGATCACCATACTCTTTATTTTTCCTGTACTAATTCTCAGCCGGCCGCGGTGGCCGAGCGGTTCTAGGCGCTTCAGTCTGGAGCCACGCGACTGCTACGGTCCCAGGTTCGAATCCTGCCTCGGGCATGGATGTGTGTGATGTCCTTAAGTTAGTTAGGTTTAAGTAGTTCTAGGTTCTACGGGACTGATGACCTCCGATGTTAAGTCCCATAGTGCTCAGAGCCATTTGAATAATTTGAACTAATTCTCATCCCATATTCCACACAAGTATCATTCAGGTCTCGGTCTCTTAGCATTTTATTTACAGTTCGTTCACTTCCTGCCACTAATGTCATCACCAGATCATATACACTCTGTTCTGTTTCCACCAATACACACTCCTCATTTTTACCGGAGCATCAATATATTTCACAGCTTTAATTTTTTGTCTGTTGCGAATTTTCTCAAGTCCTACAACTTTTTTTTGGCCAAATTATCGTAGATCTCCCTGCGATAAGCTGTTCTAAATTCACCTTCTTTCTCTTTCGTCCTGTGGCCGAAGCAAGGACGGGCTGTTTCAGACGCGGTCCTCTGCAGAACGGGGCTCTTTTCAGCCAAACGTCGGCGGGCTGGAAGCGGGAGAAGAAGTGGGATTACCTGGAAGAGGATTAAGAGCTCCTCCAATTATCTAACAACCAACATAAACCTCACGAAAACCTCCGACCACAAGAGGGGAGTAAGTTAATTGTGTTCTGGGATAACACTGTGCGCGACCCACCACATCTCGTGTGTTTATGTCTGTCTGTAATTGTGTATCACAGAGAAACGGCGGTGATTCGTTCATGGTTTCCAGCATATGTCACTAAGAATCCAATGATATTTCCTTTATCAATTCATATAATTTTTTTGGAAGTTAAATATCACAGCCAGCGTTTACACCTTAGCTGAGGCACTAGACTTAAGTTAGGGAGAAACCGCCGGAAATCCTCATCCACCTTTCGATATACACTCCTGGAAATTGAAATAAGAACACCGTGAATTCATTGTCCCAGGAAGGGGAAACTTTATTGACACATTCCTGGGGTCAGATACATCACATGATCACACTGACAGAACCACAGGCACACAGACACAGGCAACAGAGCATGCACAATGTCGGCACTAGTACAGTGTATATCCACATTTCGCAGCAATGCAGGCTGCTATTCTCCCATGGAGACGATCGTAGAGATGCTGGATGTAGTCCTGTGGAACGGCTTGCCATGCCATTTCCACCTGGCGCCTCAGTTGGACCAGCGTTCGTGCTGGACGTGCAGACCGCGTGAGACGACGCTTCATCCAGTCCCAAACATGCTCAATGGGGGACAGATCCGGAGATCTTGCTGGCCAGGGTAGTTGACTTACACCTTCTAGAGCACGTTGGGTGGCACGGGATACATGCGGACGTGCATTGTCCTGTTGGAACAGCAAGTTCCCTTGCCGGTCTAGGAATGGTAGAACGATGGGTTCGATGACGGTTTGGATGTACCGTGCACTATTCAGTGTCCCCTCGACGATCACCAGTGGTGTACGGCCAGTGTAGGAGATCGCTCCCCACACCATGATGCCGGGTGTTGGCCCTGTGTGCCTCGGTCGTACGCAGTCCTGATTGTGGCGCTCATCTGCACGGCGCCAAACACGCATACGACCATCATTGGCACCAAGGCAGAAGCGACTCTCATCGCTGAAGACGACACGTCTCCATTCGTCCCTCCATTCACGCCTGTCGCGACACCATTGGAGGCGGGCTGCACGATGTTGGGGCGTGAGCGGAAGACGGCCTAACGGTGTGCGGGACCGTAGCCCAGCTTCATGGAGACGGTTGCGAATGGTCCTCGCCGATACCCCAGAAGCAACAGTGTCCCTAATTTGCTGGGAAGTGGCGGTGCGGTCCCCTACGGCACTGCGTAGGATCCTACGGTCTTGGCGTGCATCCGTGCGTCGCTGCGGTCCGGTCCCAGGCCGACGGGCACGTGCACCTTCCGCCAACCACTGGCGACAACATCGATGTGCTGTGGAGACCTCACGCCCCACGTGTTGAGCAATTGGGCGGTACGTCCACCCGGCCTCCCGCATGCCCACTATACGCCCTCGCTCAAAGTCCGTCAACTGCACATACGGTTCACGTCTACGCTGTCGCGGCATGCTACCAGTGTTAAAGACTGCGCTGGAGCTCCGTATGCCACGGCAAACTGGCTGACACTGACGGCGGCGGTGCACAAATGCTGCGCAGCTAGCGCCATTCGACGGCCAACACTGCGGTTCCTGGTGTGTCCGCTGTGCCGTGCGTGTGATCATTGCTTGTACAGCCCTCTCGCAATGTCTGGAGCAAGTATGGTGGGTCTGACACACCGGTGTCAATGTGTTCTTTTTTCCATTTCCAGGAGTGTAGTTTTTCCTCCACATGTCTATTCGCATTTGGTGAATGCCGCAACGTTTATATTTAACAACTCACGGCCAGTTTCGCTTCCCCGCTGCACTCTAATGAGCAGCTTGTTGGAGAAAGGTTATAATCTCCCTTCCTTCCAAAGAAACACGATGATTTCCACCGTTAATGAGGAAATCAGCTACAGTTGCGGAGAACTCTTTGAATAGGAATAAATAAACTGTTATCTAGAAATACGAAAGAATTCGGTAATACATAAAACGCATGCGAACATCATTCCCAAATTTCATATCACCTTAAGGGGCTAATATTAGAAATCGTATGTTCCTACATGCCATGGTATTAAGTTTCTTGTGGGTATCCACGGCATGTGACCTGTGGTGATCGTTCTTTCATCGTTTGTGGCCGGGTGATATTGTGTCATGGACCATATTTTGGTCCTTCCATCTCGTACATTGTATACGTACGTTAACATGCAAATGCAGTGGTTCTTGAATGACATCACAGCCTCCAAGACCATACACGCTGAAGGAACAAAAATCGTATCACCAAGACAGAAAAAAAACTTGCCAGGCGTGTTTTTACATCTCAAAGAGGATGTCTATTCAAATTTCGTGCTAGTCGCATAAGAGTGACACTAGCAGTGTCACTATGAGGATGCAAATCAGGTTTGCTTTAAATACGAGCTGTAATGGTAGTGAGTGTTACATAGCTTTGAGATTGGACGTGCTGAGTTGATGTTAGTCAAGAATGCCTTCAGGTGACAGAGACGCCCAACACCTCACTAAGTTTGAACAGGATCGTGTAATAGGCCTGCGAGAAGCTGGTTGTTCCTTCTGTCTTATTGCAGAAAGTCTTGGCAGGAACGCAGCCACTGTGCATGACTGCTGGCAGCGGTTATCAGGAGAATGTACGGTAGCAACAAGATCGGGCTCCAGACGGCCACTTGGAACTTCCGAGAGGGATGACCATCGTGTTCACCGTATGGCTCTGGCCACCGTACAACACTTGCAACAGCAATCTGAGAAGCAATTGGTACCATACTGACACAGCAAACTGTTACAAATCAGGTACTTCAAGGACAGCTCCGAGCCAGAGCGCAGCGTGCAGTTCCACTGAGCTCAAATCACCGGTGCCAAGCGAGAGCTCATCAAAGGGCAGGGTGGAGGTCTGTTGTGTTTTCTGATGAAAGCTGGTTACGCCTCGGTGCCAGTGATGGCCTTACGTTGGTTAGGAGGGGGTCAGTTCAAGATCTGCAGCCACGCCGTCTGCGTGCTAGACACACTGGAGCTAAGCCTGGAGTTACGGTCTGGGGTGTGATTTCGTATGACAGCAGGAGCACTCTCGTGGTTAACGCACGCACCTCGACTACAAAATTGTACTTCAGTCTGGTGATTCGACTTTTTGTGCCACCATTCATGATCGGTATTCCAGGCGCTGTTTTCCATCAGGATAACGCTCGCCCATATAACACTTTTCTAACCGAACATGCTCTACAGAGTTTCAATCTGTTGCCTTGCCTGCTCGATCACCTAATCTGTCTCCAGCACGTATGGAACATAATCGGACGACAAGTCCAGCTAGATCCACAAACAGCATTAACCGTCTCTGTATTGATCAACCAAGTGCAACAGACACGGAATTCCATCCCGCAAACTGACAGTCGGCACCTGTACAACACAATGCTTGCACGTTTACATGCTCACAGTCAACATTCTGAGGGCTACACCGGTTATTAATGTACTAGCATTTCACTTTCAAAATGGCTCTAAGGATTATGGGACATCGGAGGTCATCAGTCTCCTAGACTTAGAACTACTTAAACCTAACTAACCTAAGGACATCACACACATCCATGTGCGAGGCAGGATTCGAACCTGCGACCGTAGCAGCAGCGCGGTCCTGGACTGAAGCACCTAGAACAGCTCGGTCACGGCGGCCGGCATTCCACTTTCGCAATGGCTTATCTCACGCTTACATTAACTGTGAACTTGCAATGTTAATCACTTAAATATGTTACCTAGCAAAATATAATCCCGAAATGCCAGTGTTGCGATTGTATTCCACCAATGTATTTGTGTATTGACGGAAGTAAAGTCATCTTTCAAGAAAAGACTATGTACTAAATTTGAAAAAAAATTCAGTTGGTGTGTATGTCGCTTAATATCTCAACGAATAACAATCGATATGTTTGGATATTAGAAGCTAACAATTACATGTTCATGACGCCCGCACTAGAAGAATAGATAATCAAACGAATTAAATGATAAATTCGAAATTCTACTCCCAAAATTCTTACGCAGTTATCACAGTACCTTTCAGGATCAGCTCTGCTTATGTAAAAAACTGTTAATTCAAACTTTCTGTACAAAATGCAGGCACTATGTATATCGACAGATTACTCAGCGACGCATCACCCAGCAGCGCTTGTTTTCTGTTGCTACAAAACTCGAGCTGCTATAGTCATAGCAAACAGGTCTGTCAGAATGTTAGAACCCCCAAAGAACGACTGTATCCCTGTGGGATATGGTAACCGAAATGCGCAGCGATCAGTTCAGCCATGATCAATGCAGCAGCGCAACTCACGTGCTCCCTAAAACCGTGCTACAGTTATACCGAATAAACCAACGCATTGTCATTGGCTCGTAACCCAGGGAATTACAAAGAACATGTTAAAGAAATGATACGTAAATACCTTCGTTCCTCAACGTCTACTCGGGAAGAACACAGGCTTGAAATCACTTTACCCCTTTCGGGACTCAACTGCGGGTTCAAATAAATACGGAAACATACATCGTAAGTGTGTGCTAAAAGTTACCTCGAAGTGCAACACAGGTGACAAAAGTCATGGCATATCGACATACACACATTCACATGGCGGTAGTATCGCGTACCAAGGTATAAAAGGACAGTGCATTGGTGGACCTGTTATTTGTACTCAGGTGATTCATTTGAAAAGGTTTCCGAAGTGATTATGATCGCATGACGGCAATAAGCAGATTTTGAACGTGGAATAGTAGTTGCAGCTGGACGCATGGGGACATTCAATGTCGAAAATAGTTAGGGCATTTAAAGTAGGAGATCCACAGTATCAAGAGTGAGCCGAGAACACCAAATTCCAGGCATTACCTTGCACCACGGATAACGCAGTTGTCGAAGGCCTTCACTTAACGACCGCAAGCAGTGCCGTTTCCGTAGAGTTGTCAGTGCTAACAGACAAGCAACATCGTTTGAAATGACAGCGGGAATCAATGTGGGGCGTACGATGTACGTATTCGTTAGATCAGTGAGCGAAATATGGCGTTAATGGGCTATGGTAGCACATGAATGACTAGAGCGTCTTCGCTAACAATACGACATCGACTACAGCGCCTCATGACCACATCGGATGGACGCTAGACGAGTGGAAAAGCGTGAACTGCTCAGATGGGAAGAGCTGATGATACAATTGGAATGTGGCGCAGACCTCACGAAGCGATGAACCTAGGTTGTCAACAAGGCGCTGTGCAAGCTGGTGGTGGCTCCATAACGGTGTGGGCTGTGCTTACACCGAATGGACTGGGTCCTCTAGTTCAACTGAACCCATCATTCGGCTACTTGAAAACCATTTGTAGCCATTCATGGATTTCAATTTCGGATGGCAGCGCCATATCACCGGGCCACCATTGTTCCCTATCGATTTCAAGAACATTCTGGACAATTCGAACGAATTATTTGGCCACCCAGACCGTCGGACATGATTATAGGATTATGGGACGTAATCGAGAGGCCATATCGTGCAAAAAATCCTGCACCGGAAACAGTTCCGCAGTTACGGACTGCTATAGGGGCAGCATGGCTCAGTATTTCTGGAGGGGACTTACAGGGACTTGTTGAGTCCATGCCATGGCGAGCTGCTTTACTACACCGGGCAAAAGGAGGTCATACGGGCTATTAGGAGGATCCCATGACTTTCATCACCTCAGTGTATATTCTCGCTTTGGGAAAATGTAAGAATTTCGACTGTTGGTTTTGCCTTATTCTGTTGCACTGAAAGAGGCGGTAGTACTTTTGTTCCCGTAGACGATTCGGGACCACAGTATGGCGTATTATTAAGGCTGCAACTGAGCTATGAATCGGCGCCAGCTGTTGAGTATTTTGTTCCTGTGTTAGCTTAACTTGAAACTACAGTCGAAAAGCGTTCGATTCTGCATGCTGTCTTTGGTAGTAATGTACGATTCGTTGCACTCGCCAGCATACACGGTTATTCTTCTGTCCTACCATAGCTTACCGGGTAAGGCTGCGTGCCTGGCCATTAACACCAGATGCCATGCCGGAGGCTGTGGCCCAGCGGTTCTAGGCTCTTCAGTCCGGAACCACGCGCCTGCTACGGTCGCAGTTTCAAATCCTGCCTCTGGCATGGATGTGTGTGACGTCCTTAGGTTAGTTGGGTTTACTTAGTTCTAAGTCTAGGGGACTGAGACCTCAGAGGTTAAGTCCCATAGTGCTTAGAGCCATTTAAACCAGATACCATGATGCGGCTAGCGTGTGCGGGGCTCCGGCAAAAGACCGGCCCTGGGGTTACCTGCTGCCTCCTCAGCGCTCGACACAGGCCGTGCTGTGTTCCACGCGCACGGCAGACGCACGGCGCTGAGTCGGCCATATCCATTGCCCTCGGTAGTCAACGACCAAACCGCTCCCCTTGTTTGACCATGCTTGCATTCATTTTTGGTGGTGAAGGGTCCTCCTTTCGAGTAGAATAAACTCAGTAATAGAGTCCTCCAAGCGTAGAGGGTTCTTTCACTCTTTTCTAGACATCAGTTTCGGCAGTAATTAACAGTTCCACTTAGTTTTCGCCTGATTTCGCCGGCCGAAGTGGCCGTGCGGTTAAAGGCGCTGCAGTCTGGAACCGCAAGACCGCTACGGTCGCAGGTTCGAATCCTGCCTCGGGCATGGATGTTCGTGATGTCCTTAGGTTAGTTAGGTTTAACTAGTTCTAAGTTCTAGGGGACTAATAACCTCAGCAGTTGAGTCCCATAGTGCTCAGAGCCATTTGAACCATTTTTTCGCCTGATTTCATTTCCACAGGCCGCATCTATTCATTATTACACAATTAAATTTAGGTTTTGGACGGTGTAAACACCGAACCTGATGTAACAAGAAAACATTTCAGGGCCCATTCGCTCACCTCCGAGAAGAACACAGCAAGTGCCGTAACCCGATTTCCCAGAAACTTTGCTCATCGGGAGAGAGGTCAAAATATGGGAACACATATCTCGACTTATCCGTAGATACTCGACCGCTTCTGAGAAAATGACGATAAAATTTGTCGAGGTACTATATATGCCTCTTACCGAGTAAACAGCTCAACCGAAGCGGTGGCGCTGTCTTCACAGTTTTGCGATTCGCTTTCGAGACCCGATTATTATTTTCATATTTTTTATGTTTTTATTATTATTATTTTTGTCCGTAGAAGTTGATACACGAATGCTTTCAATGTTTATGAAAATAACTTTGCCCTTCTTCGTCTACTAACTGTATGTCTTATAAATGAATTAAAAGATAACAAATAAATGAATGACAGAATTATTTAAAATAGCTTTCAGCGAAATTTGTGTCTTTTGGTTCATAACCAGCTGCAAGCGGCAGTTTTCGGTACAGTGATCCGTTATGTGTGATTTGCCACGAAAATGTTGCCAACGCCTGAAATCATCAGGAATATGAAGATGAGCTGAACTCTGCATTTTCAATTTCTATAGCGGTTTTTTCAGAGTTTCACTATTTCATAGAATTTTTTTAAAAATATGATGATCTTTCTATTAAAATGGATAACTGCTTTATCTTTGCTGAGATTAAAATTTTTCAGAAAAATGTGTTTACGATGAAACAAAGTGCAGATTTGTTAGTGAGGCTTAAGCAGGACGATTCAACAACAGTTTCTTTGGGTCAGGAGGACATTTTAAGCCATTTTTTCGAAATTACCTGTCAGAAAATGGCAACCTGAATCATCCAAATTACAAGAAGTATACTTTGGCAGGTCTTCTTCACTTGATAAATCTATCAAAGCTTCAGAACATCAAAACGAAAACTCTCGTGCAAAAGTAAAATTTGATTAAAGTACTTGACAATTGACTATTTTTTCATTGCGTAGGATGGTTAAAAAAAAAGCTGAAAAGTTTTTTTTTTCCAATCAAGGTATACCGAAATTTTGCATGTATTTCCAAAAAATATTGTGACCTAAGATGAAGGTCCGAAGTAGTCATTTTTGTACGGGAAATTTTATTTGATAACTGTAAGCCTCCGCGGAAAAAAATCTTGTAAACTTGATATTTTGTAGCGAAATAAATACACTTTCAGATAATACTTGCGACAAGAATTGATTAGGTATCGCCTTTGAAACTCAATGACTTAAAAATGACTTATTTTTGTGACAGTTTTTTTTACAAACTCCACGCTCACAAATATAACTCGAATACCATACATTCAAACGTCATAAAACTTGCAATAACTATGAATGAGCTACCCGACAACGAGGTCAAAAAAAGAGAGCTTGTCAACCTACCTATGTGAAGAGATCAATTTACTTGAATATGAGAGATATACAATCGAGTTTAAATTTATTGATAACTTTTAATTCCACTTAGAGCAAAAACAGTGAATCAAATAACATAATATTTACAGAATATGCCCATTATAAACTTTTGAGGCATCTTGCCAAGTTTTGCTGCTTTATCACGATTTTTCACTTAAAGATGGCAAATCAGACTAGGCCAAAATTTTTGTAATGTCACTGCTACATTTTTGTTGTCCATCATATAGGGGACTTTTATATAGCCTCTTGTTGCTAGTGGAAGAAATTCTGTCTGAATAACTCTCACTCTCTGCTCCCTTCTATCAGCTTATAGATTAAATCACTGATCAGGTTAGGAGGAGGCGTGATACATTATAGGCTTCTTCTCACAAAGTATTGAATTTATGATCTTGAAATTTGATCGTGCAACAAATCTCCATCCAAAATTTGAACAAAATCTTAGATGGTTCAGTGATGAACATCTTAAAAGTAGAGCACCTGTATATTATCTTTATTTGCTAGTCCTGATAATACATCTATACCAGCACTCCAATCAGAACGAGCATCTATATCCCTGGCGAAATAAAATGGGGAAAGGATGCTGTATTTTCCCAGGATTCTGTTTGCGTTTTGAAGTCAAACTATATCTGATGTAAATCGTGTTTTCAAAATTCTTTTATAGTTACATGGCCGAGGCTGTTTGCATCATGTAACTTGGAATAACCGGTTGGTAGGACATATTCTGAGGCATCAAGGGATCACAAATTTAGCATTGCAGGGCAGCGTGGAGGGTAAAAATCGTAGAGGGAGACCAAGAGATGAATACACTAAGCAGATTCAGAAGGATGTAGGTTGCAGTAAGTACTGGCAGATGAAGAAGCATGCACAGGATAGAGTAGCATGGTGAGCTGCATCAAACCAGTCTCAGGACTGAAGACAACAACAACAACTTGGAATAACAAAATGTGTGAGATTAGACCAAAGTGCTAAAATGAGACATTAACAATAAACATCAGAAATAAAGAACGTCAAGGAAGAAAAGTAGAAAGTAGCTGAATTCAGCAGTGATCAAGTTTCAAACATTTGTCAGATATTCAAAGGTATCGTGTGGCACTACTACTTCCACATCTGCGCTCATTCTATTCCTTCGTGCACTCAGTGGTCATTCAGGGTCCTCGTATGTTATTTACCAGTTTATAAATTAAGGAGTTGTCAATTAACTAGGTAAAAACAGACTTTTCATTAACATTTCATAAACCTAGGAGAATAATCTCGAAAAAAGGAGTGAAGCGCACAATTTATTAAGGGTTAATAATAGCTATAAGGCTTGCTTTGTAGAATTTTGGCTTAGTTACATAATCTTGGAATAAATATGCTAATGCGTTCCTCTAATTACTATTGTATTCGTACACAAATGAGTACAATTGAACGGGATACCGGCGAAATGTAAGCACAGAGTCATTAAAATTCCGAAGGCTTCGCGTGTAATGCATTCTGCTTCCGGAAGCTTGAATTACAAAGAAAAAAATACAATTAGGAATACGGACTTTGCAGACTACGTTATTCCAGTAGAGACTTTGAAGTTACGACTTTTTTTCCACTTCCTCTGCAAACGCTGTGCAAATTAGCATCGTAAATATCCGCGACACGCATCAGCCCTGGGAGAGGAAATATGGCAGCCTTCGCATTAATTTTCCGCCCCGTTTAGAGGGGGCGAAATCCAATTAAAACAGAAATATTATTTGAAGCTTCTGCCAAATATCACTTTCCAGAATTTGTAAATCACACCTCATCCCATACTAGTTCAAACGACTTGTTTGTGACGAGCCTTGCCTTGTTTGAAATGATTATAATTATACTTCAGAACTGAAAATCGCACTCTCCCGGTGGACGTAGAGTAAACTTTCCGAAGTGGTTTCGCTTATGTGTGACTCCGTGTTTAAAGGCTCGTATTTCGAACATAAAATATGTCATAAGTGTAAGAGTTTGAAAAGTGGACAGTAAGGAGGTAATGAAGGTCAGATTCGTGTGGTGACAAGACTGTGTGGGTCGAGGTTACATATTGTTGTTACAGAGGTTCGGGTAAGTGATAAGAGCAGCCGTATACATTGTCCAGGCACATTAATGCCACCTGCTATCAGGAGCTTGAATAACATCCTTTTGCATCGGGAATCGCTCCGAGAAGTGCAGGGGGAGAGAGTCAGTGAGGTTCTGGAAGGTACTGGAAGGAATGTGGGAGCATGTAGACTCCAGTACTGTGGCCAGCTGCTCTAGGTTTCTCGGTTGAGGACCCATATCGCGAACAGCCTGAACGAGATGGTCCCATAGATCCTCGACTGGGTTTTAATCCTGGAGTTTGGTGGCCAGGGAAATACGGTAAACTCATCCTGGAGCTCATCGAATCGCGCATGCACATTGCGAGCTGTGTGACGCGTTGCATTGTCCTGCTGGTAGATGCCATCATGCAGAGGAAAACAAACTGCATTCGAGGGTGGACATGGATCCGGCTATACTTGTGTTTATCCATAGCGCTCTCCAGAATGACGAGATCAAGATCACCAAGGAAATGCCACCAAATCGTTCCCCAGACCGTAACGCTTCCCTGGACTCTTCCGACAATTGTTGGGAGTGTTTGCGTTCAGACGTTTCATGCCGTACACGCCAATGGCCTCTGACCGATGTAGCATAAAAAGTGATTTATCTGGAAAGGCCATTTTTCGCCACTCAGTGGAAGTCCAGTTGCTGCAGTGGCGTGCAAATCCAAGCCTTCGTCGCCGATGATCAGTCAGCATGTAAGCATGAACCAGGTTCTCCAGGTTCCTGTTGCGGAGGACCATATGCTACATCGTTCGCTGAACGGTCGTTGAGGAGACACTGGTGGTAGCCACTTGGTTCTTCTGGGCGATCAGATGCTCAACAGTCGCACTTCTGTTCACCCGCACACATCGCAGCAGCTGTCGTTCACTCTCTGTCATCTACGGCCCATGGTACACCAACTGCATCGGTGCCTGTTGGATAGCGCCATTTTGCCATGCACGGTATACTTTAGCCACGGTAGCATGCAAATGGTTTACGAACTTACTCGTTTCGTAAATGCTTCCAGCCTTGGCACGAAAGCCAATAATCATGCCCTTTTGGACGTCGGATTAATCGCTCCGTTTCTGCATTATGACAACAAATGCACTGTTTTCGGCGTCCTTCCGACACGTTTTAAATACCCTCCACTGCTATTGCTGGTACCTGGCGTCTGTGAGTGATTATCAAACGCTGACATCCAACAAAGGCTTTTCTCATATACACATCTACATCTACGTGATTACCCTGCTATTCACAATAAAGTGCCTGTCGGAGGGTTCAATGAACCACCTTCAAGCTGTCTCTCTGCCGTTCCACTCTCGAATGGCACGCGGGAAGAACGAGCACTTAAATTTAGTCTACACGGTCACAGAACCACCTGAGCCTCTGATTCAGGCCCTCCACTCGGCTCTGCACCAAAGGACCACAGTCGGTTCTATCGACGATGCTGCAGATGATCCGCCTAAATCTCGCCAGGAAGACTGACGGTCTTTACCATTTCCGCTAGCCACCCAAAACGAGAGAGAGTCTCCTCCGATCAAAAGCGACATACGTCATTGGTACCGATAAGAGCCACCACCTGCAGCTGGCTGCACCGTGTACTCTTCACAGCGTCCAGAAGCAGCCTTTCCACATCCGGAATGACTGCCCCCAGTATTCACGCGGGGTGCACACTGACTTCCTTCCTCTCCTTGGCCCCATCACATGCCAACTTCGGATCTCCCAACTACTAACAAACCCACCCTCTGTGAACGTCCAGACCTTGCAGGCCAAGAAGCTTCCTCTGGAACAGTGTGGAAGACTGCATTCGGCTCAGAGACATCGTAAGCCACAGATAACGCCCGAAACCTGTTCGTTAAACGAACCTGGAAGGCCCTACGATCGGCCCCTCGGAAAGTTTTTCGCTACCTGCCAGACTTTGGAATGATCTCCAGCTCGACCACAGGTGAGGGGTCAACCTCAGTGCAGACAGTACTCAGGGCGGCCACAACAGTGGACCAAATGGGGGACACGTGGGACGTGCTCGGCGTCCCTCGTGTCCCCGCGTCCGACCCCCACAGTGATGCCCCTTGGTAGCAGCCTCAAGCTGTCGATGGAAGCCAATGCAGCCTGGAGCTGTGACTGAAGGGTCGCCAACGCAGCTCGCACTTGTACACAGCTGTCACATTAATATGACTGGAGCGTGTAATATGATTTGAACTGCCTTTGGACCAGAAAACAGTGTTAATACTGCCGCAGATAGATGCATGCAAAACACGAATATTTGGCAGTGGGATTTTATACCATTCTTGGAAATGAAATTGTTCCAGTTCCGTGACTGATGCTGGAGGATACTAGGGTCACATAATTATTTTACATAACATAATGACTACAGAAATCTTGAATACTGTGGCTTTGGGCACAAGGAAAGGCGTCACGTTTCGTTCTCGTGATTATGAAACCAACCTTCAGAATTTCTGAGGGCGTGTTTGAGGGCTTGAACATATGGAAAAAATGCCTACACCACTGAATGTTCATGTTCAGCTAAATGTTTTCTTAGACACTAACGAATATCTTTCTTTCAGTGTAACGTAAGACCCACTGCAAACCACGATTGGGCTCTTAACACATCTGTAAGTTTTTTTACTCAGGTATGACTGAAAAAAACCTGAAGCAACGATGGTAGATATTAGGATAGAGTTGACCATTATGGTTTTGATTCATGGCGACGTGCAACAGAATCCTGACTCTTCTCCACATTTTCTTGGCCGACGATATCCGACGTCAAGAAAATTTGTGTCATTAATTCGCCATGTGAGGAAAACAGTTCGATATACTCCTCAGACCTAGTAGTCCAAGTGTCTAAAGAACGTTGCAGTGATAAAGGTAATTCTCTGAAACGCTCAACGGATACAAGAACTCGAATACTAGCTGTGCTCTATCAATGGTCGTAGTCAGTGTGGAGAGCAATATAGTCACAATTAATACACTCCTGGAAATGGAAAAAAGAACACATTGACACCGGTGTGTCAGACCCACCATACTTGCTCCGGACACTGCGAGAGGGCTGTACAAGCAATGATCACACGCACGGCACAGCGAACACACCAGGAACCGCAGTGTTGGCCGTCGAATGGCGCTAGCTGCGCAGCATTTGTGCACCGCCGCCGTCAGTGTCAGCCAGTTTGCCGTGGCATACGGAGCTCCATCGCAGTCTTTAACACTGGTAGCATGCCGCGACAGCGTGGACGTGAACCGTATGTGCAGTTGACGGACTTTGAGCGAGGGCGTATAGTGGGCATGCGGGAGGCCGGGTGGACGTACCGCCGAATTGCTCAACACGTGGGGCGTGAGATCTCCACAGTACATCGATGTTGTCGCCAGTGGTCGGCGGAAGGTGCACGTGCCCGTCGACCTGGGACCGGACCGCAGCGACGCACGGATGCATGCCAAGACCGTAGGATCCTACGCAGTGCCGTAGGGGACCGCACCGCCACTTCCCAGCAAATTAGGGACACTGTTGCTCCTGGGGTATCGGCGAGGACCATTCGCAACCGTCTCCATGAAGCTGGGCTACGGTCCCGCACACCGTTAGGCCGTCTTCCGCTCACGCCCCAACATCGTGCAGCCCGCCTCCAGTGGTGTCGCGACAGGCGTGAATGGAGGGACGAATGGAGACGTGTCGTCTTCAGCGATGAGAGTCGCTTCTGCCTTGGTGCCAATGATGGTCGTATACGTGTTTGGCGCTGTGCAGGTGAGCGCCACAATCAGGACTGCATACGACCGAGGCACACAGGGCCAACACCCGGCATCATGGTGTGGGGAGCGATCTCCTACACTGGCCGTACACCACTGGTGATCGTCGAGGGGACACTGAATAGTGCACGGTACATCCAAACCGTCATCGAACCCATCGTTCTACCATTCCTAGACCGGCAAGGGAACTTGCTGTTCCAACAGGACAATGCACGTCCGCATGTATCCCGTGCCACCCAACGTGCTCTAGAAGGTGTAAGTCAACTACCCTGGCCAGCAAGATCTCCGGATCTGTCCCCCATTGAGCATGTTTGGGACTGGATGAAGCGTCGTCTCACGCGGTCTGCACGTCCAGCACGAACGCTGGTCCAACTGAGGCGCCAGGTGGAAATGGCATGGCAAGCCGTTCCACAGGACTACATCCAGCATCTCTACGATCGTCTCCATGGGAGATTAGCAGCCTGCATTGCTGCGAAAGGTGGATATACACTGTACTAGTGCCGACATTGTGCATGCTCTGTTGCCTGTGTCTATGTGCCTGTGGTTCTGTCAGTGTGATCATGTGATGTATCTGACCCCAGGAATGTGTCAATAAAGTTTCCCCTTCCTGGGACAATGAATTCACGGTGTTCTTATTTCAATTTCCAGGAGTGTATATTCGTTTGTGCATAAATCATTATTTCCAGTGCCATGGTTGTTTGCTATTGGCTGTTGAAATCACATGTCACAGACCAACAAGAACTGGGAGAAGAGTAGTGGACGAATAACATTAGCCAGAAGCGGCATTTTTAGCCAACACAATCACTATCTTCATCAACTTTGGGGAGACATCTTTGGTGACTGCCTGTCATTTGAACTACCTTGATGACTGCGAGATAGCGGCTGTGTGCTGTGTATTCTTCAGACGGTTATTCCTGAAATAGTAGAGAAAGTACCGGAGACAACACGGCAGAACATAAGGGTGCTTCATGACAGAAAACCCTCGTAAATTACAAGAGCAAGGTGGCTTACTGTTGCAGTCTTTCTCGGAGTATTCCACTGACGAATTCTTCTCGGGTTATCAGCCGAGTGGTGGCGAAGATGATGGGTACGAAACGCGTCGAAACGTTGCGACAAGACTACTCCACCACTCGGCTGATAACCCGAGAAGAATTCACCAAGGTGGTTTGCTGTGTGAATGATCCTCATCCAAGAAAGTGGATTGGAGGTTTAGAGCCTGTTGTACGACCAATTCGATCTACTGATCTCACATGCTGTGACTTCCGATTGAGGGGCCACGTGAGAGGGACTGTGTACTGAAATTGACATAATGCAAGAAGATATCTGTGGAGTAGAATAGCGGATGCTGTAAATCTGCTCTGGAGTATGGCATAAATCCTTCAACGGGCGCAATACTCGTGATTTTGAAGGACTGAAGGGTATTATGAATGCAGTGGTAGAAACGCTGAACGACTGCTTTAAATGTTTCTTTGGCAAGGTGTCTAGCTATGTGACTAGTTACTGTTCCCCTTCTGTTTCGAAAAATATGTTTTCAGTTCTTAATTTCGTTATCCAGTATAGATTCCACTGCACCGCTCTATAGTCAATATTTACGAATGAGTCTGTATCCCTATTCATTAGCAAGTATCAAGCAGTGCAGTACTTATCTATTTATTTATCGTAGAACTGCATTACAATGAGGTTGGGAGCGCAGGCGTAATAGGATCTGCACAACTCTTATTTGGCAAGTATACAAGCCGCCATGAATATATTCATTAAGTTTCGCAAAGCCACAACTTTCGTGTATATTCCTATCTTTTTGGTCTCCTGGTGCGCTATTTTATTTAGAGACACAAGTCTACAAGTTTCTTTGACGTTCTGAAGAATGTTATGATAGTAGTGAATAACTTAAAATATAAACGTTGCATAATCTTTGTTTCTTTTCCAATTGCAACAAAAAAAAAATGGTAACTCTAGTTTCAAAAGGCTGTAAGAGAAAAGAGCCGCTAGTCAGAATGAATGAAATTTAAGCGGAATATTATGGAAACCAAAAAATTGAACGAAAATTTTCCCACTAGATAGCTCTGTAAGCATGATAACATAAATGGGTTCGGCTATAAATGATATATTAATAGCAATACGACAGCTATGGTGTGAGTTTCACATTGAACCACCTGTACTGTGCAATGTGCCTAACCGCACAAGTCTGGCATTCAACAGTTGTGACACTATTATTGGAGTAAGCCAATCCAACATCAGTCTTTTGACCAAGTACCTCGCAGAAATCGTGTCTGCCTCTGAATTCCGAGCTCCACTGTTTATCGTGACAAATCTGTCTACAATGAAAACCAAAAGTAGGAACTCCTCAACAAGACCTCATCGGATGGGAAAATTCGGTTTGTAGTTGTTTTGACGCGAAAAACCGTATAAAAAAATAATGAAATCGGTTTTTCATAGTTCTGAGGCCGAAAACCGCATAAAAAATACGAATTAAATCGATTTTTAACTGTCGTGAGACAGACGCAAGACATGTTCAGTATGCTGTCCACTCTGTACTTCCATAAGTTGAAATCGAGAAACAGCGTGTTCCACAATAGATGGGGGTGCTTCAGGGATTCAGGGTGCGTTGCGCAATGCGTGGTTTCGATTCAGGTACTTTTCTAATCAGAGACCTGAACATATCTTTCAGACAACTCCACAAAGTCACACGGACTAAGTTCAGGTGATTTGGACAGCAAGCCTGTAGAGAAATGACGGCTGGTAACCTTAACGTTTCCAAAATGGCTCTGCAGCAGCCGCTCGTCTGGCTGTGAAAGTGCAGGGGAGTCCCATCTTGGAAAAAATGAACCCAGCCATGCTGATGAAGGGTTGGAATGACGTTGGTGCGCAAAAGGCTTTAATATCGTTTGCCAGTGACAGTACGGGACATAGAATCCGCGGGACTCATCTCCTCAAAAAATATGGCCCTACGATAAACTATGCCGTCAACACAAACCACACACTCACCTTTGTAGAATGAGGTGGTACCGGTTGCTGTGCAAGTGGATTTTCCGTTGTCCCTATTCGGCAGTAATGTGTATTGACATTTCCTTGGACATGGAAATGGGTTTCGTCTGTCCAAAAAATGTTCCATGGCCATTAATTGTCCACTTACATACGAACAAGAAGTTCTTGAGCAATCGTTTGGTTTGCTATCAGGTCAACATGAAAGAACTCCTGAACATGGATAATTTGGTATGGATAGGAATGCAGGATGTTTAGGAGGCATGACCTACGCTCAGGCAACCCCCTGTGCACTGCATGTTATCACGCCAACGGTCGACCCCTCCTGGCCACCTCTTGTACTGACGTAAGATCAGATGTTTTCCTCCACATTCCACTTCAAAAGAACCTGTGTTTTCGAATTTCGTAATCATTTTGTCCAGACGCTTGGCAGACATCAGACCAACGCCTTTTCTCATACCCTTTAGTGGCTCTGAGCACTATGGGACTTAACTTCTTAGGTCATCAGTCCCCTAGAACTTATAACTACATAAACCTAACTAACCTAAGGACATCACACACATCCATGCCCGAGGCTGGATTCGAACCTGCGACCGTAGCGGTCGCTCGGTTCCAGACTGAAGCGCCTAGAACCACTTGGCCACACCGGCCGGCTACCCTTTAGTGTCTGGAACTTCTGCAGAGCTACTGCCGCAGATTCACCTTTCTTGTAAAAGAGTCTTACCAGCGGTGCGCGACGATGCGCTGGGACAGGCGTACCGAGCGTCGTACCGAGCGTCTGAGACGCAAGCCGATGAACCCCACATCTTTTATTTTGCACATTCTACGGCTTGTAGCGCCTTCTAATGGTAAAATTTTTGGTAAATTCTTTCGTTTCCATACCTTCTCCTCCTCCTTCGATAATATTCCGTTCGAGTTTGAGTCTTTCTGAGCAGTGGTTGTTTTTTTACAGCATTTTGAAACTGGAACTTTAATTATAAACACCCTGCATGTCAATCGAGAGTCTTTTTATGTAGGTAGTATGAATCTTGAATCAGAATTTGGAAAGTACTCGGTGTAGTTTTATTTCCGTTTTGGTTGAGTAAAATAATGTCTTTTATGAGAAACTAGCTGTCTGAATTTTGATCTGCATCATTAAGACAGCTCAATTAATTCAAAAGGCTGTTTTTTTTTAAAAAAAAAGCTTCAATAATAAGTCGAGCAATTGTTATTAGGCTCGGTGGAATTAGCTCAATTATCTCATACGAAATCTGTTATCTCTCAGAGAATGAGAGAGAGTTCTGACTTTCAACAAATGTTAGAAAGTTTGGCAAAAAGTTGAATGTAATGAGAACTCGTCGAGTAGCTATACTTGAAATGATTGATATGAAATAATACAGAAATTTCAAGAATGTCATGTTCTAGTCCAATCTGTACGTTACATTGCATCAGAAGTAACTCCTCATGCGTGAAAATTTAGATTATAGAAACAAAGAACTTCCAGTTGAAGGCCGAAAGTCAGATGTCGAACGAGTGCTTGCCGTCCACCTTTGAGTGTTAAGGAGCAGTGTATTCAGCAGAGGTACGCCACGCAAAAACATCGTACTTCATGTTCTGGGTGTATCGTAATGAACAGAGTAAACTGACACGGGTGAAAGTGGGCGATAACAGAAGCAAATATCTTCCAGTGGACCTGGGTTCACAACCGAGCCGTTTGCAAGATAACTATGCATGGATCTTTACGATTTCCCAATGACACCAGTATGAAATATTATTCTGTGTAGTACACAAGTGTAAACTTTACGATTAAGTCATCATTTACTTGGGGGAAAATTTAACCAGTGACATATTTTACTTCTGATCGAAGATGTATCACTGCTAGCCAATATTTACAAGTCACCTCCTGGTGGTCGCACAGCCACGTAGACTGTTACAATCCAGTGCTTCAGCATTACGCAAGCCATAATGCCCCAGAACATCGGCAGCATCACCGTCCAACAAATGGCGGTGTTGCCAAAATCCGGGACGTCATTTCAGCGTTACGACAGAGGAAGTACGAGGCACTTGGGCGTCAACACGACAACATGCAGAGTCAGGGCGCATATAAATATCACCCGCCCAACAGGCAAAGGGCATCATGTCGGTGACCGCTGTAGAATATGCCTTCGGCGGTGACCTCTGCAGGGTGGCTACCGTCACTGACAAGGGGAGGCCACGACGTTTGGAACGCGGATTTACTGTAAACTTCGTACACTCGTAGTACTCCATTAGGACAACAACATGTGTAAGCAGTAGCGTGTACTTCTCAAGCGTTATTGAGGAAATCTCAAGATAATTTGGGTCGTCAAATATATACCTGTGCGTGGCCGTTTTTACTGCGAAGCGTCGGAAGCTGAGTGGTTAGCGTTCAAGCCCCGTAATCGCTGTGTCACTGGATCGAGTCCCGCTCGTCATTTTTTTTTCTATTTATAACACAGTCATTTTCTTTTTTATTTATATTACAATTGATGTAATGGGAAAAATACGTGTAATCGGATGAACTTTTATTAAATTTACAATATTATTTGGCAGTCTACAAATTTTTATTATCACAAATAATATAATATTCATAACTGCCGACTAGTAAACGGCCAAACGCATAAACTGATACTGAAAATGCATGCGTGTCCGTGTCTTCAAAATTGTTCGTATTTAATCGAAAATTGCTTCTCGTGAAGACGCTATTAAAACACACTCGATACTGCATGACCAATGATCAGCGTCAATATTTAAGGAAATGCTGCGTTATGCATGGTTTGCTTCCAAATTATCGGCTGAAAGAGAGGTTTTTGAAAATGTTAGCGAGGTTTGTTTTTCGACGGAAAACCTCAAAAGACCATGCGTGTGCGGAAACATAGCATTTATTCAATGCAGCTGGTGCCGTTTAACTTCGTTTTTCATATTTTTATGAAAAATACCATCCCGCAAGTTATACTCGTAATGTCGAAAGCGACGATTAATTGTACATCTTTCGCAAGCCGTCTGTGCCGGTCAAAACTTGGAGGTAATAAGTCGTTTCGGGCTCCTTCCAGGTATAAGGGATTTCTCAAATCACGGACAAGCATACATTTTCAGTATCACTTTATGCGTTTGGCCGTTTAATAGTCGGTAGTTACGAATATTATATTATTTCTAATAATAAAAATTTGTAGACTGCCAAATAACACTGTAAATTTAATAGAAGTTCATCCGATTACACGTTTTTTTCCCATTACATCAATTGTAATATAAATGGTAAGGAAAATGACTGTGTTAGAAATAGAAAAAAAAACTGACGAGTGGGACTCGATCCAGCGATTACGGAAGACGCTAACCACTCAGCTGCCTACGCTTCGTGGTAAAAACCGCCACGCACAGGTATATATTTGAGGATATTTGACGACCCAAATGATCTTGCGATTTCCTCAATAACGCTTGAGAAGCTACGCGCTACTGCTTACACATTTTGTTGTCCTAATGGAGTAATGAGAGTGTACGAAGTTTACAGCAAATCCGCGTTCCAAACGTCGTGGCCTCCCGTGTGAGTCCGGAGAAGCATCGTCGCTCAAACAGCGAGAGTTGGCGCTGCCTTCAGTCGGCATCATTCAACGTGATCTCTTGTCATAGATCCTACATCTAGCACCGATGAACCCGAGGGTCGAACTGGGACTGTAGTAGCCACGCCCGCTTAGCGAATGTCGTAACCGGGCGCCAACAATCATACGTCTGGGCCCAGACTTCGCTCCCTGAATGACACCGCAGCAAGCCGCGCCGTTCTGGCTGGCGACAACACCCACCAGAAGAGTGGGTGTGAAGCGTTGCTGCGTCGCCAGCACCGACTGAGCGATCAGCTACCTCCAGGCTGACTACGTAGCAGGAACGCTCAGGTCAGAGCAAGGCAGCTCTGTTCGCAGCCAGTGGCTAAGACCCTGACAGTGCACCACTGCCAAGGACTATAGGCTCAACGGCTACCCTGTCCACTGGACGTCGACGTGGAGTGTCGCTGTACCCTGCGTCCCATGGTCTGGTCTAAGTGGTTGCAACATGAGCATTGTTGAATTTTCTCTTGCTACCCAGTTTTTCACCTGCTCCCTCAGAATGACGAGGTCGGAACGGCCACTCTGACAAGCCTAAATCTGCTCCAACATCGTCCAGTGGGGGTTGATCCAACCAAACGTTGACCATTTCCTGCATTTCCTTGTGATGACTGCTAGCCTACATTAGCAGGCTGAAATAGTAACACAGGCTATGGTTAAGAAGTGTTTATTGACATTTGGAAGCAAAGAAACACTAAGTATGGATAAAGCGTTAATTTTATGTCTGAGTTAATGATGCAGTTATGTATTCCAGTGTAGACCCATAAATTGAGAATAAATATTGTGGATCAGTAGGAAAATAGTACAACAGCGTGTTTGGATTTCTGGGGAGGTGCTAAGTCATTACGTAAACAGTCACGAAGAATGACAGGTACATGGTGTTGCCATATACAGTGATGGCCTATACCTTGAAAATGTACGGGGCCATGAGTCTGTCACTGTACAAGATGCCCTCATCACCTTGAGATGGTAAAATAGCAGGCCAGAGAGAGCATTTTCCGAAAACTTAAAAAGAAGTATGGTTTCAAGAACAGAAAGCCTACACAAAAGCCTTAAAGTGCTTAGAAGATAAGATAAACACCACGTAGATAAATGAGTGATGTTAATTAGACAGTATACCCCGAAAGGTAAGACGACGATATTTTACTACGGTCCTTATCGGTTTCTTGAAGTAACCTCAGATCATTAATGTTAAATTGCAGCTCCCTACTCGCACTACGGTTGTGCACGTAGGGCATGCGCGACCGCTCAGAAGCGTGCCAGACGTATTGTCACCGTTATCAGTGGCTGTCATCAAAGAGGGGAAGTGGCTCATAAAGAAAACGGCGTTAACAGGAACGGCAGGCTGTTCCAGAGCAGAGGGAGGGGATTACGTTAAAATATAGCATTTTGTATCCAAAAAAGTGGGAAATAATACGGTGTATTGTAATCCCGAATAAATCCAACCTTTCTTCATAAAAAATGTGTTGCATTACCTACTGAACCCCTCCGTACGTTTTTAGACTCCGAAATAGGACATCACAGGAGCAAGGAAAAGGTGATTCGAGAAGGTAGGACTCCACTCAGTACACTCTGTTTTGGCCATGTGGCCGTGAAGCATTTAAGCCAGTAGAGAGCTCCTGCCACGCTGCTTGCCCAACAAGAATGAAACACGCTGTGCTATTTGCAACGGTGGCTGCGATCCTGACAGCACGCCGCAGCCAGCGATGGTGGGCTAGTCTCCCACCTTGTCCGCTGGGCATGCACTTACCCCCTTTAAAACTTAATAACCTGGCCGCCGCTACTAAATCTACACACTCGCAGTGAGGAGATCGGAATGATCACACCTGCACTCACACCTACACCAGCTCCCCTACCATCGAACCGTGGTGATTGTCGTTGTTGTTGTTGTCGTTTGTTCTTTCGTTAGTTTTGGACATTCAACCCCTTTAACGGGGTCGACACTACACTACGCTGCCGATCAGTCACAAAGATGGCAGCTAACGTGCCAATATGGTCAGCATCAGAGTTGTAAAACTACCATAGGCTACTGTAGGCTATTATAAGTAAGCGTAGACTATTCTTTTCCCTCATCTGTTAAGGTCGTACCCACGTTACCTCTACGTTAGATGTGTTGCATACCCATTGGGCGTTATCTCATATCGATCGCTTTGTTTATGTATGTGATTAGTGTCTTACTAGATTTCCCTAAGAACCGTAAGCGGTGGACTGTCTAGAAAATGAGTGAGGATATGTAAAGAGACGCGAAATCTACTGAACAATTTTGTTCTACATACACTCCTGGAAATTGAAATAAGAACACCGTGAATTCATTGTCCCAGGAAGCGGAAACTTTATTGATACATTCCTGGGGTCAGATACAACACATGATCACACTGACAGAACCACAGGCACATAGACACAGGCAACAGAGTATGCACAATGTCGGCACTAGTACAGTGTATATCCACCTTTCGCAGCAATGCAGGCTGCTATTCTCCCATGGAGACGATCGTAGAGATGCTGGATGTAGTCCTGTGGAACGGCTTGCCATGCCATTTCCACCTGGCGCCTCAGTTGGACCAGCGTTCGTGCTGGACGTGCAGACCGCGTGAGACGACGCTTCATCCAGTCCCAAACATGCTCAATGGGGGACAGATCCGGAGATCTTGCTGGCCAGGGTAGTTGACTTACACCTTCTAGAGCACGTTGGGTGGCACGGGATACATGCGGACGTGCATTGTCCTGTTGGAACAGCAAGTTCCCTTGCCGGTCTAGGAATGGTAGAACGATGGGTTCGATGACGGTTTGGATGTACCGTGCACTATTCAGTGTCCCCTCGACGATCACCAGTGGTGTACGGCCAGTGTAGGAGATCGCTCCCCACACCATGATGCCGGGTGTTGGCCCTGTGTGCCTCAGTCGTATGCAGTCCTGATTGTGGCGCTCACCTGCACGGCGCCAAACACGCATACGACCATCATTGGCACCAAGGCAGAAGCGACTCTCATCGCTGAAGACGACACGTCTCCATTCGTCCCTCCATTCACGCCTGTCGCGACACCACTGGAGGCGGGCTGCACGATGTTGGGGCGTGAGCGGAAGACGGCCTAACGGTGTGCGGGACCGTAGCCCAGCTTCATGGAGACGGTTGCGAATGGTCCTCGCCGATACCCCAGGAGCAACAGTGTCCCTAATTTGCTGGGAAGTGGCGGTGCGGTCCCCTACGGCACTGCGTAGGATCCTACGGTCTTGGCGTGCATCCGTGCGTCGCTGCGGTCCGGTCCCAGGTCGATGTACTGTGGAGACCTCACGCCCCACGTGTTGAGCAATTCGGCGGTACGTTCACCCGGCCTCCCGCATGCCCACTATACGCCCTCGCTCAAAGTCCGTCAACTGCACATACGGTTCACGTCCACGCTGTCGCGGCATGCTACCAGTGTTAAAGACTGCGATGGAGCTCCGTATGCCACGGCAAACTGGCTGACACTGACGGCGGCGGTGCACAAATGCTGCGCAGCTAGCGCCATTCGACGGCCAACACCGCGGTTCCTGGTGTGTCCGCTGTGCCGTGCGTGTGATCATTGCTTGTACAGCCCTCTCGCAGTGTCCGGAGCAAGTATGGTGGGTCTGACACACCGGTGTCAATGTGTTCTTTTTTCCATTTCCAGGAGTGTAGTTATCCTCCTCTCTTTTACTTAAAAATAAACAGTATTTATAGCGAAATTGAAATTGTCAATGTTTAACTCCGTTTTTATTCGAAAATTGTTGATGTGTAACGTGAAGTAGAGGGTTGAATGGTAAAAATAAATAAAAAATACAGTTTTATTGTGTAGCTCTGGAAAATGCAGTTTCCCCAAAATAAATAAATAAATAAATAAAATTAAAAAAGAACTGCAAAACAAAATATATTAATCATCGCTTCAATACCACGTCGATCTTATCTAAAACATACTTCAGTTATTCATATAAACAACTTTTGCATTTATCAATACTACCAGGAAACTCTTGCCTTTGGTAACTGTGAAGACCGTTCTATTGAGTACAAGATCACAACAATAATTACGCAGGCGTTTTTATGTTTGCGGATGTAAACTGCACTTGTATCAAAAGTAACTGATTTAGTTACATAAAAACGCAGAAGTAACGCCACCAATTAATTTTTATTACTTATACAATGCAATTTATATTCTGTATGGATGTAAAGTACACAATGGACTAACAGTGGGTGATGTGCAGTTCTAATTATGTGAAAACAAACAACAGAAAAACAAAGATGTCATCATCTCCCAGTTCTTCTCATACACATTCATTGACATTTCTTTCCCTACCAATGCTACCAATAATACCTGTAATTCCACCATTTATTACATCGTTTACGCACCGTAATGGTTTATTTACATGGATAGGTCAACCACGGCCTTTACCTTAGTCTTCTGCATCGCTTCATCTCACTTCTCTGGCTTTTTTCTGTTTGCGGTAATCTCAGAAGTGAAGTGTGTAGTACGAACGATGATGCAGTTGAAGAACCGCAGCGGTAAATTATAAAGCCTTTTCAAGATTTCCGAGATGATCTCCGGGTATTTCAAAGAATTTGTAACTGAATGCAGAGTCAAGAGCAGTACTGCATCCAAATGCAAGCACGAGGCGCGCACACTTCCTTTGGCTGGCAGAAACATACAGTAAACTCTAAACATGTACGTGTTAATTGTCCCCCTTGGTGGCTGAGTGGTCAGCGCGACGGAATGTCATACCTAACGGCCCGACTTCGATTCCCGGCTGGGTCGGAGATTTTCTCCGCTCAGGGCCTGGGTGTTGTGTTGTCCTTATCATCATCATTTCACCCCCATCGACACGCAAGTCGCTGAAGTGGCGTCCTCTCGAAAGACTTGCACCAGGCGAATGGTCTACACGGACGGGAGACCCTACCCACGCGGCGTTTCCATTTTACGTGTTAATTTAGTATTGTACTGGTAAGCCCCAGACTCAACAAATAATCAACGTTCCATTATAAAACAGCTTCAAACTTCTAATTACACTACTGGCCATTAAAATTGCCACAGAAGCGAAATTTAACCAACAGGAAGAAGATGCTGTGATATGCAAATGATTAGCTTTTCAGAGCATTCACACAAGGTTGGCGCCGGTGGCGACACCTACAACGTGCTAACATGAGGAAAGTTTCCAACCGATTTCTCATACACAAACAGCAGTTGACCGGAGTTGCCTGGTGAAACGTTGTTGTGATGCCTCGTGTAAGGAGGAGAAATGCGTACCATCACGTTTCCGACTTTGATAGAGGTCGGATTGTAGCCTATCGCGATTCCGGTTTATCATATCGCGACACTACTGCTCGCGTTGGTCGAAATCCAATGACTATTAGCAGAATATGGAATCGGTGGGTTCAGGAAGGTAATAGGGAACGCCGTGCTGGATCCCAACGGCCTCGTTTCACTAGCAGTCGAGATGACAGGCATCTTATCCGCATGGCTGTAGCGGATCGTGCAGCCACGTCTCGATCCCTGACTCAATAGATGGGGACTTTCGCAAGACAACAATCATCTGCACGAACAGTTCGACGACGTTTGCAGCTGCATGGACTATCAGCTCGGAGACCATGGCTGCGGTTACCCTTGACGCTGCATCACAGACAGGAGTGCCTGCGATGGTGTACTCAACGACGAACCTGGGTGCACGAATGGCAAAACACCATTTTTTCAGATGAATCCAGGTTCTGTTTACAGCATCATAATGGTTTCATCCGTGTTTGGCGACATCGCGGTGAACGCACATTGGAAGCGTGTATTCGTCATCACCATACTGGCGTATCACCCAGCGTGATGGTATGGGGTACCATTTTGTTACACGTCCCGGTCACCTCTTGTTTGCATTGACGGCACTTTGAACAGTGAACGTTACGTTTCAGATGTGTTACGACCCGTGGCTCTATCCTTCATTCGATCCTGCGAAACCATCAGGATAATGCACGACCGCATGTTGCAGGTCCTGTACGGGCCTTTCTAGATACAGAAAATGTTAGACTGCTGCCCGGGCCAGCACATTCTCCAGATCTCTCACTAGTTGGAAACGTCTGGTCAATGATGGCCGAGCAACTGGCTCGTCACAATACGCCAGTCACTACTCTTGATGAACTGTGGTATCGTGTTGAAGCTGCATGCGCAGCTGTACCTGTACGCGCCATCCAAACTGTGTTTGACTCAATGCCCAGGCGTATCAAGGCCGTTATTGCCGCCAGAGGTGGTTTTTCTAGGTACTGATTTTTCAGGATCTATGCACCCAAATTGCGTGAAAATGTAATCACATGTCAGTTCTAGTATAATATATTTGTTCAATGAATACCCGTTTGTCGTGTGCAATTCGTCTTGATGTAGCAATTTTAATGGCACTAGTGTACTTTACAAACGTGTTAGTGTGTGAAATGTTTGACGTTAAGCGTGTAAGCGAAAAAGAAGTTCAAAAAGATTTGAAATTATATGTAAAGTTTGTTGGAAGTTGCTAAGTGCTCGCTTTTTCTAATAGTGGATGAATACAGTCCGAATGGTTTGTGTGCCCTCAGTTACACATCCTCAAGACACATACACAGTTGCTAACTCTAACGTCTGACTGTGTTAAACCGTTGACGTGAAACTATACCTCTTAATGAGTAGATTACTGCAACGTTTTAAATTTTTAAGTTCGGACAATAGTTATGTGAAATACTGAAAATCAAGATTTTGTTGCCGCTGGAAGCCGTCAAGTAGGCAGCCTGCAACGCGGACTGGGAGCATTGAACTTGGATATTGATTTAGTAATATAGATTCATTATTAAGCGGACCCGGAGGTCATGAGGGACCACAAAATGGAAATTTTGTTTTTGTTTAATTGTACTCTCTGATTTTGCCTGTTTCTAAAAAAATATATGTGTTATTTAGAACCTCATCATCTTCATGTTCAAATCCCTTTCTAAAGCAGATGCGGCGCATGAGTGCCTAGCTGTCACACCACAGCCGAACATAAAACCTTGCCTACTACATCTCGTTATTTAATTTTAACGCCGCTATTTCCACACCAACTCGTTTGTGCAATTTCCTTGAAGAACATATCGACTGTACTATGCGCAGGGTTTTATTGCACACGATCTCTCTGTCGATGCAAGTAGATTACTTCAGTTTACTGTTTCTTCGCTTGCGTTCGCGCTGTAAATTTGTTGTTATGACTGTGTATTTCAATCATTTGACATCGTAAAATGCCAAACACGAACAAGTTTAATTACAGTCGTACATTTTACGGCAATCAACACGACTGTCTTGTCGCAAATCGTCAAAATCAAGAAATTGTTACGCTGCAGCGAAATGAGCGAAATGAGGTTAGGCCAAGTTCTGCTGAAAGCGTGACAAAGGAGGCCACAATAACAAAGAAATGACAGATAACCAAAGAAGATGAAAGGGACACTCACAATTAGCAACATTATGGAGCTGGAATGTATTGACATGTTATCATTGAGAAGATAGTGGCATACAATCTTTAGTTCCCATTTCCTGTGCTCAACGTTTTTACATACTTAGGTATCATTATCTAACCCAGTATTATAGTTAAAGAAAGAGAATATTGCGTGTTAATATTATAGTGCTTGCCTACACAGTGAACCAAATTATTCAAAAATGTATTAAATATTTTAAGTTGGAGCGTGTCCTATGTACTGAAATAGTTAAAAGAAAACAGTGACTTCTAAAGAGCAATCTTCAAATATATCGAACAACAAATTGATAAATACTCCTGATACTGTTTCGTCAGTTAATAATTGAAAGAATAAAATTTGTTTCCACCTTTTATTTTGAACAGTGTGGAAGTACAGTGTACCTAAAATAAAAATTACAAAAATGGTCCAAATGGCTCTGAGCATTATGGGACTTAACATCTGAGGTCATCAGTCCCCTAGAACTTAGAACTACTTAAACCTAACTATCCTAAAGACATCACACACATCCAAGCCCGAGGCAGGGTTCGAATCTGCGACTTTAGCGGTAGCGCGATTCGAGACTGAGGCGCCTAGAACCGCTCGGTCACAGCGGCTGGGTAAAAATTACACATAAGTCAGTACGTAATATGAAAACCAATATTCACTGCACTATATGTTCCACATTTTCTAACTTTTTTCGCATAGAGGTCAAGTATACTAATTATTCGGTTAAAGATCCATGCCAATAACTATTAAAGTTTTTGAATTATTAAATTTCAAACCACTAGTAAAAACTACACGCCATGACGTCCAGGACCCGTTAAGGTATGTCATGGGTGAAATTAGTGGCTGATTAGATGGAGTCTTTATCGGAAGATTTACATCTCATACACATATATGTAGACCGAGGCGAGGTATCTTGGTCAAAGCTGGCTGTGGATCCACTGTTAGCTAGCTTCAGCAGATTTCCTATATCCGCCACTTTTCGGAGTTCCAACAGGACCACTGCTGCCGCATCGGTCCTAGGGCACTAAGTCCCTTCTGTACTTCGCCCCTGTGGGCCATCCCCTACTTCGCAGCGTTGCTCGCCTCCCACAACTTTGACGAGGGTTGGTCCTCTGAGAAATGTGGATGCAAAGGAAATGAAGAAGAGGACGACCAAGGGATGGATGGGTGTGAGGTGTGGAAGAATGAGTTGGAAAAAGAGGCGAGGACTGGACAAGAGTGAACACAGAAAGATGGGCGCAAAACCGGACTAGATGTGGAGGCTTATATTCCAAGCAGAAGCAGCGTGGGGCTGTTCAAGATGGTGATGATGATGATGATGATGATGATGATGATGACGATGATACGTATATAGCAACTATAACGACACCTCATAATGAATTTAGTGGCGGTCAGTAGCCACAAATTCGAAACTATGGAGCAAACTGCTCTTTTGTGGATGCATATATGTTGGAACGTTTTTGCTTCAAATATCATATACTTCCATCCGTGCCAGTATGCACTAGATTAGAGATTAGATTAGATTAGTACTTGTTCCATAGATCATGAATACGACACTTCGTAATGATGTGGAACGCGTCAGGTTAATAAAAGGTGTCTATACAAGATATTACATTACACTAATTATTACATGACAGTTATTTTTAATTGTTTTTTTGTGGGAGTTGGGGAAATTACCCACTTACTATATCCAAAAATTCGTGTAATGAGTACGGGTTGCCGATAAGAAATTCTTTTAATTTTCTTTTAAATGCTATATGGCTATCTGTCAGACTTTTGATGCTATTAGGTAAGTGACCAAAGACTTTTGTGGCAGCATAATTTACCCCCTTCTGAGCCAAAGTTAGATTTAACCTTGTGTAGTGAAGATCATCCTTTCTCCTAGTGTTGTAGCCATGTATACTGCTATTACTTTTGAATTCGTTCGGATTGTTAATAACAAATTTCATAAGTGAATATATATATATTTTGTGTGGCCACAGTGAAGATCTCTAGCTCTTTAAATAAGTGTCTGCAGGATGATCATGGATGAGCTCCAGCAGTTATGCTGATTACACGCTTTTGTGCGATGAACACTCTTTTACTCAATGATGAGTTATCCCAGAGTATGATGCACTACTAATTACGATGCACCCACAGTCTACCCAAGCCACTGCACAGCGCACAGCAGAGAGTAGCGATCGGGCGTTGATGATGAGGTAACGGGTGGCCACTAATGTTGACGAAAGAAACCGGCGAGCTTCCTGCCGTCCACTGCTGTGATAGCTCGTGTCGGAGGTTGCCGCGCCGGGAATCCTCGAAATAAGAGACGGTCCGTCGGGGACCGGTGCTGGTGCTTGTGTACACAGCGGCTGAGTCACGGCGGACGGCTGGGGAGCCATCCGTCTGCCGGAGGGCCTGCTGCTTCGCAGGAGCGTACGTGTGTGCGTGCGTGCGTGTGCGTGCGAGCCAGCGCGCGCAGCCTGCTATTGATTCCTCGCCACGCCCTGCGCTGGCGGTGGCTGCGGCGCCGTGGGCAGAGGTGAGCCAACGTGGGTCGGCAGCTGACCTGCCTACGCAGCCGCTGCCGCTACCAAGCCCCGGGCTCTAGTCGTCCCCCACTTCTCCCTCTCTCTCTCTCTCTCTCTCTCTCTCTCTCTCTCTCTCTCCCTCTCCCTCCTTCTCCCTCCCTCCCTCCTCCCTCCGACTCGTGCCTCCCGTTGCCTCGAGCAATTACGCACTCGCTCTCGTCATTATAGAGCACGCCCACTCGCATATGCGGCCTTCCACCCACGCATACACGCACGCACCTACGTACTCTGATATTCTCACAAAAACACCCACACATATTCTCGCTCAAGAAACCAGAAATGGTTAAGGGGGGGGGGGGGGGGGGGGGGGTAGGACGTCAAACGGGCCGACTTGGAGCAGGAGAGGCACCACAGGACATTTTAATTTCCACTGTCTATAGTTTTACAAATAAATTCATATTACTTTAACAGCATGACCAGGAAGGATTCAGAATTCATACTCATAGCAGTGGAAGCTCAAAATCGTAACAAAACACATTTTTTTTACATGTGAAATTTCATCATTTTTTCACTTACTATTTGCTGCATTTGTTGCTGTAGGTACACTTTCCTTCCTAAGTAACAAAGATTGTTCGATGACTTTTGCACAGCATACAAAGTATAGTTACATGTGTATCAAACTCTACAATTTATTTAATTTATGAAAAAATGAATGAACCGTTACAGTTTAAACCTCATGTTTAGAAAAAAACTCAAGTTTTATAGTTAATTATCTCAATTTTCTCCACCGTTTTTTAATAGATTTGGAAAATTCTAGAGTTTCATACACCTGTAACTACTGTTCGTATGCTATGAAAAATTCATCGAGGAATCTCTCTTACTTGGGAAGAAAAGTGCACCTTTAGCAACAGATGCGGCCAGTAATAAGTGAAAAAATGATGAAATTTCACATGTAAAAAAAAGGTATTTTGCTACGTTTTTGAACTTCCACTGCGATAAGTGTGAGTCCTCAATCCTTCCTGGTCATGGTGACAAAGTTTTATGAATTTATTTGTAAAAGTATAGACAGTAGAAATTAAAATGTTCTGTGGTGACTCTCCTGCTCCAAGTCGACCCGTTTGACATCCTACCCCCCTTAAACACTTACACTTTACGAGAAAGCTTTTCTTCAGACCTCCTCTTCTTATATGGGTGTGGTATAGGTCACGAAAGTAGCGGGATACCTCCTAATATCGTGCCGGACATACTTTTACCCCGTGTAGTGCAGCAACTTGACAAGGCATGGACTCTAAAAATCCTTGTAAATCCCTGCAGAAATACTGAGCTATGTTGGCGCTGTAGCCGTCACAATCAAGAAAGTGCTGCCAGTGCTCTATTTTGTGCATCAAACAGGATTCATCTCGCGCGATATGGGTGGCCAAACCATTGTCCATAAAGTTTTCGAAAGCTATGAACAACAAATTATTGTCGTCCGGTCACATAGCGCACTGTCATCGATAAAAATTCCATCGTTGTTTGGAAACGTGAAGTCCATCAACTACTACAAATGGTCTCCAAGTAGCCGTAAATAATCATTTCCAGTCAATGATCGGTTCAGTTGGACCAGAAGACCCAATCCATTCCATGTAAACACAGCCCACACTATTATGGAGCCACCACCTCCTCGCACAATGCCTGGTTGACAACTTCGGTCCATTGCTTCGGGAGGTCTGCGCCACACTCGAAACCGACCATTACTCTTACCAACTGTTATCGGGACTCATTTGTCCAGACTACGGTTTTTCACTCGCTGTTCCTTATCTACATAAACGATTTGGGAGACAATCTAAGCAGCCGTCTTCGGTTGTTTGCAGATGACGCTGTCGTTTATCGACTAATAAAGTCATCAGAAGATCGAAACAAAGTGCAAAACGATTAAGAAAAAATACCTGAATGGTGCGAAAAGTGGCAGTTCACCCTAAATAACGAAAAGTGTGAGGTCATCCACATGAGTGCTAAAAGGAACTCTTTAAACTTCGGTTACACGATAAATCACTCTAATCTAAAAGCCGTAAATTCAACTAAATACCTAGGTATTACAATTACGAACAACTTAAATGGGAAAGAACACATAGAAAATGTTGTGGGGAAGGCTAACCAAAGACTGCGTTTTATTGGCACGACAGAAAACGTAACAGACCTACTAAGGTGACTGCCTACACCACGCTTGTCCGTCCTCTTTTAGAATACTGGTGCGCAGTGTGGGATCCTTACCAGGTAGGACTGACGGAGTACATCGAAAAAGTTCAAAAAAAGGCAGCACGTTTTGTATTATCGCGAAATATGGTAGCGAGTGTCACAGAGATGATACAGGATTTGGGCTGGACACCATTAAAAGAAAGGCGTTTTTCGTTGCGACGGAATCTTTTCACGAAATTCCAATCACCAACTTTCTCCTCTGAATGCGAAAATATTGTGTTGACACCGACCTACATAGGGCGGAACGATCACCACGATAAAATGGGGGAAATCAGAGCTCGTACGGAAAGATATGGGTGTGCATTCTTTCCGCGCGCTATACGACATTGGAATAGTAGAGAATTGTGAAGGTGGTTCGATGAACACACTGCCAGGCACTTAAATGTGATTTGCAGAGTATCCATGTAGATGTAGATCTAGATGTCTATGGTCCAACCGCAACGGTCACAAGACCAGGAGAGACGCTGCATGCAATGTCGGGCTTTTAGCAAAGGCACTCGCTCCATTCATCTGCTACCATTGTCCATTAACGCATGATTTCGTCGAACTTTCCTAAAGGATACTTTCGTCGCACGTCCCACATTAATTTCTAGAATTATTAAAAGCTGTGATGCTTGGCTATTAGCACTGACAACTCTACGCCAACGCCGCTGCTCTCGGTCGTTAATTGAAGATCATTGGCCACTGCGTCGTCCAAGGTGAGGGGTAATGCTTGAAATTTGGTATTCTCGGCACATCTTGACACTGTGAATATCAAAATATTGAATCCCCTATCGATTTCTGAAATGCATTGTCCATGCCTCTAGCTACAACTACCATACCACGTCCCGTCGTGCGGCCACAATTACTTCTAAAACCTTTTCACTAGAATCACGCCGGCCGAGGCCGAGCGGCTCTAGGCGCTACAGTCTAGAACCGCGCGACCGCTACGTCGCAGGTTCGAATCCTGCCTCGGGCATGGATGTGTGTGATGTCCTTAGGTTAGTTAGGTTTAAGTAGCTCTAAGTTCTAGGGGACTGATGACCTCACAAGTTAAGTCCCATAGCGCTCAGAGCCATTTGAACCATTTTTTGAACTAGATTCACCTGACTACAAATGACGGCTCCGCTAGTCACCGCCCTCTTGTATCTTGTGTACACGATACTACCGCCATCTGTACATACAGTGTGTATATCGCCATCCCATGGCAAATGCCAACTCAGTGTAAATTGTACGGCTTTTCCATTGATCTTACAAGTATGCTCTGTGTCTGATACCGTCTCTCACACTTTAATGGAAACGTTAAAAAGAGGCCAAGTTCGGGAAATGAGAGTAGGGAAGCAGTTTCAGGTACACTGCATCGCCGTTGTAGACAACGTCGTAGCAACAGTTATTTCGCGTTTGTCTCCCTCCGGCCTGTTATGAAGGGTCTATTCTTTTCAGTCAGCTTATATTACATTACTGGCCATTAAAACTGCTACACCAAGAAGAAATGCCGATGATAAACGCGTATTCATTGGACAAATATATTATACTAGAACTGATATGTGATTACATTTTCACACAATTTGGGTGCATAGATCTGAGGTATCAGTACCCAGAACAACCACCTCTGGCCATAATAACGGCCTTGATACGCCTGGGCATTGAGTCAAACAGAGCTTGGTTGGCGTGTACAGGTACAGCTGCCCATGCAGCTTCCACACGATACCACAGTTCATCAAGAGTAGTGACTGGCGTATTGTGACGAGCCAGTTGCTCGGGCACCATTGACCAGACGTTTTCAATTGGTGAGAGATCTGGAGAATGTCCTGACCGGGGCAGCAGTCGAACATTTTCTGTATCTAGAAAGGCCCGTACAGGACCTGCAACATGCGGTCGTACGTTATCCTGCTGAAATGTAGGGTTTCGCAGGGATCGAATGGAGGGTAGAGCCACTGTTCAAAGTGGCGTCAGTGTGAACACGAGGTGACCGAGACGTGTAACCAATGGCACACCATACCAACACGCCAGGTGATACGCCAGTGTGGCGATGACGAATACATGCTTCCAATGTGCGTTCACCGCGATGTCGCCAAACACGGATGCGACCATCGTGATGCCGTAAACACAACCTGGATTCATCCGAAAAAATGACGTTTTGCCATTCGTGCACCCAGGTTCGTCGTTGAGAACACCATCGCAGCCGCTCCTGTCAGTGATGCAGCGTCAAGGGTAACTGCATCTATGGTCTCCGAGCTGATAGTCCATGCTGCTGCAAACTTCGTCGAACTGTTCGTGCAGATGGTTGTTGTCTTGCAAACGTCCCCATGTGTTGACTCAGGGATCGAGACGTGACGGCACGATCCGTTACAGCCATGCGGATAAGATGCCTGTCATCTCGACTGCTAGTGATACGAGGCCGTTGGGATCCAGCACGGCGTTCCGTATTATCCTCCTGAACCCACCGATTCCCTATTCCGCAACAGTCATTGGACCTCGACCAACGCGAGCAACAATGTCGCGATACGATAAACCGCAATCGCGATAGGCTACATTCCGACCTTTATCAAAGTCGGAAACTTGATGGTACGCATTTCTCCTCCTTACACGAGGCATCACAACAACGTTTACCAGGCAACGCCGGTCAACTGCTGTTTGTGTATGAGAAATCGGTTGTAAACTTTCCTCATGTCAGCACGTTGTAGGTGTCGCCACCGGTGCCAAGCTTGTGTGTATGCTCTGAAAAACTAATCATTTTCATATCACAGCATCTTCTTCCTTTCGGTTGAATTTCGCGTTTGTAGCACATCATCTTCGTGGAGTAGCAATTTTAATGGCCAGTAGTTTGTAAACGATTTTTACTATTTTTTGGAAAAACTAGTCAGACAATCAACTTAAATCTTTTGCGCATGATTTGTTGATCCCTGGACAACATTTCCTGATTTTTTTAGAAGAAAATCAGTCGTCGTTAGGATCCCAGCTATCCGAGGAGTTAGAGCTGCTCTGTACAGTATGAGGCCTGTCCGTGACGGAAGTTCTGCACTCTGCAAATCGTAGCTGATTTTTTTAAAAGAAAAATGTTTCATCTGTGGGATGTAAGAGTTTTCGAAATTTGACAAAATAATAAAATGACAGACGTTTGAAACAATTATGTTGTTTTGCAGTGTGTTTGACGTAATGTTTTTTGTAATAACCAATGAATAATGAAATAAAAAATAGCCTATTGTTTCTTGCCGGACGAATAATTCAGCCAAATTTCAGAAAGATGTCTTTGTTAGTGTGCCCGTAACTCATTCTGTTAACGTGAAATACAATGTATTTCCTGCTGTCGGAATGGATTATGCACACACTAACAAAGATATCTTTCTGAAATTTGGCAGGATTATACCTCTGGAATGTCCACAAGGAGTAACAGGCTCTTTTTATTTTATTTTCTCATTGGTCATTACAAAAATTGACCAAAAACACACGATCAAACTACAAATGCTTCGGATGCCCTCAAATTTTATTGTTGTGTCAAATTTAAAAAACAAAACTGTGCTATTATTCCGTGAGCAATATCCTATTGATTACGATCTTTCTTTTTTCAGATAACATATGCAGGCTGCAGAACTTCCGTCGTTATGGACACATTTCGAATAAGGGTTAATGATGGTTCAAATGGGTCTGAGCTCTATGGGACTTAACATCTGAGGTCATCAGTCCTCTAGAACTTAGAACTACTTAAACCTAACTAACCTAAGGATATCACACACATCCATGCCCGAGGCTGGATTCGAACTTGCGAGCGCAGCGGTCGCGCGGTTCCAGACTGAAGCGCCTAGAACCGGGCTAATGATGACTCGGTTTCTTAGGAATATGAGGAAATATCGTCCACGAATCAATAAATAATGTAAAAGAGATTTACGTTGATTACTTCACTTGTTTAAAAAAAATAAAAAAAATCGCTTACACACTGAAGCGCCAAAGGAACTGGTATAGTCATGCGTATTCAAATACAGAGATATGTAAAGAGGCAGAATACGGCGCTGCGGTCGACAATGCCTACATAAAACAACAAGTGTCTGGCACAGTTGTTCGATCGGTTACTCCTGCTACAATGGCAGGTTATCAAGATTTACGTGAGTTTGATCGTGGTGTTATAGTCGGCGCATGCGTGATGGGACACAGCGTCCCCGAGGTAGCGATGAAGTAGGGATTTTCCCATACGACCATTTCACGACTGTACGGTGAGTATCAGGAACCCGGTAAAACATCAAATCTCCGACATCGTTGCGGGCGGAAAAAGATCCTGGAAGAACGGGACCAACGACGACTGAAGAGAATCCTTCAACATGACGGAAGTGCAACCCTTCCGCAAAATTTCTGCAGACTTCAGTGCCGGGCCATCAACAAGTTTCAGCGTGCAAACCATTCAAAGGAACATCATCGATATGGGCTTCCGGAGTCTAAGGCCCATTCGTGTACTCAGAAAGATTTACACCTCGCCTGGGCCCGTCAACACCGACATTGGACTGTTGATGACCGGAAACATGTTGCCTGGTTGGACGAGTCTCGTTTCAAATTGTATCGAGAGGATGGACGTGTACGGGTATGGAGACAACCTCGTGAATCCATGGACCCTGCGTGGAATCTCCACCAGCTTGGAAGAAAGGCTACGTAGTCCCCAGGAACCTCTCCTCGAGGAAGACAGCGTGACCATTCTACTCCGGTGGTGGTTCGAGTCCTCCCTCGAGCATGGGTGTGTGTGTTTGTCCTTAGGATAATTTAGGTTAAGTAGTGTGTAAGCTTAGGGACTGATGACCCTAGCAGTTAAGTCCCATAACATTTCACACACATTTGAACATTTTGAATCATTCTACTCCCACGATCGTATATTGTCACTCATTCACGTCGATGGTAAGATAAGAGAGATTAAGGCACATACACAGCAATATAGATAATCATTTTTCTCTTGCGCAGAACGCGAATATAATAGACAAGAAATATATCAAGATTTAGACGTAGATGTAAATTGAGGTCAGCAATATAGGCATACAATCATCTGCATCTCTTCTACGGACCTTCTTCTAAGCAGGATGATCTGCTCTTTTTTCCAGTAGCTACGTGCTCTTCCGTGTTCCAGCTACCAGCGATGAACTACTGATAGACGGGAAGCAAGTCCTTTCGCATCATCATTGAAGAATCTTACAGGTATCTCAACTGATCCTTGTGGTTTCCCACTATTAAGTGGTTGTAGTTGCTCTTCTATTCCCCGAACACTGGTCTCCGTATCTACTATTTCACCGTTCGTGCGATGACTAAAGGAAGAATCGTATTATCGTCTATAGCACTGAAACAGTTTTAGACTGTTAATAAATCTCGTCGAGAAGACACGGTAAAACACAATTGTTAATAGTAGGTGATTTTTGGTCAAATGATGAATTAGGGTAGAACTTATTTGGACTGCTGTTAATAGAGGAAATGAATTTCCTATATAAGTCCACGATCATTGCGAGTGATGTTATGAATAAAACTGTCTAGATGGCTTAATAAATTTCTTTACTGAACCATTTCGGCCACTGTTATCAGATATCAAAAACTTGAAGCCTGCAAAACAAGTTTCACTGACAATATCAAAAGCCTTTGCCCTACTAGCTGACGTCCTGAGTAGGTATAGGTTTTTAATATTGATACTGAACCTCGTTTTGTAAGTTCTAATTTTTTGATATATGATGATAACAGTCGCCAAAACGGCGTAAAAAGAAATTTATTAAACGATTTAATCGGAGTTATTCACAAAATCTTTGTGCTTCCAAGTCAGAAATTTTCCCAAATTAACTCGTAATGTAAGCCAGTTGGCTTCAGGTTGCAGGGATAGACAACTGGCCCTACAGTCAGAGTGCGTGTTTATGTTTATGTGTGTGTATGTGTAGATGCACCCCACGGCGCGGGAGAGGGTTGGAGCGCGAGGCGTGGCACACTGACACACTGCACCAGCGCCACCTACGCACAGCGGGGGAGTCCTCCCCCGCACGGCTTCACTTGACACAGCACCGCACTGCAACACAACCCCTCTGCTCGGCAGCCTGTTATGGGGTTAGCGGGGCGAACGCAGGTGTTCGCAATTACGCTCCCCCCTGCTACCCCACTGACATCCCACTGCGCCGCACGGAGTCGTGGCGAGGCTAGCGTCTCGCTTTTAAGTTTAATGGCCGTATCGCAGACGCGGCCGGATGCTGACCCAGGGAACCTCATTAGCGGGCAGAGGTCTGAGATGAGGCGCGGCCGCCGCGGTGCGTGGATTGAGGGAAAAATGCTGTGTTGCTGGAGGTGAAAATGAGGCTGCGCTCGCAGGCCGACCGCAAATGCTGTATCAGGCTCCCAGGTTAGTCTCCCGTCTATCCACTCGTCGAGCTAATTTAGGCAGATATTAAAAGGACAGGAATTGGACGAAATCTGTCACGAGCAGAGCTGTAACCTACAGCTCCCATTTTTCCGCAATGGTTCGTTTGCCCTATAGACAGATTCATGTCAAAGAGAAATGTAAAAACGATACCTAATGTGAGAAACAAACTGGGAGGCAGCCTAAGACGAAGGTTGGGCCGTGCCAGGCGCTTTGTTCACTAGTCTTCCTTCAGAAATGTGAATGCTTTCTCGAAAAAGAGTATCACTGCATGGAAAACAAACCGACAGCGTTTGAGGCAATCTGAGATGGGAAAAATGAGCTGAAATTTGCCCTCGCAGTTTATCCTAACATGGATAATTCTACTATTCCATGAATTTCACTATGGAGAGTTTGTTTACCGTTTAAAGCTGGCCCACCAAAAAAAATGGTTCAAATGGCTCTCAGCACTATGGGACTTAACATCTGAGGTCATCAGTACCCTAGAACTCAGAACTACTTAAACCTAACTAACCTAAGGACATCCATGCCCGAAGCAGGATTCGAACCTGCGACCGTAGCGGTCGCGCGGTTCCAGACTGAAGGGCGTAGAACCGCTCGGCCACACACCGGCAGGCAGCTGGCCCACCGTTAACCAGTCATGCAGTAGGTGAGCTTGTGCAAAACCACAGTAACAAAGATTTTATTTTACACAGTAAAAGTGAACGAATCACCCAACACATCCAAGCAGGAACACGTTAACACATCATGCGACACTTTAGATTCTACACTACTGGCCATTAAAAATGCTACACCACGAAGATGACGTGCTACAGACGCGAAATTTAACCGACACCAAGAGGATGCTGTGATATGCAAATGATTAGCTTTTCAGAGAGCATTCACACAAGGTTGGCGCCGGTGTCGACACCTACAACGTGCTGACATGAGGAGAGTTTCCAACCGATTTCTCATACACAAACAGCAATTCACCGGCGTTGCCTGGTGAAACGTTGTTGTGATGCCTCGTGTAAGGAGGAGAAATGGGTACCATCACGTTTCCGACTTTGATAAAGGTCGGATTGTAGCCTATCGCGATTGCGGTTTATCTTATCGCGACATTGCTGCTCGCGTTGGTCGAGATCCAGTGACTGTTAGCCGAATATGAAATCGGTGGGTTCAGGAGGATAATACGGAACGCCGTGCTGGATCCCAGCGGCCTTGTATCACTAGCAGTCGAGATGACACGCATCTTATCCGCATGGCTGTAACGGATCGTGCAGCCACGTCTCGATCCCTGAGTCAACAGATGGGGACATTTGAAACACAACAACGAACAGTTCGACGACGCTTCCAGCAGCATGGACTATCAGCTCGGAGACCATGGCTGTGGTTACCCTTGACGCTGCATCACAGACAGGAGTGCCTGCGATGGTGTACTCAACGACGAACCTGGGTGCACGAATGGCAAAACATGATTTTTTCGGATGAATCCAGATTCTGTTTACAGCATCATGGTGGTCGCATCCGTGTTTGTCGACATCGCGGTGAACGCACATTGGAAGCGTGTATTCGTTATCGCCATATTGGCGTATTATCCGGCGTGCTGCTATGGGGTGCCATTGGTTAGACACTTCGGACACCCCTTGTTAGCATTGACGGCACTTTGAACAGTGGACGTTACATTTCAGATGTGTTACGACCCGTGGCTCTACCCTTCATTCGATCCCTGCGAAACCCTACATTTCGACAGGATAATACACGACCGCATGTTGCAGGTCCTGTACGGGCCTTTCTGGATGCAGAAAATGTTCGACTGCTGCTCTGGCCAGCACATTCTCCAGATCTCTCACCAAGTGAAAACCTCTGGTCAATGGTAGCCGAGCAACTGGCTCATCACAATGCGTCAGTCACCACTCTTGATGAACTGTGGCATCGTGTTGAAGCTGCATGGGCAGCTGTACCTGTACACGCCATCCAAGCTCTGTTTGACTCAATGCCCAGGCGTATCAAGGCCGTTATTATGGCCAGAGGTGGTTGTTGTGGGTACTGATTTCTCAGAATCTATGCACCCAAATTGCGTGAAAATGTAATCACGTTTCAGTTCTAGTATATAAATTTGTCCAATGAATACCCGTTTATCATCTGCATTTCTTCTTGGTGTAGCAATATTAATGGCCAGTAGTGTAGAAAGTTGCTGTTTTCTTTGCGCTTCTCCTAAAATCTTTATTTTTCCCCCTCCATCGGAGCTCCTCGTCCAGATTCTGAAGGCACAAACTATGCTTCGACCGGCCGCCATGCCATCCTGTGCCATTCACCGTCAATCGGATGCAGTGTGGAGGATCACGTAGTCAGCACACTGCTCTCCCAGGTGTTTTAGCGGCCTTTTAGACCTTAGATCCGCTTCTTCTGAGTTAAGCATCTTCTCACTTGGAATCACGAGACTTAGTGTACATCGTACTGGTCCTACCACCAAGGAAAAGTCCGTACCACTACCGAGAACTGAACCCGGGTTCTCCGCATGGCAGACATCTACGCTGACCACGCAGATGCGGTTGAGTCTGTTCATTACATTTAAATTGGTTCCCTATTATGTACCAATATTAATTGCGAACAAAAACGATGCGTTTCTTTGCCTTAAAATCGTGCCTGTGTATCGATATTTTCTTCATTTCATTTCTTGACACTTCTGCGTACAAATTAAGTAGTAGGTAAGTAGGGATGATTGATTGCGTTTTTGCGTTGTATCTTTTTGTTGCTGAAGTTGGAGTTCTTATGCTCTCTTTCCGTATCTTTTTTCTAGCCGTTCCAAATTATGTGTGTAAGTCTATATATACAAAACCGCAAATACTACTGGGTTGGTGCTTACGTTCATAGGGTTTATCTGTGTTTAATAAACACGACAGATACACACAATGACTTTAGTTATCAATAATGCATTCTCCTGCACTGTCTACAACAGTTTGTCAACGCCGGGGTAACTTTTCGATTCCGCGACTGTAGAAATCGCGTGGTTTTGAGGCGTCGAGCCTTAGTCGGAGCGCATTCTCATCCGAAAGGGATACTCCTTGAACGTTTTTCGACAGAGAGCGGAAAAGGTGAAAATCTGAGGAAGCAAGATCATGTGAGTAAGGTGTGCGGGGAATGACTTCCCAACCCATCTCCTGTTTCGTCTAGCGGCCTTTGTTAGTGTAGCAGTACGCGGGCGGGCGCTAGCTTGGAGTAGCATCACTTCAAGCAGTCTTACTAGTCGTTGTTTTTGGATTGCGTCTGCAAGAAATCTCAGCTGTTGACAATAAATATCACCAGTGATGGGTACACCTCGGGGAAGCAATTGGTAGCACATCACACCGTCGCTGTTCCACCAGATGCATAACATCATCTGTTGTGAACGTGCGCTGGTCTTAGTAGGGGGAGTTGCTGCTTTGTTTGGGCTCAACCATTCCTTTCTTTTCCTCATGTTAGCATAAAGGCACCATTTGAAGTCAGCAGTAATGATACAGGAGAGGAATTGTCGGTGTTGTTCACGAGCCAACTGACGACTAGAAAGATGACATGCAGATATGGAGATCCGCAGATTTTTGTGATTTTGCCTTCGAGAATGCAGTACCCATTTTACTCGATTTTTGAACCTTCTCCATAGCACACGAATGTCACACGATCGTGGAAAGATAACAGTTCACCACATTTCCCAGTTTTCCAGTACACTGATGTGCATCATTGTGGACTAAAGCGTTTAAATGATCTTCATCAATCCACATAGGTCTTCCTGAAAGTGGAGAGTCACTAATGTCAAAACGACACTGCTTAAAACGAGAAAACAATTTTATTGCCGTGTTGTGTGCAATGGCATTAACCCAATACATAGCGCAGATGTTTTTGGTTGCCTCTTCTGCTGTGACCCCATTACTGAACTCAAAATGGAAGAAAATTTCGGAAATAAACTTGGTGTAGCTGGGATTCACAGTCATAATTTTTTTTTGAAGGTTATCATCTTTACGCCAGCGACTGTAATAAGTTTTTGTAGAACTATTGTAATTTCAGCCTTAGGCCATTATCAAGTGTTGATATTATGGCTTACATTACGTTGACGTGGCCTAAAGCCATAATATCAGCACTTGATAATGGCCTAAGGCCGAAATTGCAATAGTGCAATAAAAACTTATTGCAGTTACTGGCGTAAAGATGATGTCCCTCAAAAAATATTTCGGAAATGTTCCTGTTTCTTCATTTGGCGCTCAATTTTTTAGCGTCCATAACTCCACTCACTATCTCCAAATGACAAAATGACATGTAAACTCAAATAGCATCAGTGAACTACAAACTAAATACGACACTCGATAAATGAACCCGTAGCATCGGCCTACCAACATGCTTAACGAAAACGCTATGGACTTATGCACCAACGTAGTATATTTTATATTAGCTAAACAATATGGAAGCGCTGTTGTTTCGCTTCATTATTCATTGTCTTAGTAAGCGTGAAATCGGAATAGATCCAATAAAGATGAGTGGGCGAATCTAGCGATCATTCGGTCGGGAGAGTGCATCATCCAAAAGGTAAAACAAACTGGTCGTTTTCTGTTCGCTAACCGAACTTTGCTAAGCCACTTTCGACAACGAGTCTAGAAACATAGATCTTGCTGGTCTGTTCTTCTCCCGTAGTGACCACCGACAATATGGGGGAAAATTCGGATTCACGCAGACGGTGCTGAAGAACAGGAATGGAGGTCAATGGCAGTGGTACCCTGTATATTCGCAACACGCAATACGGTGACTTCTAGAGTACATATGGGGATAGACGCTATCTGATCAAAAGTGCCTCGACACCGCTATGTAACACTAAATTGATCGCTAGGTGTCGCGAGTAGCAGACTCGCCCGCATAAAAGAAGGCGGGGGGTATCGTGTTGCCAGTAGACAATCGGTAACATCAGAACGGGTCGGTCGTGAGAGCTCTGCTACTTTGACCGTGGACAAGTCATTGGATGTCACCTAAGTAACAAAGCCATCAGGAACATCTAAACCGTTATAAAACTGCACAGGTCGACTGTTGGTGATGTTACTGTGAAGTGGAAACACCCGGCGCTGTGGCCGAGCGGTTCTAGGCGCTTCAGTCCATACCGCCCTGCTGCTGCTGCTGCTGCTGCGGTCGCAGGCACGAATCCTGCCTCGGGCATGGATGTGTGTGATGTCCTTATGTTAGCTGGGTTTAAGTAGTTCTAAGTCTAGGGGCCTGATGACCTCAGATGTTAAGTCTCATGGTGCTCACAACCATTTGAACCATTTTTTCGGCCTAACAGTGAATTACGAAGGAGCTAGTTTTACAGTATGAGAATGTTTTTCATGGTTGGGATGCGATCCTCTTATCGAGCTTAAAAAAATGCTAAATGCAGCATGTAATAAACATGTTTTTCAGCATTATGTACTGCGTACGGTAGAGGAACAGTTCGGAGCCGATGACTGATTAGCGTGACAGTGAACTCTGCCATACAGCAGTATTTGTGAGGTAATGGTTTGTAGACGATAAAATTCTTGACTGAATGGCTTAACCAGAGTCACGACCTGAATCCAACGCAACACCTTTGGGAAGACTTTGAACGTCGTGTTTGACCCTAACGTCGAAAATCATTACCTCCTCTGATTCAAATGGTTCAAATGGCTCTGAGCACTATGGGACTTAACATCTGAGGTCAGCAGTCCCCTAGACTTAGAACTACTTAAACCTAACTAAACTAAGGACATCACACACATCCATGCCCGAAGCAGGATTCGAACCTACGACGGTAGCAGCCGCGTGGTTCCGGACTGAAGCGCCGAGAACCGCTCGGTCACAGCGTCCGGCCTACCTTCTCTGATTTCGGCTCTTAAGGAGGAATGGGCTGCCTTTGCTCCATAAAAGTTTCTACTACTTTTGATCAGATAGTGAAGATATAAATGCAGACGGAATGGTGGACGCAAGGGAAACTAGCAATACATAGTAGCAAACGAAGGGAAATTGGTTTCAAAGAAACGAATTCTCTGATGTCCAACTTTTTGCTTAACGTACACATCTGGGTCACAGCAAGATACGGGGAAACAAACTAAATGCTGTATCACACAAGAATGTAATAATATTAATCCGTAGAACAATGAGGCATTGATGTGAGAAGGAACTAGTGACCAATGACGTCTGTGGGGATTGTATGGTAGAAAAAGAAATAGAATAACGAGACATATTTTAAGTCATCGAATCATAGTACACTCAGTAGTATGACTACTAAGACTAAACATCTCACACGGTAAGAAGAGAACACCGAGCGTTCATTTAATGAGAGCTGCCATATTTTTAGAAATTCCGTGGATGAAAACTTGTTGCAAAATTAGGATGGAACGAGCTATGTTCATCAACAGGCACCTCTAGTATGTATTAGCGATCTTGATTATACGGCAGGTCCCCTGTAGAAATATTGAGCCTCCATAGCCCTCTAATTGCGAAACTGCGGCCGGTGCAAGATTTTGTGCACGAACTGACACCATTCGGGCAATCTGGGTGGCCAAAAATTCATTCAAATTGCCCAAAAAAGTTATGCAAACCAGTCGAACAATTTTGGCCTGGTGACATGACATCGTTATTTGGAAACTTGAAGTCCTTGAATGGCTTCAAATGCTCTCCCAGTAGCCGAACATTAGCGCTTCCACTCAGTGATCAGTTTGGTTGATCAGAGGACACCGTTATGGAACCACCACTAGCTTGCACAATTTGGGTCCGTGGCTTCCTGGGGTCTGTGCCACACTCGAACCCTACCATCAGCTCTTACCAACTGAACTCGAGTCTCATCTGACGAAGCCACAGGTTTCCAGACGTCTATGGTGCAACCGGTATGGCCACGAGTACAGCAAGGGCGCTGCGGGCGATGTCGTGCAAAGGTGCTCGCTTCGATCGTCTGCTGCCACAGCCCAGTAACGAAGAATTTCGCCGCAGTGTCCTGAAGGATACCGTCATCGAACGTCGCACATTGATTTATGCGGTTATTTAACGCAGTGTGCTCGCCTGTTAGCACTGACAACTAAACGCAAACGTCGCTGCTGGCGGCCGTTAAATGAGGGCCGTCGGCCACTGCGTTACCCTTGGTAAGAGGTAATGCCTGAAATTTGCTCCCGGAATATTGAATTCCCTAACGATTTCAGAAATGGTATGTCCCATGCCTCTAGTTCCGACTGCCATTCAAAGTCTGTTAATTCCCGTCGTGGGCCCACAATAGCGTCGGTAACCTTTTCGCGAGGATCTCCTGAGTACAAATGACGGCTCCGCCAATGCACTGCCCTTTTATGCTTTGTATAAGCGATACTATAGCCATATGTACACGTACATATATCTGCCCCGTGACTTTTGTCATCTCAGTGTAAACCTCTCTGTCGATGAGATTTTAAAAACTAACCTTCCTTCCTTTCTTGAAAGGCGGTGGAATGGTGTCCAGTGTAAGGTCTTCAGCTGGCATTGAACCACGGTGAAACTAAACAAAGTGCAATTAAAGGGAAACTGGTTCTCACTCTCGAAAAGTGACCACTTTGCGTCAGTAGCTACAAGCGACTGCATTCAGCGCTGAGGCAGTCCGATAGCTTGTAAGCGTGGAGGCGCGTTCTCTGCACATGGGCCGTCAGCGGCTACCTTATCGACCTCTCGGTTGTCGATGACAAACGGCGCGCTGTCTGTCTGTGGTGTCCGTCGTGACAGCACTCCCTACGGCTGCACTGGTGGCCGCAGAGCGTGCGAGTGGTGTGGGAGGGGAAGCGGAGTGGGGGGGGGGGGGGGACATCTGGGTGCGGTGTGGGTTGCGGGTGGTTAGCGGGAGAGCGCCTCCAAAACAGAGGTAACGAGAGAGACTGCTACAAGTTGCCAGCATTCTAGAAGGACGCGCATTAGACATATGAGCGTTGACTTTCGGAGTCGAAATACGTTTCAGTAGAATGCTTCTGGGTACACAACTGCATCATGTGTGATAAATCCTCCGACGTTTCGACGTCTGTTGCAGGCAACGTTCATCTGAGCGATTATACATGTCTTGTGGCTTCATATGTTTTACCTGCAAATGGTTGGGCAACCTGGCGTGACATCTTTCAGCATGAGAACAATTAACAACTATTTTCACATAAAATGTTTATAGTAAGAGTACCATAAAGCTGTGTCAACAAGAGGCCCAGAAAGAACAATCAATGAAAATCGCTCGCCTCCCGTACGTACGAGGATTTACTGATAGCGTAGGCAAGATCCTACGCCAAGAGACATTCAAACTCATCCACTACAGAAACAGCAAAACAAGATGCCCACCGGCGATAAGTAGACTCATAGTCATTGTGTGAAAGAACAAGACCAGGGAGTGGATATTTTCATATGAAACAATGTTTGCAATTATCGACACTATTGTACGTGCGGACGTAATTTTCCCTCCAGCTTTAAGGTGAAATGACAAAGTGGAGATGTGATGGCATCTGACCGTAGAACTAGGGCAATTTACTAATGAGCGCGATCCCTTCGTGCACTGCACCAGGAAACGGCCATAAACGAAGTCGAAAAAATGATTAGCAGCTACTGTTAGACGTATAAGAAGTTGTTGTCGATGGTAGGTTCATTTCTTGTAATTGTTTGTTACAAACGGGCAGCATCTTCCGGTGTCTCCGAATCTCTTCCACTTGTACAACCTTCTTTCATGAATCTTAGAACAACCTTCTTTCATGAATCTTAGAACAAGTGTTTTTTCTGGTTGTTTCAGCTTTTTCAGGTAGAAGTGCGTTTAAAAATATTCAGAAGAAAAATAAAGTAAGAACTATTTATTTCTAAAAATGACAAGAAACAGTTAAGTATTGAGGAAAAGCTTTACTCTGGTTTTTCTTAAAGCTTACCATGAGTAACGCTATAACATTTTAAAACATGCGCAGCACTGAAGATAATCAAGAATGGGTGGAAAGCACGAGATATTATAATCAGAACGATATAATCCTGCTGTCTACAGTTTAGCAGTAATCCTCGCACGAAGTCCCATATTCTCATCTGGAACCTACTACTGTGTGTAATACAATATCGGTGGAAGAGGCGTGCAGAGCTACCCAATGCCGTAGACGGACGTAAGTTTCTAGGTTAAAGCAATCGTTTATTGCGGATTGTAAAGTCAGTTTTAATCTATTGGCTGTTGGCACGCTGATCAAAATTTTCAAACTCGTACATCGCTCTACAACAACAGCGCTCAAGACGCTTACAACTGTTTAAACGTCAGCTTCCGCTATTGCTGAGTCGTGTTAAAAATGTGACGAGCTGCAGCCAATCCGCCGCGCATGCGCAAACGCACGTCGCTTGGCCACTGCCAGCCACACAATGACCATGACGTGCGCACAGATATATCTAAACAACGCCGTCCTCTCTATATGTGAGTGCTACTCGTTTCAGTAGCCTTCAGAGGGTACATTCCTTCAGCATACAGGTAAGGCTTTACTTTTGTTTTTCTGAAATCTTAACATTAGTAACGCTGTAACATTTTAAAAGATGCACATTTTAAAATGTGCATCCTTCTGAGGGTAAATTCTACTCATTTACTAGGGACAGGTATACAGCGGCCAGCACGTAGATGGTATTCCTGTACGATAATACTGTCCAATATTACTGAAGTTCTCCTTAGACTGCTCAATAAAATCGTGCGATATTTAGTTTTGTTCGAAATTTTGGACGCTCAAGGCGCTTCTGTTGATCGAATTGCTCTACTTTCTTTCAGGCAGAAAAAGAATGTCGGATGAAAAATTAGTATGAGAGATGTCCAAATTTACTCTCGATAACTTATGAAGAAAATTGAGCTCGAATGTGACAAATGATCGTTGTCAGATTTTATTATGCGTTGATGCCCAACATTTGATGAGTTACTGGAAATGGTTGCCACTATGTTTGTTCTCAAAGAAGTCTTTCTTTATAGGGTTCCGTAACTCAGTCGGTAAAAACGGAACCCTTATACGATGAATATTTTGTTCGTCTGTCTGTCCGTCCGACAAGACACTTTTTTTTCTCAGGAATGGGAAGGAATAATACTGAGGTATATGGTCCCTTGGTGGTGTAAAAAATTTAAGCTTCAAAGGATACGGCCGTTTATGTCACGTATTTTGATAATCGCAGATACACTCATCAAAATCTATAGATGAACTATCTACGTACATAATTAAGTTTGTATGGAACCTTTAGAGCGTGAACCCTACTCGTATTTGGCCTGTTTTTTTTCTTTACAAATAAAAAATGTTCCCTTGTAGCTGTAGAGAAATCTGTGTTTGGTGGGTGAGCAAAAACTCATAAGAACCACTGTTAATTTTCCGGATTTTTTATTGATCTGCCCTAATGGCTCACCATGTCGACAGTGTTTAGCACATGTCGATGCACTCGGATATGAATGGTCTTTCTTCTTGTGTTGAACTCATTTCAGTAAATGAACGCAATAGCGAACTCGAAGAAACCACGAGACCGTACTCCACTGTAGTTCAACGACGCACATGAGCGACTGGCAGGGATATTATCAATACCGCCTATGGACGACTCAATATTTCTTAGATTGAGCAGTAAGTTTCCAAATTATTTGTTCTGTTGAATGTTATTCCGCAGCCTGTCAACCTCACCCTACACTTTCAGTATTATTGCTCAGCGGGAAGATCGAGCAAAAGTATTGGCCGTCAAGGGGCTGGTTCAGAGGCCGTTGCGCCACAAGAAATACATTTTTAATACGAGGAACTAACGTGGAAGAACAGTAGGAGACTTAAATAAGGTTAATTTTAATAGAAGTGGTTGCTGTGTTACATTTTTGTAGGCAGGCATTTAATTCAAATGCGAAGCACAAAACCGCTCGCTCATTTGCAGAACGTTCAGAAATACTGAGCTGGTGAGTCGGAGACACTGCCGCTCAGATCCTTATTGCGGATACGGCGGCATTATGCTCGCCGCGCCTCGTTAGTCATAACATCGATTCTTATGCGGGGAAAGGATCTCGAGCTGCGGTTGCTTCGCCTCAGCGCCGCGGAAAATTGGCAACTCGCCGAAGCTGCTGAATGTTAACGAACCTGAGCTCGCGGCTACTCGCTCAGAGATCGCTGCGACAACCTTTCACGACCACAGGAGTAGCGGAGAGGGGGTATTCCTCACTGTGAGCGGCATACACCTACACGTGTAAAGACGGTTCGGAATCCGTCTTCCTCTGTTACTTCATTGTCTACTAGCGTTTCGCAGCAGTCATATCAATTCTCAGAAGGAAATAGGTAGAGTACAGGTGACACGAGCAACGAACTTTCATTTCTGCTCGTAGTTATTTGTAAGAAATGGATTTGGTGGTAAGTTCCCAGGGGACCAAACTGCTGAGGTAATCGGTCCATAGGCTTACACACTAATTAAACTAACTTAAACAAACTTACGCTAAAGCCAACACACACACACACACACACACACACACACACACACACACACACACACACACACACACACACACACACACCCATGCCCCAGTCAGGAATCGAACCTTCGACGGGGAGGATCCGCGCGAACCGTGACGAGGCCACCTAGACCGTGCGGCTGCCCCGCGTGGATTGAGAAATGGAAAATTAGACATAAATTTAACACTTTCAGTTTTGTTAATAGTAGCTTCCGCATTAAAAGTCCAATGATGTTGGCAAAATCTCGCAAAACATAGTTGGAGTAAATGAAGTGTTTTGCGTCAAGCCGCACTCACAGATCTAGTATTTCCTTCGTTTATGCTACCGTCTAATTGTTTGACAAATTATGGTATGTTAATGATTACAATAATCATGGTTGTGGCAAGTTTCCATGTCGTAACTTTTCATATAAACTTCATAGCAGCCCTTCTCAGCTTGCGTAGAAGAGGCTTTCCAATACATGTACTGCAGATCGGAAATTACCCGTTGCACCTTAATGTGAAAGTCTGTTCGAATCTAAGAAACACTGTGTACGTATACTACTGCCACTCCGTCTCTTGTAGAGGTTGTTCGAGATCGTAGTAGACTCTTCATGATGTCTTTACATCAGAGCTCCGAAACAGTGACTTGTATGCTACTTCACACTATTACAGCCAAAAGTGTCCCCTATCTAAAATGTACACTACTGGCCATTAAAATTGCTACACCAAGAAGAAATGCAGATGGTAAACGGGTATTCATTGGACAAATATATTATACTAGAACTGACATGTGATTACATTTTCACGCAATTTGGCTGCATAGATCCTGAGAAAGCAATACCCACAACAACCACCTCTGGCCGTAATAACGGCCCTGATACGCCTTGGCATTGAGTCAAACAGAGCTTGGTTGGCGTGTACAGGTACAGCTGCCCATGCAGCTTCAACACGATATCACAGTTCATCCAGAGTAGTGACTGGCGTATTGTGACGAGCCAGTTGCTCGGCCACCATTGACGAGACGTTTTCACTTAGTGTGAGAACTGCAAAATGTGCTGGCCAGGGCAGCAGTCGAACATTTTCTGTGTCCAGAAAGGCCCGTACAGGACCTGCAACATGCGGTCGTGCATTATCCTGCTGAAATGTAGGGTTTCGCAGGGATCGAATAAAGGGTAGAGCCACGGGTCGTAACACATCTGAAATGTAACGTCCACTGTTCAAAGTGCCGTCAATTCGAACAAGAGGTGACCGAGACGTGTAACCAATGGCACCCTATACCATCACGCTGGGTGATACGCCAATATGGCGATGACGAATACACGCTTCCAATGTGCGTTCACCGCGATGTCGCCAAACACGGATGCGACCATCACGATGTTGTAAACAGAACCTGGATTCATCCGAAAAAAATGACGTTTTGCCATTCATGCACCCAGGTTCGTCGTTGAGTACACCATCGCAGGCGCTCCCGTCTGTGATGCAGCGTCAAGGGTGACCGCAGCCATGGTCTCCGAGCTGATAGTCCATGCTGCTGCAAACGTCGTCGAACAGTTCGTGCAGATGGTTGTTGTCGTGCAAACGTCCCTATCTGTTGACTCAGGGATCGAGACGTGGCTGCACGATCCGATACAGCCATGCGGATAAGGTGCGTGTGATCTCGACTGCTAGTGATGCGAGGCCGTTGGGATCCAGAACGACGTTCCGTATTACCCTCCTGAACCCACCGATTCCATATTCTGCTAACAGTCATTGGATCTCGACCAACGCAAGGAGCAATGTCGCGATACGATAAACCGCAATCGCGATAAGCTACAATCCGACCTATATCAAAGTCGGAAACGTGATGGTACGCATTTCTCCTCCTTAGACGAGGCATCACAACAACGTTTCACCAGGCAACGCCGGTCAACTGCTGTTTGTGTATGAGAAATCGGTTGGAAACTTTCCTCATGTCAGGATGTTGTAGGTGTCGCCATCGGCGCCAAGCTTGTGTGAATGCTCTGAAAAGCTAGTCATTTGCATATCACAGCATCTTCTCCCTGTCGGTTAAATTTCGAGTCTGTAGCACGTCATCTTCGTGGTGTAGTAATTTTAATGGTCAGTAGTGTATATTTCTATTTTTCGTAAGCTTTTTCCGCATTAAAACTCCAATGATGGTGCAAAACTCTCAAAACATAGTTGGAGTAAATGAAGTGATTTGCGTCAAGCCGCACTCACACATCTCGTATTTCCTTCATTTATGCTATCATAATCTAATTGTTTGACTAATAATGATATCTTAATGGTTACAATAATCGTGGTTGTGACAAGTTTCCTTGTCGTAACTTTTCATATAAACCTCATAGCAGCGCTTCACAGCTTGCGTAGAAGCGACTTTCCAATACGTGTACTGCAAATCGGAAATTACCCATTGCATCTTAATGTGAAAATCTGTTCGAATCTAAGAAATACTGTGTACGTATACTACTGGCATTCCGTCTCCTGTGTAGGCTGTGCGAGACCGTAGTAGACCCTTCTTGATGCCTTTACATCAGAGCTTCGAATCTCTCACAGTGACTTGCGTGCTACTTTAAGCTATGTTACAGCCAAAAGTGTCCCTACCTAAAATATAATATACTGTGAAAAAAACAAAGGCTCACTTCTTCGAAACTGCGTAATTGTCTCCCATTGGGACACAGAAGGTTGAAAATTAGTTCAACGTTGGCTACAACCTTCCTCCGTGTGATGCATCCACAGTGGCGTTGGGCAAAATTGTGCCGCAATTTGGTGTCAATGTATCATCATTAACACGCCTTACCGCTCACATGAACTTCTAAGCTGTGGGCATTTTCTCGTCTATGACGACACTGTGGTGTTCGATGCGTCGCCGAGTCCGAGGTGACGTCACAGGGCGCCAACCTTTTGCACCATTGCTGGGAAGGTTCCCATAAACTTGAACCAAATTTCAAATTTATGTCCCGCAAACGGACACATCTATGGGGTACATAAAAATCGATCCTTTAATTGTGTTGCGTAGTAAGACTAGCTATTTCGATTTTCGTATTTGAGCTAAAAATAGTTCAGTTTTCTATCACTGTTTCTTTTATATATATATATATATATATATATATATATATATATATATATATATATATATATATATATACAACATAATGAATAAATGATTTATCTTTTATAAACATAGATGATTCAGGGCTGAAATGCCCTGGAATTTAACTTAAACTATCGATTTACTAATCACAATGCATGGATGGCCAGAAAACACACAAGGAGCACACAGAGTAATTGAAAGCCACAAATTGAGATGCTGAGTTCCGATATATAACAATATTTTTACTGTATAAACAGAAACTGACATAAGTACTCAGAAAGTAGGTATTTTGGTATTTTGCAGAAAATTTGAAAAGTCGATATGTTTTTGATGAACTGTAGCACGCAGCGATACCTGACAGATATTCTGCTGCGTAGTAGCTTCTCTACACAGCATTCCACACACGTAAACCAATTATAAGTTTATTTGATGTTGCTTGCACCTTAGGTAATTTGATCAATGCACAAACCTATTTAAAAAGAACAGCTTGACAATGTCGTATGGTCGAGCCACAGACATCTACTATCATGATAACTTTCATAATGAAAAGATATAAATCGTAATAAATCAATAAACGGAATGGATACGCGTACGTAGCTTTCAGGGATGACAGCTACAGTGCAATGCTGTCATATGACATACCATTTGTTGAAACAGTATGAAGCGTTTAAATGTTGTTAATTGTAAGGTTCATTGTGAAAATATTTAGTCACTGTATATTTAGTCATGTATATTAACTTCTGTAGTCTTTAAGTTACTGAAGGTATTATTTTTCATTGGATGCACTTCAGTTTTCTGAGATAGCAGGTGTGTGCTCCATTATGTAACTGTGATTTATTACAGATTTTCTAAGAGTTGTAAGAAGTCATATTTCAGACCGTCTTAAAGTCCACCATTGCTACTGCATGGTCTGCCCGGCTAAGTGAGCAACCACCGTCCAAATTCACTGCACTGGATTTTACCTGTTTCCGGCCAAGCACTGCACACCTTCGCACCTGGGCTGACCAGCCAATGTTGCTCGGCCTGGAACAGCAGCGCCGCGTGCTGGGACAACCGTCTAGCATTCAGCCGCACAACAAATTCACCTCACCTCATAGCATTTGTAGGCAGCTGCATCACTAATCTGATTACCTGTAGCATTACAAGTGCCCTAGGTATTCAGCGATGAAAAAGTTGTAATGAACGAACTTGTGGAGAATTTTGTGTTCTTTTAAAAACGACAGTAGATTTCAAAGTGCTAGGAGGAAAAGAAACTGAGAATTTTGAAGAAAAAATTGAGAAAAGACCAAAATGTTCAATCTTTTTTTTGACCATAGAAAGTTTTGTCAACATAAATTTTGAAACTTCCTGGCAGATTAAAACTGTGTGCCCGACCGAGACTCGAACTCGGGACCTTTGCCTTTCGCGGGCAAGTGCTCTACCATCTGAGCTACCGAAGCACGACTCACGACCGGTACTCACAGCTTTACTTCTGCCAGTACCTTGTCTCCTACATTCCAAACTTTACAGAAGCTCTCCTGCGAACCTTTCATATCAGCGCACACTCCGCTGCAGAGTGAAAATCTCATTCTGGAAACATGCCCCAGGCTGTGGCTAAGCCATGTCTCCGCAACATCCTTTCTTTCAGGAGTGCTAGTTCTGCAAGGTTCGCAGGAGAGCTTCTGTAAAGTTTGGAAGGTAGGAGACGAGGTACTGGCAGAAGTAACGCTGTGAGTACCGGTCGTGAGTCGTGCTTCGGTAGCTCAGATGGTAGAGCACTTGCTCGCGAAAGGCAAAGGTCCCGAGTTTGAGTCTCGGTCGGGCACACAGTTTTAATCTGCCAGGAAGTTTCATATCAGCGCACACTCCGCTGCAGAGTGAAAATCTCATTCTGGAAACATAAATTTTGTCAACAATACTCGGTTTTCCAATGTTTCCGGCCATATGACAGAGTTACAAAAATGAAATATTCTACCCACCTTTTGCAAGGTATAATAATTATTGGAGTGGACTGTATGGCAACATGCAGAAAGAAACTTTACTGCGTTTTGGTAATTCACGATCTACAAAGCATCGCACATGCTATTCGCTACCTTTGGCTCCCGCTGGTAAGGAAGGGAAAATTCGTACACCTGAAGAGTAAAATTGTAACACCGGTAAAACAAAGTCAATAATCGCGTCACAGACAATCGCAGTGCACTAAGTCATTTAATTTTATGGGAAATTATGTTGCGCCTTATATAAAAAAACAGGTTTACATAAACTGGCACAGAGATTTTGTGACAGAGCTGTGTTCCGGAAGAAGTCAAGGGGAGTGCAAAAAAATCCAGCAAAGGTTTTTCCAACCATTGTTTACGGGAGGAATAATGCAGGGAATAAATATACTTGGGCAAGATGCTCTTCATCATACGCCACCATCTAGATCATTGAATGCTGATGTAAATGTAGGTGTGAAACGCTTTCCAGTGCTGAGAGATCAATCAAGCTTTCAGTACCCTTATTATCACGCGGGTAGATGGAGTTACGAAAGGAATTTAATATTCTTTGTAGTCCGCAGAGAGAACGGCCTTGCATTTGCTAGTGACTAGAGAGAAAGCTCTACGATCATTTGCATCAGACGGCAGTTAAGTGTAGTATACAGCCAACATCTCTTTGAAGATAACTCTCTGACATGCTATTTGTCGCTATACTCTACAAAACTGCTGTATTTTGCTATTTCTGCATAGTAATCGCTTGATGTACTGCCACTAACTTGTATGCTGACTAGAATAATTTCACATCCAACGCTTTGGTTTTGCCTTTCCTGAGTTGTGGCCTTCAATCAGTTACATTTCCGCGTACCTCCAGTTGGGCTGGGGATATCTTTCACGCTCTTACATTGAGAACAGATATTAAGAACATTACCTTCTTCACAAATCATAAGAAAGTTACCGACAACCTGCATGCACTGTTTACTCATTTTACTAGCATTCTGATAGTAAAACAGTAGCAGAATTTAGTGCCAAATGAAGTTGTAGGTTTTTAAGGCACAGGATAAGCCGTTATCACATCTTCATTTTGTTATCGTTTGAATCATGTTGATGTCCCTAAAGTAGTGCAGCTCACTGATGAGACAGTTCTTTCCTCTACCTTTCCCTTTAAAGCTATTTTCCCCGTCTTGAATGATATCGCTGTAGATGTGTTAATTGAAACCATGAATACAATACAAGATGACAATGGAACTAATAAACGATGGGTGTTAACGTAAACAGCTTATCGTGAACATGTATCTGTTTTATGCTATGAACTGTTTCGTGTGACAAACATAACGTTAATACGTGAACTTTCTACTACAGTGGTGATATTTTCAAAATTTGGACGTACTTCTGGTCTTGATTCAATCTTAGGGTCTTACATTCGTACTGCTACCATCAATTTCAAAATATTTGATGTAAGGTGATGTTGAAAATTGGCACAATGATAACTGCTTTATAAGTATTCATTTCGGTATTTAGATGTTTATGGAAATCCTAAGGTAACTACCACTAGTATATTTCTAAAAAGATAATCAGGATATTTCTGTAGGTGAATTGCATTTGCTTGCTGCGTTTCGTAGCCGTTCATGTCTCATTTAGATACGTTTCTCTCAGAATCATACAAAGTGTAAAAATATTAGCATTTTCTTCTCATCTAGAATATTGTGGACAGCAGAGCCTGAATAACGTCCGATAGCCACTTATTCTTCATAGAAGCACATACTAAAAAAGTAAGTTTATGTACTTCAAATAGAAGATCAAATCGAACTTGCAGAACGTGCTGCAAAACTTAAGCAAGGCGTCGAAAACTGGGCTGTATGCAAGATGTTCTACAAACCAGATAATTAGGCAGTTGACTTTCTGATAACTTTCAACATTAGGAAGAGTGATGCCGCTTTTTTTTTTATTTTTTTTTATTTTTTTTATTTTTTTTTTTTTTTAAAAGCAGCAATGTAGAGATTTTTTGCTAAAGCCAACAGCGAGAAAGAGGATGCTGTGCTGTTATCTGCTATGAAAATGTGCGATTTTTTTCTTATTCGCATTCAGTTTTTCACTGTGATAGCAGGGCATTTAAACCATTGGACAAATTGTTTCTCCCATATATATTCTTTGTCATTACATATACAAACCTTTAAACAAAAATTGTATGCACAACAATGTGCTGTTTTATGAAGTTCCAACATAGTGCTGAGTTCGATTGGAAGGAAACCATTGGATATAGGTTTCGCCTTTTATGCAAAACACTATTTATTCTTGTTACCCCAACATCTTTCGGTACCTCTTTGCCATCATCAGAGAGTTTTGTTTGTTGAAAACCTGTAAAATGTGAACATATTTTAGGTTGTAACTGATCTAACAAAATGAGGCCTAAGGACAGTTTTTGTTCGTTTTTGATCTTACATTGATGGTTTTGCAGGCCTATCTGTATGGTGTCCTGCACTGACAGCTTGTCATCTGCAAACCAAACGATGTAAAAGTGAATTTTATCAGCGACATAAAACACATCCCTTCATTTTTAAAAACGAAGTTTTGGTGTAGCAAAGTGTTTTGCGAATATACTCGTATTTGTTATTATTCACGTTTTGTTGTGACTGATCCTTCTTCTTTATCGTTCTGAGGCCACTGAACATGCATATTAAATGTATTTTATGTAATTTCTATTTTACAAAGGCCTTTTCAATTAGCAAACCGCGGAGTGCACGATGTTGTTCAGCCCCCTAAACCCGTCTGCGTTTATTTGTTCCATAGTCAGTTCGGCGCCGAATATGAATTTTGCTTACTTTTATCTCTCATTTTGTGCGTGTGTGTGTGTGTGTGTGTGTGTGTGTGTGTGTGTGTAAGCTCCTTTGGCTGTTTGTGTTGCATTTTCTGCAAAGTTCCTTTAACGTGTTAAATAATGTGCCTTTACAGAGTATGGAGTAAAAAAAAAAAAAGTGAGTAATAACAACATATATGTAAAACATTTTTCCGTACCAAAACCAAGTTTTTTAAAAAATCAATAGATGTGTTAACTCGCTGATAACATTCATATTTGCGTCGTTTGGTTTGCAGATGGAAAAGTGCAGGACAGCATACAGATCGTCCTGCAAAACCATATAATGTAAACAAAGGTAATAACAAAAACGAACAAGAACTGTCATTAGGCTTAATTTTATTAGATCAGTTACAAACTAAAATAAAACAGTGTTTTGCGTGAAAGGTGAAAACTATATCCAATAATTTTAACTGCAAACACGGAAAAAAATGCAAAAGCTGCAAATCCAGAAGATGAATTTGGAAGGAAACCATATCGTACACTCATATGTAGTTAATATTTTGTGTTCATGTAATAATTTACAACGACAATTATGTTGGCACTCATACTTACATTGATGAACTGTATGATAACACTTACGTTAAAGCCTATGGCTTGAAAATTGACGTGATGGTCCGAAACTAGTCGCCAGAAAGAAATGACTGTTAACGCAAACTGTGACGGATATTGGAAAAAGGTAAAATGTTTTCTTCCTCTTATCGGTTTTCACAGAAAACAAGAAAGTTCTGTTTATGGCTTACGGGCTTATGATTAGAATACTGTTATGGGATCTGAATTTGCAGTAACAAAAACAAGCCTCACTGTCGGAGAGAGGGAGGAAGAGGAGATGGATAGAGGTGGGCCGGCGGGGGGGGGGGGGGGGGGCATGAAATGGGTATAAAGAGGGGGAAGAGGAAATGGAGGAAGAGTGGAAGGAAGAGATGGATAGAAAGAGAAAGGAGGAGGAGATTATGACGTATTGTATACCCAAGTGTCATACATATTTAGCAACTGCGAAGCATTGCCAGGTTCCGTAGGTCTTCCGTATAGTCGTATGTTATCAAGTTTTCCTACTGCCACACAGTCTTTCGCTAAGCTAAACATCATCAGCCGGAGCGTGCCAGCCTTTCCATCAATTGTACGCGCTTCTAAGTGCTTGTTGACTTACCGTGACGTCACCTCGCAAAGAGGCAAGTCGTAAATTATCCTTACTGCATTCAAGCATCCGGTTACTTTTCCGCTGGTCTGCTCCTCCGGCTCTACCAGGCACGCACTATGTTCGTATAAACCGAGAGAAAGTGTACTTGCGTTTGAAAAAAAAAAGCTGTAGAAAACAGGTTTATTTAGTAGTGAAACTATGCGTGTGTGCCATTTCTTCACAGAATAGTTCTTCAGTGGCGAAGATAAAGCAAATGCCTATTCTGGCTTTATCCGGACAGTCTTAAAAGTCCACTCTCTCTGAGGCTTATATCATTAAAGTCCTGTCTGCAGAATATGAACGTTTAGCGGAATAAGAGGTATGGAGGGGTCGCCTGACCTCATGCAATGCTGGTTATGTTCTAATTTATTTCACCTGGTGATTTGCTTTGACTTCAGCTGTGAAGTCTCATATTACACTCTAAAAAATTGAAGAAACTAAACTAGATAAACATTCTCTGCCATCAAGTGTTGTAATATCATTCTAATATTATATCTGATCCTTTTCTTTATCCGACAACGGGGGGATGGGGTGGGGGGATGGTGGGGGAGACTCGCTGACTAAAAGTCAGATACGTCTGGAAGTGATGAAGAATTCTGTATGCGAAAGAAGGCACAGAAATGTCAACACTTTTTCTAACGCATACATTTTGTCGCATACATTTTGCTGTTTTCTCAAAGGAGTGTTGCTTGAGAGGAAATTTTGCACGTTGTGAAGTGGTCCAACCGCTTTATTGCAGACACGACGGTAAATTTAAGGGGAAAGTATCATACAGTGAAATGTTGTAAGATGAGCACCAGTTTTCACTAATACGAGGACTATTCGGAAAGTAAGGGACGATAGTCGCGAAATGGAAACCACAGTGGCAATCGAAACTGTTTTATTTGCAACGGTTAGCTACACCTTCCAGGTACTTCTACACACAGTCGACCCTCAGTCTTAGAAGCCTGTCGTAGCGTTGTACCAACTTTCCAATTCCCTCGTTATAGAAGACAGCCTCCATTGCTTATCGACAATTTTGTACTCTGGGCTGCAGCTCATCGTCTGTGTCAAAATATTGTCTTCATAGCCAGCGGTTTATCTGAGCAGAGATGAACCACAGGGGTAGCCAATTACGGGCTGTACTGTGGGTGATCAAACACTTCGCGTCGAAAACGCTGCAGGAGCATCTTCATTACCCTTGCAGGGTGCGGCCGAGGATCGTCGTGTAGAACGAACTGCATGACAGTTACGTTATGTGGACTGCGTAGCTTCAGGCAAAATCCTTAGCCAGGCCCTCATACTTGTTGGGAGACGCTAATTTATAGCCATCTTTACGGTCTCACTGAGAGCTCAGAACTGAAAAGAGCGACATGATGCGTTCGACGGGTGTACTAGAACACAGTGCCCAGTGCATCTGTGCAAAGCTTCATCAGATTTTCACCATATTTTCCATTTCATGACCGTTCGTTCATTACTTTCCTAATAACCCTCATACAGTGAATTTTCGAGAAAGGTAGTTCACTAATACTGCGGCTACGGAGAGAACAGTTACAGGACAGTGTGGAACTAGAGTGATATGATTAATTGCATTTGAATTACTGAGTACTCTAAAAGTCGGAAGAAATTGTGGATGAGGTCAATTTTCGTAATTTTAGCGTAAAGCTTTGAGTTAGATAGATGATCTATGACTGCAACTGACAGTTACTCGTAGAGAATACTTTACTCTAAAAAACTGGTCATATTTCCATAAGACTAGAACTTAAACAAAAGATTTCAAAAACTTCGTAACACATTATAAGCATTAGCTTTTCGTGGGCATTGCTCTTACCAATTGATCTACATCTACGTCCGCATCACACTTCGCAAGCCACCTAAGGCGTGTAGCAGAAGGTACTTACGCTACGACTGACTGACCCCCTGTCCTGTTCCGTTCACTAAAGGTGCGTGGAAGAATAATTGTCGGTAAGCGGCTGTATTAGCTCTAATTTCTCTGATTTTCTCGTCGTGGTCATTTCGGGAAATGTACGTGGAAGAAAGTAATATGTTGGAAAGTGTTCTCTCGAAATTTCAGTAGTTAATTTCAGACTATTGATGCCGAATTTTCGGGCGAAAACGTTTTGCAGAAACAGCTTGTAGTACGCGACTGTTTCAGACGTCCCATAGGACACTCTCTTTGTAGCTATGATCCCATTCATGCCATACGCAAAGATCATCGTCAGTTTTACCTTTGGTTTCTGGCGGCGGAATTTTTTCGCGTTTGCAAAGTTGAAACTTCTCCAATGTGGCTACTGAGACTTGAGTTATGGCTGAAAATCTCGTATCCAGGTCTCATCAAGAGTAACAATCATTTTTAGAAATTGTTATCCTTCTGCTCGATATCGTCAAAGGAATTCTTCTGTGTTTCTTCTGCGACCTGCTTTCCGCTCTTCACCCAGATCATGCGGAACCCATCCGGCAGCAATTTTTCTCATCTTTAACTTTACAGTTATGATTCTGTAAACTGAAGTGACAGAGAGTCCGACCTCATATGAAATTTCCTCACATGTTTCTCGTCGATCGTCTCTCAAAATGTCATTGACAATAACCTGAGAAGTGTAGTCTGTTGCCGTTGATGGCCTTCCACTTGTTGGGTTTTCCTCGGTGCTTAACCGACCTTCACGGAAACGAGTAGACCACAGCGATACGGTGCTACGATCCACTACAATATTCCCACACACTTCTCTCAAAGCGTTGTAAATTTCCGTTGGGTTCTGTGCACGCAGGGATTCGATTTTGATGTAGGATCGCTGGTCACTCTTACCTCCATGAACCATGGACCTTGCCGTTGGTGGGGAGGCTTGCGTGCCTCAGCGATACAGATGGCCGTATCATAGGTGCAACCACAACGGAGGGGTATCTGTTGAGTGGCCAGACACACGTATGGTTCCTGAAGAGGGGCAGCAGCCTTTTCAGTAATTGCAGGGGCAACAGTCTGGATGATTGACTGATCTGGCCTTGTAACAATAACCAAAACGGCCTGGCTGTGCTGGTACTGCGAACGGCTGAAAGCAAGGGGAAACTACAGCCGTACAAAATTTAAAAAGGGAAATGGATAGGTTAAAGTTAGATATAGTGGGAATTAGTGAAGTTCGATGGCAGGAGGAACAAGACTTTTGGTCAGGTGAATACAGGGTTATAAATCCAAAATCAAATAGGGGTAATTGCAGGAGTAGGTTTAATAATGAATAAAAAAATAGGAGTGCGGGTAAGCTACTACAAACAGCGTACAGAAGTAAAAGTTTATATGCCTACTGGCTCTGCAGGTGACGAAGAAATTGATGAAATGTATGATGAGATAAAAGAAATTATTCAGGTAGTGAAGGGAGATGAAAATTTAATAGTCGTGGGTGACTGGAATTCGTTAGTAGGAAAAGGAAGAGAGGGAAACGTAGTAGGTGAATATGGATTGGGGGGAAGGAATGAAAGAGGAAGCCGCCTGGTAGAATTTTGCACAGAGCATAACTTAATCATAGCTAACACTTGGTTCAAGAATCATAAAAGAAGATTGTATACATGAAAGAAGCCTGGAGATACTGACAGGTTTCAGATAGATTATTTAATGGTAAGACAGCGATTTAGGAACCAAGTTTTAAATTGTAAGACATTTCCAGGGGCAGCTGTGGACTCTGACCACAATCTATTGGTTATGAACTGTAGATTAAAACTGAAGAAACTGCAAAAAGGTGGGAATTTAAGGAGTTGGGACCTGGATAAACTGACTAAACCAGTGGTTGTACAGAATTTCAGGGAGAGCACAAGGGAACAATTGACAGGAATGGGGGAAAGAAATACGGTAGAAGACGAATGGGTAGCTCTGAGGAATGAAGTAGTGAAGGCAGCAGAGTATCAAGTAGGTAAAAAGACGAGGGCTAGTGGAAATCCTTGGGTAACAGAAGAAATATTGGATTTAATTGATGAAAGGAGAAAATATAAAAACGCAGTAAATGAAGCAGGCAAAAAGGAATACAAACATCTCAAAAATGAGATCGACAGGAAGTGCAAAATGGCTAAACAGGAATGGCTAGAGGACATATGTAAGGATGTAGAGGCTTATCTCACTAGCCCTTTGGAAAAAAGAGAGCCACTTGTATGAATATCAAGAGCTCAGATGGAAACCCAGTTGTAAGCAAAGAAGGGAAAGCAGAAAGGTGTAAGGAGTATGTAAAGGGTCTATACAAGGGCGATGTACTAGAGGACAATATTATGGAAATGGAAGAGGATGTAGATGAAGATGAAATGGGAGATACGATACTGCGTGAAGAGTTTGACAGGGCACTGAAAGACCTAAGTCGAAACAAGGCAACGGAAGTAGACAACATTCCATTAGAACTACTGACGGCTTTGGGAGAGCCAGTCCTGACAAAACTCTACCATCTGGTGAACAAGATGTATGGGACAGGCAAAATACCCTCAGAGTTCAAGAAGAATATAATAATTCCAATCCCAAAGAAAGCAGGTGTTGACAGATGTGAAAATTACCGAACTATCAGTTTAATAAGTCACAGCTGCGAAATACTAACGCGTATTCTTTACAGACGAATGGAAAAACTGGTAGAAGATCAGTTTCAATTCCGTAGAAATGATGGAACACGTGAGGCAATACTGACCCTATGACTTATCTTTGAAAATAGATTAAGGAAAGGCAAACCTACATTTCTAGCATTTGTAGACTTAGAGAAAGCTTTTGACAATGTTGACTGGAATACTCTCGTTCAAATTCTAAAGGTGGCAGGGGTAAAATACAGGGAGCGAAAGGCTATTTACAACTTGTACAGAAAGCAGATGGCAGTTATAAGAGTCGAGGGGCATGAAAGGGAAGCAGCGGTTGGTAAGGGAGTAAGACAGGGTTGTAGCCTCTCCACGATGTTATTCAATCTATATATTGAGCAGGCAGTAAAGGAAACAAAAGAAAACTTCGGAGTAGGTACTCGTATTAAAATCCATGGAGAAGAAATAAAAACTTTGAGGTTCGCCGATGACATTGTAATTCTGTCAGAGACAGAAAAGGACTTGGAAGAGCAATTGAACGGAATGGACAGTGTCTTGAAAGGAGAATAAAAGATGAACATCAACAAAAGCAAAACGAGGATAATGGAATGTAGTCGAATTACGTCGGGTGATGCTGAGCTAACTAGATTAGGAAATGAGACACTTAAAGTAGTAAAGGAGTTTTGCTATTTGGGGAGCAAAATAACTGATGATGGTCGAAGTAGAGAAGATGTAAAATGTAGACTGGTAATGTCAAGGAAAGCGTTTGTGAAGAAGAAAAATTTGTTAACATCGAGTATAGATTTAAGTGTCAGAAAGTCGTTTCTGAAAGTATTAGTATGGAGTGTAGCCATATATGGAAGTGAAACATGGACGATAATTACACTCCTGGAAATTGAAATAAGAACACCGTGAATTCATTGTCCCAGGAAGGGGAAACTTTATTGACACATTCCTGGGGTCAGATACATCACATGATCACACTGGCAGAACCACAGGCACATAGACACAGGCAACAGAGCATGCACAATGTCGGCACTAGTACAGTGTATATCCACCTTTCGCAGCAACGCAGGCTGCTATTCTCCCATGGAGACGATCGTAGTAATGCTGGATGTAGTCCTGTGGAACGGCTTGCCATGCCATTTCCACCTGGCGCCTCAGTTGGACCAGCGTTCGTGCTGGACGTGCAGATCGCGTGAGACGACGCTTCATCCAGTCCCAAACATGCTCAATGGGGGACAGATCCGGAGATCTTGCTGGCCAGGATAGTTGACTTACACCTTCTAGAGCACGTAGGGTGGCACGGGATACATGCGGACGTGCATTGTCCTGTTGGAACAGCAAGTTCCCTTGCCGGTCTAGGAATGGTAGAACGATGGGTTCGATGACGGTTTGGATGTACCGTGCACTATTCAGTGTCCCCTCGACGATCACCAGTGGTGTACGGCCAGTGTAGAAGATCGCTCCCCACACCATGATGCCGGGTGTTGGCCCTGTGTGCCTCGGTCGTATGCAGTCCTGATTGTGGCGCTCACCTGCACGGCGCCAAACACGCATACGACCATAATTGGCACCAAGGCAGAAGCGACTCTCATCGCTGAAGACGACACGTCTCCATTCGTCCCTCCATTCACGCCTGTCGCGACACCACTGGAGGCGGGCTGCACGATGTTGGGGCGTGAGCGGAAGACGGCCTAACGGTGTGCGGGACCGTATCCCAGCTTCATGGAGACGGTTGCGAATGGTCCTCGCCGATACCCCAGGAGCAACAGTGTCCCTAATTTGCTGGGAAGTGGCGGTGCGGTCCCCTACGGCACTGCGTGGGATCCTACGGTCTTGGCGTGCATCCGTGCGTCGCTGCGGTCCGGTCCCAGGTCGACGGGCACGTGCGCCTTCCGCCGACCACTGGCGACAACATCGATGTACTGTGGAGACCTCACGCCCCACGTGTTGAGCAATTCGGCGGTACGTCCACCCGGCCTCCCGCATGCCCGCTATACGCCCTCGCTCAAAGTCCGTCAACTGCACATACGGTTCACGTCCACGCTGTCGCGGCATGCTACCAGTGTTAAAGACTGCGATGGAGCTCCGTATGCCACGGCAAACTGGCTGACACTGACGGCGGCGGTGCACAAATGCTGCGCAGCTAGCGCCATTCGACGGCCAACACCGCGGTTCCTGGTGTGTCCGCTGTGCCGTGCGTGTGATCATTGCTTGTACAGCCCTCTCGCAGTGTCCGGAGCAAGTATGGTGGGTCTGACACACCGGTGTCAATGTATTCTTTTTTCCATTTCCAGGAGTGTAGTTTGGACAAGAAGAGAATAGAAGCTTTCGAAATGTGGTGTTACAGGAGAATGCTGAAGATTAGATGGGTAGATCACATAACTAATGAGGAGGTATTGAATAGAATTGGGGAGAAGAGGAGTTTGTGGCACAACTTGACAAGAAGAAGGGACCGGTTGGTAGGACATGTTCTGAGGCATCATGGGTTCACCAATTTAGTATTGGAGGGCAGCGTGGAGGGTAAAAACCGTAGAGGGAGACCAAGAGATGAATACACTAAGCAGATTCAGAAGGATGTAGGCTGCAGTAGGTACTGATGAAGAAGCTTGCACAGGATAGAGTAGCATGGAGAGCTGCATCAAACCAGTCACACAACTGAAAACCACAACAACAACAACGCTGGTCACTACGTGTAATCTGACCTAACTCGGCTTCAGCTTCCATTTTGTAACTGGATTACTCACGACACAGCCACACGAAGAAGCAATACGATTGTCACATCTAAAGTCTCGCTGACAACTGACAATTTCAACTTGATCACGCCACTGTCGCAATGGCCCAAGGGCTTTGAAACGACCCTCGTATATTGTACACAGTAACAGTTGATGTGGTGCAGGGTAGCGGATGAGGGGCGTGGCAAGGCACTGGCCCATAAATAGCAGCAACATAGTATAAACAATGCTTACAATGCTTATTAAACAATACAAAAACTTTAACAAGACAATCTCACTAGCCTGTGGAAAGGGTACTAAATTACAATAGGTCCATTCCGTTGTCCTTGAAGTCCATCAAAGACTAGCATACACGAATATTCAGACGTGACTTGTGTCATCTTAAACAAATGGCCATTTACTCCAACAGCATTAAAAGGTACAGTTCAGGAAAACGTGACGTAAGTCACCTTGGAGAAAGACGAGACTTTCCATCGAATGAATCAAAGGAATAATGTAGCTTAGGCGTGACATACAGCACTTTTAATAAAACAGAAATTTACTTCAACACAATCCAGGGGTATGATAAAGCTTGGACATGACGTACGTCACCCCAGGCAATTAGAAACACAACAACTTTAATTAGACCAATCCAAGATTACACGCTAGCTGGACACGAGGTGCGGCAACTTTAAAGGAAAGAATCATTTTTTTGTTTGAAAAAAAGTTGTGAAAATCCATATAATACAGACCGCACCGCTGTAGGATGAAATGAGGAACTTTTAACAGCAATGATATACGTGACTACAAGTTGCGCCAACAATAGCCATACCATACAAGACAAGACAAACATGAAAGCAATGTATTGATAGTTTACAATAAACATCGCTCCATATAGAAATCTTAGTAATAGAAGCATAATATCAATTATTCCAGTGGTGTACTGAAACAACAGGTAACATAGTGTCGGAACTTCCATGCGGCTTTTCGCGGATGATGCTGTAGTATACAGAGAAGTTGCAGCATTAGAAAATTGCAGCGTAATGCAGGAAGATCTGCAGCGGATAGGCACTTGGTGCAGGGAGTGGTAACTGACCATTAACACAGACAAATGTAATGTATTGCGAATACATAGAAAGAAGGATCCTTTATTGTATGATTATATGATAGCGGAACAAAATCTGGTAGCAGTTACTTCTTTAAAATATCTGGGAGTATGCGTTCGCGACGATTTGAAGTGGAATCTCATTTTTGAGATGTTTGTATTCCTTTTTGCCTGCTTCATTTACTGCGTTTTTATATTTTCTCCTTTCATCAATTAAATCCAATATTTCTTCTGTTACCCAAGGATTTCCACAGGCCCTCGTCTTTTTACCTACTTGATTTTGCCTGTCTCATACATCTTGCTCACCAGATGGTAGAGTTTTGTCAGGACTGGCTCTCCGAAAGCCGTCAGTAGTTCTAATGGAATGTTGTCTACATGTTAAAATGTAAAATTAATTGTTGGTAAGGCGGGTGCCAGGTTGAGATTCATTGGGAGAGTCCTTAGAAAATGTAGTCCATCATCAAAGGAGGTGGCTTACAAAACACTCGTTCGACCTGTGAGTATTGCTCATCAGTGTGGGATCCGTACTAGGTCGGGTTGACAGAGGAGATAGAGAAGATCCAAAGAAGAGCGGCGCGTTTCGTCACAGGGTTATTTGGTAACCGTGATAGCGTTACGGAGATGTTTAACAAACTCAAGTGGCAGACTCTGCAAGAGAGGCGCTCTGCATCGCGGTGTAGCTTGCTCGCCAGGTTTCGAGAGGGTGCGTTTCTGGATGAGGTATGGAATATATTGCTTCCCCCTACTTATACCTCCCGAGGAGATCACGAATGTAAAATCAGAGAGATTAGAGCGCGCACGGAAGCTTTCCGGAAGTCGTTCTTCCCGCGAACCATACGCGACTGGAACAGGAAAGGGAGGTAACGACAGTGACACGTAAAGTGCCCTCCGCCACACATCGTTGGGTGGCTTGCGTAGTATGGATGTAGATGTAGATAGTTTGATTAAGGTTTGAGTTTAAAACTATGGCTGTAACAACGCCTCTTGCTGAGAAGATATTAGTTAACCTTAAACAAGATATTAAAACCTCAAGATAATGCTGTTCAAAGGAACTAAATTACTCACCGGGTCGACTAGACCTCAAAAAGCCGATACGCAAGCACTTAAATTATAGTTATCAATACCGGTGTTGAAACAACACGCCGCTATACAAGGCAGAAAGAGCAGACTGTACACAGTTTTAAACTGAGCCAAAGACCAACCGCGCCACGGCTCAACTAACTCACGTAACTCCACAGTTTGCTACCGCACATAAACTGGAGTACACAGCAAATTACAAAAATTAACCAGAATTCCAGGAACAGAGTACAATTACCGTAACAACGAAGTACTGACGTCAACAGACAAAGTCGTGCGTGAATTTACAGTCATTGCAATTGCGTCTGAACATTACCACACTTCTGGCAAACAACAGGTACATAAATCTTGTACAGATCAGTCAGTCGTGCTCTTTCAGACGAAATTAAGTGAACATCACTTGAAACTTATAACAACAGATAGAGACGCTCACAAAATATCTTAAACTGAACAATGGTAATAAGGGAACGTCACCAAAGCCAAAATTAATTTACGTACTGTAAATCACTGGTGTTATACCTACAGCAGAAATAAGGCTTGACTCATGTACGTTAATGTGCAAAGCGTCCGACAATACACATGTACTAGCAGTATACACGAGGATGACAAAAGTGATGGAATAGTAACTTGCACGTATACAGAAGGCTGTAGTATCGCGCACACAAGATGTAAAAGGGCAGTGCATTGGCGGAGCAGTCAGTTATACTGAGGTGATTCATGTGAAATGGTTTCCGACGTGATTATGGCCGCACGACAGGAATTATCAGGCTTTAAACGTGGAATGGTAGTTAGAACTACACTCTGGAACATTCCATTTCGGGAATCATCAGGGAATTTAATATTCCGAGCTTAATATGTCAAGAGAGTGCTGAGAATACCAAATTCCAGGCATTACCTCTCACCACGAACCACGCAGTGGCCGACAGCATTCACTTGATGACCGAGAGCAGGGGCCTTTGCGTAAAGTTGTCAGTGCTAACAGACAACCAGTCCTGCGTGAAATTACCGCAGAAATCAATGTGGGACGAACGACGTACGTATCGGTTACGACAGTGTGCCGAAATCTGACATTAAAGGGCTATGGTAGCACACGACCGATACAAGAGCCTTTGCTAACAGAACGATATCACCCGCAGCGCCTCTCCTGGGCTCTTGACCATATCGGTTGGACCCTAGACGATTGGAAAACTGTCGCTTCGTCAGATTTCAGTTGGTAAGAGCTGGTGTTATGGGTCGAGTGTGGCGCAGGGCCTATGAAGCCATGGACCCAGGTTGTCAACAAGACGCTGTGCACGCTGGTAGTGGCTCCGTGGTGGGTTTGGGCTGTGTTTGCATGGAATGGACTGGGTCCTCTGATCGAACTGAACCGGTTATTTACTGGAACTACTTGGACTCCACGTTCCCAAACAATGATGCTACACGTCAGTGGGCCACAAGTGTTCGCGATTGGTTTGAAGAACATTCTGGACAATTCGAATGATCTGACCAGCCAGATCACCCGACATGAACCTCATCGAATTCGAGAGGTCGTTTCGTGCACAAAGTCCTGCACAAGCAACACTTTCGCAATTATGGATGGCTATAGAGACAGCATGGCTCATAATTTCTACTGGGGACTTCCGACGACTTGTTGAGTCCATGCCACGTTGAGTTGCTGAAGTGCGTTCTATCATTTGTAGATGCAAGGTTCGACAGAGGTCCGACATGATATTAGGACGCGTCCCATGACTTTGGTCACTTCACCGTAAATCACAAGGTACAATAACCGGCAGACGCACTTACGCTAGGCTATCCTCACTATTGCGACACAGGTAGTGAACAGGAAGGTGAGCAAAAAAAGAAATTGTTCAAATGGCTCTGAGCACTATGGGACTTCTGAGGTCATCAGTCCCCTAGAACTTAGAACTACTTAAACCTAATTAACCTAAGGACATCACACACATCCATGCCCGAAGCAGGACTGTTGCGCCTAGAACCGCTCGGCCACCCCGGCCGGCTAAGGTGAGCGAACCCCCGAGCTTGATGACTACATACTTCCATAAGCGAGATTCTCGTAAGCCTTGCAGTTCCTCAAATGCGTTAGTAAGTAGCCAGGCGTGCCACAGTTTCAGTGAAAACCAACACAACTACAAGTGACTCGGCTCGGGGAACCCCTACGTAGATAAAAAATAAGAAATTAACAGCAGCTATCCTTTCTATAACAGCATACTTTCATTATTGCTGGGTATAATCCTCTTCTGTTTGGCGTCATCTCATCCAGGACTGCGCGTCCCACATCCACACCTCATAATAGCTAGTGAAGTTATAATTATTCATTAAATGAAATATGAAAATCAGAACGTCTTTAATAAGCCCAAAATTTTAAAGAATATCGTTACCTACTTATTTTGTATCATGTGTTCACGTAATTACGTACGAACGTAGTTTCACTCATTGGCTCTCTGTACTATGGGACCTAACATCTGAGGTCATCAGTCCCCTAGAACTTAGAACTACTTAAACCTAACTAACCTAAGGACATCACACACATCCATGCCCGAGGCAGGATTCGAACCGGCGACCGTAGCGGTCACGCGGTTCCAGACTGAAGCGCCTAGAATCGCACGGCCACACCGCCCGGCAGTTTCACTCATTAATCTGTCTTATGAGGCCTATGCCATACTGTGCTTGATGATAGTGTACAACTCACGCTTCATTAAAACGCAAGCGTGATTCACACGGGCAGTCACGCGAGGGTAGGCGCCGTTGACGATTGCGTCTATGTTCTGAACTTTTCGGAGTAAATTAATTAAGACTTAGACTCAACGATTTGATGTTGTTTTTATATTTATCTACGTTGCCTAGGTAGCTTACTTGTATTTAAATTTCATGCTCTATCATTTGCAGATGCATCCTGTATTAATTTACTTAGCAGTCCCCCGACACGACGACACTTGGATCAGAATATTACTACTTATTTTAAAATTGAAGGGGCAATACCTATGCTTCTTTTTTTTTTTTTTTGCTTTGTAGAGGTTTTTAGGGTCGGTTCTATTTTTAAATTTTGTGTTTAAGTTTTATTTCATGCTTTTTAAACTTCACATTTCACTAGTAGACATGACACGGTCGACACTATTCCCACATTCACACAAATACCTTCCGGGACGAAATAAGAAATTGAGACGCCGGATCTTTTTCACTTATATTAACGTGTTTCTTTTTAATTCACACATATATGCATTGACTACATTTTAGTATACATATGTAGCTATTTAGGTAACAAGCAATAAGCAGTGGCGATAATTCGTAATCAAGTCACGAAAGTGGGTTGCCATTGCGTATGTGTATCTTTTATAGTTAAATCACAATCACCCTTTTTCTGTTATGCAGGCGCTGAAGGGCGTTTTCAAAAGACAAAGTAATCATTGTTGGTCAACCGTAAAATATAAACGTATGTTCTCTCAAAATTTATTTGTTTCTTTTTGAGCTCTGCATTTTGATGCAGCTCTATTATTTATGTATTACGTAGCGTAAATCAAGAGAGCACGCTCGCGAAAAACATTTTTTCTGAATTTAGCTCATGAAATTTAAGCGGCTGAAGAGACTTTCATGGAACATAGTTAAAAATCATACCGATTAACCCAGCTTTCAATTAAAAACCTGTATTCAAATTGGACCTTTCATTTGGGAGTAGCGATGCCACAGACAGATACACAGGTACACACGTTAAACTTATAACGCCCCTCTGTTTGCGTCGGGGATTAAAAATGCTGAACGATATTCTTCCATGGGAACTTAGTTCAAGGAAAGGATCAACGTGGTTTTTTTCAGGTAGGATTTATCGTGTTCAGTTTGATGGACGAAGAAAATTATTTGCTATAGCTAATTGGCGGACCGCCATACCATATTAGGAATTTAAGTCACGATTCGAGTATGGAAATGAGGCGTCTAAATGCAATCCGGAACATTTGCGTTTATGGTGAAAATGAGACCTTTATGCTAATGAGGTCGCTGCAAGCGGTGTTTTCGTTTTATTATCGGTTAAGAGGCGTATCGCGCATATTTCGAACTGCTTTCCTAAGTGCCAACTTCAGAGCGTCACAGTTACGTATTTCACTAGCGTGTAGGAACCAAAGTTCTGGAACATGCACGATGAAGTGTTAACATAAATTTACAGTTGCGACTTGGTGCATAGTAGAATGGAATAAATGATGAGGAATCATTAAAAGCACTTAAAATGATAGCTCAAGTTAAAAACTTTAATTTATTTCTCTCTCTTATAGGAAAGATTTAATTACAGCAATGTCATCAATGTTGCTTTCTTCGCCGCAAAAGGAAAAAGTGAGAATTTTCTTGGATGTTGTTCTAGGTGTTTCTTAAATAATAATGTAAAAGATAATTTTTATATTGTAGCAATTGTGGACAAATATTTTTCCTTTTTAAATATGGTAATTAATTTTCCGTAACTTTGCCTTCTGTTTTGAAATTGAACACACCTCATCGGTGCCTCAGAATTAAAGAAACAGTTGGGATGACTTGTCGCACCAAGGACAACTAACGTAATTTTCTTAATTGTCAGTTCATAACAATTGCTGTTCTAGCCCGTCCCTCACTGCTGTATGTAACGTATGAATCGGGGCGGCAGGTGGCTCTGTCACATTAATTAAACTGAATACCCATGAGAAATAGAGAGGGAAGATTTCACCAACTATTTCTCAGAAAACTGTCTGTTGTATGGTATGGACAGTTTAAAGTAAGGTGGTTACAGACAAATAACTGAGTTTGTGTAGAGGAAATTCATTTAGTGTGTCGAACATCATTGCAGATCAAGAGAGAGAGCTCTGTTATTGACTACATCGTTCGTTGCGCTTAGCTTTAACAAAAATAAAATTTAGTATTGTCGATAAGGACAGACCATACTAAAGTCAACCATTTTATTAATGGACAAATGACCAACGTAGACCTACAGGAAGAAACTTCCTAAAAACGTGAAGCTGTTGCCACGGTGGAGATCAGAGTTACAGACTCATTTTGCCATAGGAACGGGTGTTATTTGGATTTCGAACCAGCCACATTGCTTTCGATGTTGTTTATGTAAATGATTTCCATCAAATACAACAACAGCTTCATTAAAAGCTGTCAGTTTTCTGCCCCAGTCAGATCGGCCTTAGTTTATTTGCTTCCCATCATGAAATCACAGCTCCATCTCCAATCTATGAACTTCTGAGTAGGCGGTTCGGTATTGCACGTTGGACCTCTGATCGACATGGTAGTTGCATCATGTTCGTAGGTCATTGGTACTGACCACTCGAAAAGACTGGTGGGCCATTTGTCGTATGACCCACAGCCATGCAGGCGGTTAGGCGATGGAAGAAGCTTTTCTTGTCGTGTTGTCGAGAAGACGTGCTCACTTCACACACAGTAGAACCAACACTGTCTTAGTAGAATGTAGAGCGATCTATGTTAGTGTGCCGAAGCTGTGAAACTGGTGTTGCCGATGCCAGCAATTTATTGCAGTAACCGCTGTTACAAAGCCACTGGCGTCCCATATTTTCACGTTTCAACTTCAGCCAGAGTAATGCATTCTGGAACATGATAACATGATTCCCATAAATGAATTACCTGAGAAGTATGTAACAGCGTACATATAGGAGCACCAGGCCAGACGAGTGCCAAGTGTGATCGAGCGCTGTGAAATAGATGTAAACGGCTACCTAGGCACCACAGTTTTCCAATGTAGCCTTCAGAAAATTGTACATATGGCACGTTTCACAACGCAACCGAAAACACAGTTTTGAACATGGCTGACGTTCAGCAGCCGTATTTAAATTTTGATGAAGGATAAAAAAACAGCCAACCGGGTGCACAAATGTTGTAGCAATAACCGTTTGGCTGTTTGCATCCTTCATTAAAACAAAATTATATCCTAACTTCCGCACGTATCAAGACATATATTTCAGCTCGACGCCCGATCACTATGGTGATGTTCTTCTACTCCTAGAGGGGTACAGGCTATGATGCACTTGCGTCATAGTAAAACTAAACGCTGCCAGATCAGTGCTCGAATCTGGTTCACGTTCTTTCGCAGACACTGCGAATCCAGTTGCGCTATCCGAGTACGCCTGACGGACTCACTCAAAATATCAACTTGAGAAACACTTATGTTTATTTTCTGGATTTTGACGGAACCTCCCAGTCGTAAATAACCAAATCTACTACCTCGATTGATATACACTCTAAGACAAAAAGTGATGTACCACGAAGGAGTTATGCAAATTGGTCATAAATTCATATTTATAGATCGAGGAAGTTCAAATGGTTCAAATGGCTCTGAGCACTATGGGACTTAACTTCTAAGGTCATCAGTCCCCTAGAACTTAGAACTACTTGAACCTAACTAACCTAATGACATCACACACATCCATGCCCGAGGCAGGATTCGAACCTGCGACCGTAGCGGTCTCGCGGTTCCAGACTGTAGTGCCTAGAACCGCTCGGCTACCCTGGCCGGCATCGAGGAAGTGCCAAGCATAGTCAACAGGAAACTTTTTTCCTTGCGTCATCAGTTTTCTGGCTAGTTTGATCTGGTTATCCACGACTTCCTCTCCTATACCAACCTTTTCATTTCAGAGTAGCAATAGCAACCTACGCTCTCAATTATTTGCTGGGTGTATTCCAATCGCTGTCTTCCTCTACTGTTTTTACCCTCTATAACTCCCTCTAGTACCTTGAAAGTAATTCCCTAATGTGTTAACAGATGTCCTATCATCATGTTCCTCTTTCTTGTTAGTGTTTCCCATATATTCCTTCCCTCGTCGATTCTACGGAGAACCTCCTCATTCCTTACCCTACCAGCCCACCCAATTTTCAAAGTTCTTCTGTAGAACCACATCTCAAATGGTTCTATTCTCTTTTGTCACGGTTTTCCCACACTCCATGTTTCACTAACTTATAACGCTGTGCTCCAAACGTACAATCATACAGATTTCTTCCACAAATTAAGGCCTACGTTTGCTTCTAGCAGTCGTATCTTGGTCAGGAATGTAAATAGCAAGGCATAAATTCTTCGCGAATTTCATTCCGCGTATTCATTTGCACATTAACTATGTCTCGCAGACAGGCGCTTGAACAACTTTCTGGGACATTATTCAGTATTTTGATTTATTAGTTTATTAAATTTTTATTCTGAACGTAAGAAGATTGCTTTACAAGATAAAATAAAGATTCTCGTAAGAACCAGTTTCGTTTTGCAGTTAGTTAAAGTGTACCTCGGATAGTGTGCATTACTTGTTGTGTGCAATGTATCAGGGACAAAATAACTGGTATAAGCATGGATAAACCGGTGAAAAACTGCTAAGATTTTATTTCGCCCCACCAAAGTATGTAAAATAAAACAGGCTGTTTTTAGGGTCCCGTTCCGCAATCGGTATAAACGGAAGGCTTGCAACGTCACTTTGTTTTCCGTCCGCCTGTCTGTTTGTCCTTCTGTAAAGAACGCAGAAACGCGTAGACTTATCAAGTTCAAATTTGTGTCACGCGCTAAGCCCTATAACCACTTACCGCTGTATTAAATGTAAGCGTGTAAGTCAGTGCAATCAAAACATATCACCATTTATATGTCACGTATTTCGATACTTGCAAACTCAGGCATTAAAACATGTCATGTACTCCCTGTTGACGTAGTATCATGAAATTTGACCAGAAGAAAGGCTTCTCAGTGTAAGTAAAGGAAAAAGAAATCAAAACATTGTTAATTTGTAATTATATCATTTATTTATTTAATTATACCATTTATTACCCTACTTGAAACTTGAAATTAAAACATTTTCGAAAGTGTTGGAATCGCTGGGACGGATTTCTTGCCAGTGTCAACCAATGTCGATAAAAAGCAAAAATCGCCAAAATCCTGGATGAAATGTCTATACGATATACACAATGAAGTTTGTACGGAACCCTCAGTGCACGAGACCTATTCGCAACTGACCATTTTTTTAGACTGTATTATTTATTTCATTTTTTGGCTCAAGTGGTAGGAGAGCGGTTAGAGAGTAATGATCTAATGTAACATGTGCGTACTTGATGGAAAATGGTGGGAGGGGAGTGGCTGTTAAAGGCAGTGTTTTATGGAGTTGAGAAAGGGATATGGTGGGGGTGGGAAATCTAATTCATCGGACGATGTTCAGAATCCTCTCAGTACGTAGGTTCGAGATAGGGTGCTCTATACCAGTGTATCTTGAGTTGTGTTCTTCAGAACTTTTGGTTCAGTGAAGATTACTAAAGGGTTCCGCGAAACTTCTCTGCCTTTTTCGTAATATTCAAGAAAATAACTCAAAAAAAGCAGTAAAAATTAACGCCTATACGAATTTAAAAAATTGAATATTAACTAACTGCTGAATCCCCTTACTAATGCCAGTATAAAGAATGAACTTGCCTTACGTCCCATGCAAATTTTCATTAGAGGTGGATTAACGCAACGACGTAGCTGTACTTGCTGTTTCAATTGTAATACTTAGCACGAAAAGTATTACTTGAGCGACTTCTTTCATGCAAATCTTTACCAACGCTAACAACTTGAGCTGAAATATTTTGTCCCCAAGAGTTTTCTCTTGAAGCCAATAAAATAAAACAGGGTAAATGCATTGTTATCGGATTGAGCAGAGGCAATGAGTGGCATAATTATGAGACTGTAGAAATTGTTTAAAATGTCGCCAAAAACTTCGTAAAACTTCTTCCAGTAAAGAATTTGTTCAAAATAGTATGTTAGGGCATATTTTCTTTTACATGATGAGGTCACTTGGTTATTTCAAGGAAAGATCCTAACCCGTACTTCATCTGAGGGACGAGATGCGTGCTTTCTTCTTAGAACACATTTTCTGAATTGAAAGATAGATTATTTGACGTAAATTGGCTACTTCAAATCGCCTATTTAAGCGACACCTTTACAAAGATCAACGAACATAATTTCATCCCTCGTGGCAAAAACCTATTGTATTTATTGCTCACGAAAAATATTTTGGACAATTTGTGTGCGCTCCAGTGCAATTCATTGCTTCCCAGCAATAAAATACTTTCTAGAGGACGAAGGAATTGAAATAGGATAGACATTTATTGAAGAAGGTTTGAATGAAGTTTTTAATCCGTATTTTCATAGTGAACAGAAAAAATATTGGCGATTAAAACCTATTTATTGTATACGCGTACATTCGACTATGTCAACAGAAGAATATTTAACCTTTACTGAACTAACATCTGATTCATGGTTGGAAAAAAAATTAAAGTCAATACCGGTGGTAGATTTCTGGTGCACTTTAGAACATGAGTATCTTCAGCTGTTGAAACAAGCTGTGTTGATAATTTTATCATTTGCAGTTACGTACGAGTGTGAAACACGATTCTCGCTTTATGTCGAAAAAAAATAAATACCGCAACAGACTTGTTGCCTAAATTTTCACGGGAATTCTACTTTCATCCATAAAACCGATTATTAAGTATATATTTGAAATATAGACTCAATATCACTCACCTCTTTAAAATTGAATTTTAATAGCCCTCTTTTGAAGTTAAGTGACTTTAAGAAACTCTGGGTTAATTTTGAAATTACACTTTTAAAAAATAAATAACATTTTAAATAACTGTCATTTTTATTTCCAATAATCCATTTACAGAATGCTGAATTAAGAACATGCTATGGAAACAAACCAGGGCTTCGGCGATAAAAGCGAACAATGCAAAGAAATGATTAACAAGCGCTGCTGTATACAGTGGCGTTTGAAGGAGGAGGAGAGAGGTGAATCACTTGCCTTCCGAATGCGAGTTTAGTGACTTTGACCACTTTATCAAATTACTCATTTGTACAGGATGCTAAATTAGTGACAAAACCAGAATATATGACTAGGCTGCTTATGTGACGGTGTTTGCTACATGCCGCCGCCACTACAGATGAATTCACTTCTCGCATTTCATCCGAAAGAGAGTGTTGCACTCTCCACCACCGTAGCCAGCAGCCGGACCGCTGCTCCTACGAGCCTCACTATCTGCCTTGTGTAGAGTTGCGCCCTACCAAAAGTACGGTTCGGTAGTTTTGGTTCAAATGGTTCAAATGGCTCTGAGCACTATGGGACTTAACGTCTGTGGTCATCAGTCCCGTAGAACTTAGAACTACTTAAACCTAACTAAGGACAACACACACATCCATGCCCGAGGCAGGATTCGAACCTGCGACCGTAGCAGTCGCGCGGTTCCGGACTGAGCGCCTTGAACCGCTAGACAATCGCGGCCGGCGTTAGTTTTGGTACAGTACATTAATGGTATGGTAAACCGCAGGATTACCAGTGGTATTGGTAGCATTAATTGCGAAAGAAACAGAAATGAATGTGTAAGAGAGAAACTGTGAGCCGACGATTTTTCTTTGTTTGTTTTGCACATAAATATAACAGCACGTCGTTCAGTGTTAGTCCACTCTGTATTTCATATTCTTACAAATTAAAAACTGCATTTTATAAGAAAAATTAAGTGTAACTTCTGCGCTTTTATGTAACCAAAGTAGTTACACTCCTGGAAATTGAAATAAGAACACCATGAATTCATTGTCCCAGGAAGGGGAAACTTTATTGACACATTCCTGGGGTCAGATACATCACATGATCACACTGACAGAACCACAGGCACATAGACACAGGCAACAGAGCATGCACAATGTCGGCACTAGTACAGTGTATATCCACCTTTCGCAGCAATGCAGGCTGCTATTCTCCCATGGAGACGATCGTAGAGATGCTGGATGTAGTCCTGTGGAACGGCTTGCCATGCCATTTCCACCTGGCGCCTCAGTTGGACCAGCGTTCGTGCTGGACGTGCAGACCGCGTGAGACGACGCTTCATCCAGTCCCAAACATGCTCAATGGGGGACAGATCCGGAGATCTTGCTGGCCAGGGTAGTTGACTTACACCTTCTAGAGCACGTTGGGTGGCACGGGATACATGCGGACGTGCATTGTCCTGTTGGAACAGCAAGTTCCCTTGCCGGTCTAGGAATGGTAGAACGATGGGTTCGATGACGGTTTGGATGTACCGTGCACTATTCAGTGTCCCCTCGACGATCACCAGTGGTGTACGGCCAGTGTAGGAGATCGCTCCCCACACCATGATGCCGGATGTTGGCCCTGTGTGCCTCGGTCGTATGCAGTCCTGATTGTGGCGCTCACCTGCACGGCGCCAAACACGCATACGACCATCATTGGCACCAAGGCAGAAGCGACTCTCATCGCTGAAGACGACACGTCTCCATTCGTCCCTCCATTCACGCCTGTCGCGACACCACTGGAGGCGGGCTGCACGATGTTGGGGCGTGAGCGGAAGACGGCCTAACGGTGTGCGGGACCGTAGCCCAGCTTCATGGAGACGGTTGCGAATGGTCCTCGCCGATACCCCAGGAGCAACAGTGTCGCTAATTTGGTGGTAAGTGGCGGTGCGGTCCCCTACGGCACTGCGTAGGATCCTACGGTCTTGGCGTGCATCCGTGCGTCGCTGCGGTCCGGTCCCAGGTCGACGGGCACGTGCACCTTCCGCCGACCACTGGCGACAACATCGATGTACTGTGGAGACCTCACGCCCCACGTGTTGAGTAATTCGGCGGTACGTCCACCCGGCCTCCCGCATGCCCACTATACGCCCTCGCTCAAAGTCCGTCAACTGCACATACGGTTCACGTCCACGCTGTCGCGGCATGCTACCAGTGTTAAAGACTGCGATGGAGCTCCGTATGCCACGGCAAACTGGCTGACACTGACGGCGGCGGTGCACAAATGCTGCGCAGCTAGCGCCATTCGACGGCCAACACCGCGGTTCCTGGTGTGTCCGCTGTGCCGTGCGTGTGATCATTGCTTGTACAGCCCTCTCGCAGTGTCCGGAGCAAGTATGGTGGGTCTGACACACCGGTGTCAATGTGTTCTTTTTTCCATTTCCAGGAGTGTACTTTTGATGCAAGTACAATTAACATGCACAAACATAAAAAAATCTGTATAATTGTTGTTGTTATTTTCTACTCAGTGGAACGCTCTTCATCAGGATCAAAGGCAAGAGTTTCCTGTTGTTACTGATAAGTTCGAAAGTTCTTTATGAATCACAAAAACGTGTTTTCATATACGAGGCGTGTTTTTTGAGTAAGTACCGCTTTGAAATTAAAAAAAGATGTGCTAAGATATCTCAATAATTTTATTTTTACATGAAAGCCCATACCTTAATCTACTTTTCTACATAATTTCCGTCAGTATTGAGGCACTTGTTCAAATGGTTCAAATGGCTCTGAGCACTATGGGACTTAACATCTGAGGTCATCAATCCCATAGAACGTAACTGAGGCGTACAGTACTTGCTGGATGCTGGTGGAAGCATGGCGACAATCAGTATTTATATCTGTAGTGAAAAGGGATTAATCTGTGGCCAACAGGCATTTAAAATGGAAGCTGCCATTGGGTATCAACTGAAAGGCAGCAAATACTGTTACAAAGCGAGTACTCCTCCTCCACCGGCGCCAACCTTGTGTGAATGCTCTGAAAAGCTAATGATTTGCGTGTCACAGCATCTTCTTCCTGTCGGTTAAATTCCGCGTCTGTAGCACGTTATCTTCGTGGTGTAGCACTTTTAATGGCCAGTAGTGTACTTAATTTGTGTAGTTGGGCTGTTGTTGACATGACTTGCCCTTCTCCCTTACTCCCTCCCCTCTGCAGCAAATTTTACACAGTTTGACGTAGAGGTCACACAGTGACTTTTTAATTTGGGTGCACTTAGGCATCAAGTAAGCGCATCCCGCGTACAACACATTCGAAGGCTTCTCGGTCGGGTCGTCTTCTACTGCAGGAGGAAATAGTCTATCGACGTGACCGGCGGCGTGGCGCGTGCAGAAGTTCGGCGACCGCCGGCGCTGCTACCTGCCAGGTCGATAGGGGGGACACGGGGCACAGGGCGCCGCAGGTGGGACCGTGACTGCGACTGCGACTGCTCCCCGTGTGGCGCGGCCGCAATTAAAAGACGGCGCACGGCCCGGCGCGGCGCTGTTGAGCTGACCCGGGAGACGGGAGCCCGGCTGGGGCGCCGGCGCCGGCGCCGGCGCGGGCTCGTTACGGACGAGTGGCCCTCGCCCCTCCAGGGGTCGCCAGCTCGAGGGCCGGCAGCAGGCGTTCACGCCGTAATGCCGCCGCCTCCGCGGGCCACGGGCCACATTGATTTCCTGTCTGTCGGCCTTTTGTTCACTTACAGCGTGGAACGCAGTGCAAAGCGAAGGGCATCGAATTATAGTACGCGCACTAATTCGGATCGAGCCACCTCAAAATACAATCTAAACAAGAAAAAAACGACGTACCACAAAGGAATTATCCGAATGGGACATGAATTGGTGAATGTTATGCGTACGTACAGATAGACAAATTATTACACCACTGGCCATGAAAATTGCTACACCACGAAGACGACGCGCTACAGACGCGTGATTTAACCGGCAGGAAGAAGATACGGTGATATGCAAATGATTAGCTTTTCAGAGCATTCACACAAGGTTGGCGGTGGTGGCGACCGACACCTACAACGTGCTGACATGAGGTCAGTTTCCAACCGATTTCTCGTACACAAACAGCAGTTGACCGGCGTTGCCTGGTAAACGTTGTTGTGATGCCTCGTGTAAGGAGGAGAAATGCATACCATCACGTTTCCGACTTTGATAAAGGTCGGATGGTAGCCTATCACGATTGCGGTTTATCGTATCGCGACATTGTTGCTCGCGTTGGTCGAGATCCAATGACTGTTAGCAGAATATGGAATCGTCGGGTTCAGGAAGGTAATACGGAACCCCGTGCTAGATCCCAACGGCCTCGTATCATCAGCAGTCGAGATGACAGAAATCTTATCCGCATGGCTGTATCGGATAGTGCAGCCACGTCTCGATCCCTGAGTCAACAGATGGAGACGTTTGCAAGACAACAACCATCTGCACCAACAGTTCGACGACGTCTGCAGCAGCATGGACTATCATCTCGGAAACCATGGCTGCGGTTACCCTTGACGCTGCATCACAGACAGAAGCGCCTGTGATGGTGTACTCAACGACGAACCTGGGTGCACGAATGGCAAAATGTCATTTTTTCGGATGCATCCAGGATCTGTTTACAGCATCATGATGGTCGCATCCGTGTTTGGCGACATCGCGGTGAACGCAGATTGGAAGCGTGTATTCGTCATCGCCATACTGGCGTATCACCCGGCGTGATGCTATGGGGTGCCATTGGTTACACGCCTCGGTCACCTCTTGTTCGCACTGACGGCACTTTGAACAGTGGACGTTACATTCCATATGTGTTACGACCCGTGGCTCTACCGTTCATTCGATCCCTGCGAAACCCTGGATTTCAGCAGGACAACGCACGACCGCATGTTGCAGGTCTTCTACGGGCCTTTCTGGATACAGAAAATGTTCGATTGCTGGCCTGGCCAGTACATTCTCTAGATCTCTCACCAACTGAAAACGTCTGGTCAATGGTGGCCGAGCAACTGGCTCGTCACAGTACGCCAGTCACTAACCCTGATGAAGTGTGGTGTCGTGTTGAAGCTGCATGGGCACCTGTACCTACACACGCCATCCAAGCTCTGTTTGACTCAATGCCCAGTCGTAACAAGGCCGTTATTATGGCAGAGGTGGTTCTTGTGGGTACTGATTTCTGAGGATCTATGCACCCAAATTGCGTGAAAATGTAATCACATGTCAGTTCTAAAAAATGGTTCAAATGGCTCTGAGAACCATGGGGCTTAACTTCTAAGGTCATCAGTCCCCTAGAACTTAACACTACTTAAATCTAACTAACCTAATGACATCACACACATCCATACCCGAGGCAGGATTCGAACCTGCGAACGTAGCGGTGGCTCAGTTCCAGACTCTAGCGCCTAGAACCGCTCGACCACCTAGGCCGGCCATTTCAGTTCTAGTATAATATATTTGTCCAATGAATACCCGTTTATCATCTGCATTTCTTCTTGGTGTAGCAATTGTAATGGCCAGTAGTGTATAATTACATATAAACTGGATGATTTTTCAAGAGAAGGAGCTTCACAAACTGAGCAAGCAAATAACGCATTTTTGTCCACCTCTGGCCCTCTTACAAGCAGTTATTCGCCTTGGCATCGATTGATAGAATTGCGGGATGTCCTGCGGAGAAATACCGTGCCACTTCTGTCCAATAGGCGCTGTAGATCAATCAAATCCCGAGATGGTTGGAGGTCTCTGCTCGTAATGCTCCGAACTTTCTCAACTGGGGAGAGATCTGGGGTGCTTCCTGGCTAAGGTAGGGTTCGGCAAGCACGAAGACTAGAAGTGTGCGGACGGGCATTATCTTGCTGAAATGTAAGCCCAGGACGGCTGACCGTGAAGGGCAATAAAACTGATCGTAGAACACCGTCGACGTACTGCTGTACTATAAGGGTGTCGCGGACGGCAAGTGAGATGGTATCCTAGACCATCACTCCCGATTGTCGGGCCGTTCGGCGGGTGACTGTCAGGTCGATATCACATCGCTGTCTGGGGCGTCTCTAGCCACATCTCGCTGATCATCTGGGCTCTGTTCGAAGAAGAACTCTTCACTGAAGACAGTTCTACTCCAGTCTGTGAGATTCCAGGGCGGAGACGTGCCTGGAGGCGCCTCAGACAGCGGCAGCATGCCAACGACGCCCAGGAGTGATGTTCTGGGGTGCCATTTCTTTTCATATCAGGGCCCCTTTGGTTTTCATCCGCGGCACCATTACAGGTTAGCGGTACACCAACGATATTCTACTCTCCATTTTCTTGCCCTTCATGGCAAATGACCCTGGGCTCAGATTCCAGCAAGATAATATCTACTCCAACACGGCAAGAGTTTCGGCTGCTTGTCTTCATGCTTGCCAAACCCTACCTTGCCCGCCAAGGTCGCCTGGTGCCTACACAGTTAACGTTTGGAGCACTGTGGACAGGACCCTCCCACCAGCTAGGGTCGTTTACCATTTAATGCGCCAATTGTATAAAATTTTGCTTCCATAACGGCCAGAGATGAACCAAAGCGTTATTGACTTATTCAGTTGGTGAACATCATTCGCCGGCCGTTGTGGCCGAGCGGTCCTAGGCGCTTCAGTCCGGAACCGCGCTGCTGTTACGGTCGCAGGTTTGAATCCCGCATCGGGCTTGGATGTGTGTGATGTCCTTACGTTTGTTAGGTTTACGTAGTTCTAAGTCTAGGGGACTGGTGACCTCAGATGTTAAGTCACCTAGTGCTTAGAGGCATTTGACCATTTTTTAACCTCTTTCATTTGAATAAATTAACTAATTTTCCTGAAATTGTATCATTTGTTTGTCTGTACCTGTACGACACATATCCCGATTTCCGTCCTCATCATTTGTCTTAAACAGTATTAATAGCCATTCATTCGTAGCTCAAGGTAACCTGGAGGACACGTTCCACCAGTTGACCAGCGCTCTTCTGGTGTATTTTTTCATGTTACGCTGCTTTCAACACCAGGAAGGATACACTAGTTAACAAATTTAATCTTTTTTTCTGCATGTGGTTTGTGAATATGCGGATTTACCTAATTTTGGAGTGCTGAATAGACTGGTAAAATCCATTTTTCTCTATGACGTCAGACTTCCTAGATACGCAGCATAAAAAATGGTAATATCGAAAATTGACACAATTAAGTCAAACAATAATATACATTTAGAACATTTGAAATCAATACTATTTATTAGGTATATATGGCCATGATGCCAATAAAAGATCCAAATTAGTTCAGAAGATACTTTCACCTTTAATCGTCTTTGGTTTTTGGAAAATGCGACGACAGAGCTCTTCTTTTGTTTTCCATTTCATCACTGTCCCTAACAAGACCCCAGCATTAGTCACCCATCACCGGAGGTTTCCAATGGCCTTGGTAACGGTGTTTCATGGTAAGAATGTCTTGGTGAAAGCGTTCACCATGCTCATCGCTTACGGCTCCCAAATTTTCCTGGAAGAAATTAAGGAGAGAATGTAAAAAGTGAATTTTAAGCGACATTCTGCACTCCATGTTCTTATAGTTGTCCAACAGATCATTCACAATAGTAATATAGTTTTTGACTTTTCTGTTACCCAAAAAGCCCTTCACAATTGCTTTAAAAGAAGACCAAGCAACTAACTGGATACCTGTGAGTTCGGTAGCAAAGGTTGGATCTTTCAAAATTTTCTTATTTGTTGTCCAACAAATGTACCCTCTTTCAGCTTTGCCTCACTTAATTTGGGAAACTTTTCACCTTCTTTATCCAGAGCTTTTACAAAATCCCTGATATGAAGGGTAGGCAAAATGATTTTATCTGGCTCAACCAATGGGGTATTGTTCACATTTACATTTCCAGGAACATATGACTCCCTTATAGACCATTCCTTGAGTATATAGTGCTTCTTGATGTCATGGTTGTCCGAAAGGCACAAAAAGCAGCAATGTTTTGTGAATCCAGCCCGTAAATCTGTAAGGAGTGAAACAACTTTTAAATTACAGCAAAGCTGCCATTCATGATCCTTATATTTGATTGCCTCTGGCAGCAAAGCCATGCTTTGATAAGTTTCTTCCATGTCTACCGCCTAAGCGAATGGTATCGATGGAAATGAACTGCCATTATTCAGTAGTACTGCTTTCAAGTTGGTTTTACTGGAGTCAATAAATAGTCGCCAGTCCTGTGGATTATGTTGTACGTCATCATCTCTACATACACACACTGAATTCTGCATATCGAAATATTAAGCGAAGGAAGCACCTCTTGATCTGAAACAGGAAGTTTTTGTCCCTGGAGCTAGAAGGTTTCGTTGTTGCAGTCTCGACACCAAGAGTTCAACTTTCTGTTTCAAAAGTTTTAGGTCGTGAACCAAATCGCTTAATTCTTATTGATTAAAGAGCTCGGCGAAGCGTCAAGAAACTGAGGGGATTACTCTTATATATGTTCAACACTTTCTGATTCACTTGACATAGTGTCTGGTTACGTGGCTTTCAAGTTACATACAGGAAAAGGCAACCCCTCATCATGAGGCACAGGCAAATGCACTGAAGATTCATTTGGATACTTTATTTTATGTCTAGTTTTGCTTGAATGTCCCAAAATATTTTAAGACAGAAGTTACAATCTGAATAATGGTCTTCAGGCTCACACCACACCATCGGAACAGCGAATGGCATGGTTCGGCGTTTTCCTTTCAAACACTCGGTTAAAGTTGTAGTACAGGTTATGCAGGTAATATGAGGCGCAAAATTTTTATCTTGATCACCAACAGGACAATCAAAATACAATTTTATGCCTTCTTAACCAAATCAGTGATTGTTTTTTTTTTGGGGGGGGGGGGGCTTTTGGAGTGAATTTCCCACACGGATAACAAAAGTTATAGGCGTGGTTTACACAGCAACGAGATTTACCAGTTGCCATTTTTCTTAGTGCAAAATTTCTGTGTTTATAACTTACACTATCTATCACAGGGAACCACTGGATTACCACACCAACTATTTACTGACGATTTCTAGATCTTCTAGCTCTCCTCTGCAAATCAGAGACAAACAATTAAACATCAAAATAGAAAACAGCATATAAAAGCGAAATATTGAATATGAAAAATAAAAAATCTTTAAAAACTCAATAATGGTACGCGCTAGAACATTTTGAAAGATATATTCGGTTTCTACACACCAAAATACATACTAGTTGATGTATCACGTCCCAGATGCAAAATGACTGTTGACTAGTGAAATCAAAAAAGAAATTTTACTAACTGCAGGCGAGCAGTATTGTAGGAGGAATACGCAACTTACTTTGTAGAGGATATGAAAGTACACATTGTGCCAAATACACCCGTGAGAAAAAAAGTGAAGCATCCAGAAAACGTGGTCAGATGTCAATGTAGCTTCCGACATATGCACACCATCACTGGTATTTATGTGATTAAAATTGCAATAGCTTGTTACAGCGAGAAAGGCCATCAGACTACATTAGTAAATTTTATGTTTAGTTCAAAATGTTCAAATGTGTGTGAAATCTTATGGGACTTAACTGCTAAGGTCATCAGTCCCTAAGCTTACACACGACTTAACCTAAATTACCCTAAGGACAAACACAGACACCCATGCCCGAGGGAGAACTCGAAACTCCGCCGGGACCAGACGCACAGTTTACGTTTTAGTGTTGATACCAGTCCTGGTAAGGTAAATAACGAGTGTGAACTGCGTCAAATGTTCATCGACCACTGTGGAGCCCAGGGAGATGACTCGCATTTATGTGCAACATTTTTAGCAGCACCACACATAGTTGGAAAGGGACCTCATTGCGGGTCTCGATTTGGCCGGCTGATCGAATGGGGCAGTATCCAGATTTAGTGGGTATTCGGGTGTGACAGAGGCCCGACGCTGGAGTGCCTGAGAACGTGACGGCAGGCATACTCGTCATCAACGTTCCGTTAGACCACGTTTGACCACCACATGGGAGGACGCCGTATTTCAACTCGCACCACTGGTCGGGAAAACGGCAGCAGCCGGATTAGGGGTTTATCGCCCATGCGTGGGTTGCCGTTAACTTTACAACGCAAGGCATTAGAAATATTTTACATAGACAGGCATTTTTATGGATTCATTAACATCTAAGGTGGAAAAAAACGTTCTCTGGCATTATCAAGGGGCAAAGTTTCCCTGACTGCCAGACTTTTCGTTAAGTTCTCGGACTTCCTTGCAACTCCTGCGGAAAAGAGATGAATGAACGTGTATACAAAGGAAACCCTATTTCCTTCTGCGAATTTATAGTGCACTGATTTCCACTTTTGAGTTTTGTAGAAATTAGTGCGGATAATGTAGCAGCCTAAATTTGTGGATGAATAGAGCTCCTCCTTACTGTGACGTTTTTCAGAAAGAATAGAAGTTCCACTATCCGCGAAAATTCACTGCCCTAAATTATTTCACACTGCAGCAAATTATACATTGGTTACCGATCCAAAGCTGTTCCCTGGAAGTGTAATTCCCATGAAGCTGCTTCTCTATGAAAATACACAAGAATATGGGAAGTGGACCACGTTTTTCTGAACGTGCCATTAAAGGTCAATCCGGAGGTTCTTCTACGTTACAAACTTGGACTCACCTGATCCTGTTGACATCCCTTACTGTCCCTAAAATCATGTGCAGCAACACAGTAATTTTGCAAAAATCTTCGCTATCATGCTAAAACTAGGAATTGAAAAAGTGGTGCTGATGAGAATTTCAGTTGTTTCCAGTTGTTGAACTAAATAAATTGCCTTTCGTAATGTAGTGAATTGTCCTTCTTAATCTATAACTTTTTTCCAAACCGTTTACGGTTCTTGTTGTCCGAAAGCTATAATCACCACATTTTTAAAGAAAGATAGACATTTCAAGGGTTAAGCATAAATACGCTAACCAGATCATGAATACATTACTATCACCTTTTGTTTCTCTTCAGTCTATGATCTCTTGGTAACCCATTAAACTCACTTACTCACAGGGTGTAATGTAATGCAGAGTTTCCTATGTGGTACGTTAATATGTAAACACATCAGTGTGTTGATTAATTCTTCTCTGTGTCGAGCAGTCTTCCCAAGAACACGTCACAAACGTTACGACGTGATGTTTTCTGCATGTCCGTAACTCCACTACTAAGTGCACTACGCCTGTCAGTATACACTACCCGTTTTGCGTTCACGTGTTTACATTTCAAGACCTGACCTACTGCCCAGGGGAAAATAAACTCCCTTACGCAAATTGATGGAGGATGGGACTGTTGATAACAGTTGCATCATGACTTCGTGCGGCATCAGCGGCGACGAGTCAAAACGTGTGCCGGACGGACAGTCGACCTCGCTTACTAGGCAACTGCGTTAGCCGCCGCGCCATCCGGACGCCGTGTTGGTCGTAACTGTGCGGACTATCCGGGCACACTTCTCAGCCAACCTACTTTCCCACCTGGCGCCGCCTATCCGCAGTCTCTGTACATGTCCTCCATGCTCGCTACTTATAGATACACACAAGAGATCGGACGTAATAGAGCATCCGCACTAAACGTGTTGGATCCATTGCTCACCGAGGTGAATCAATGATATGAACGCGTGGTGTCTGTTCTTTCCCACACGTTAAAAAGAACAGACAGCACGCATTCATGAAAATTAATTTCTCGTACCACATATACTTGGAGGTGCTAACTGACCTAAAAACATTCTACTCCTAATAGCTATAATTATTAGTCTATAAATGACACTCATACTGATATATTATTGTTAAGTACACCGTCCTCAGTCACTAAAAGAAATACCTCCACTTTTACCCATTACATCTACATCTACATCCACACTCCGCAAGCCACCTGACGGTGTGTGGCGGAGGGTACCTTGAGTACCTCTATCGGTTCTCCCTTCTATTCCAGTCTCGTATTGTTCGTGGAAAGAAGGATTGTCGGTATGCCTCTGTGTGGGCTCTAATCTCTCTGATTTTATCCTCATGGTCTCTTCGCGAGATATACGTAGGAGGGAGCAATATACTGCTTGACTCTTCGGTGAAGGTATGTTCTCGAAACTTTGACAAAAGCCCATACCGAGCTACTAAGCGTCTCTCCTGCAGAGCCTTCCACTGGAGTTTATCTATCATCTCCGTAACGCTTTCGCGATTACTAAATGATCCTGTAACGAAGCGCGCTGCTCTCCGTTGGATCTTCTCTATATCTTCTATCAACCCTATCTGGTACGGATCCCACACTGCTGGGCAGTATTCAAGCAGTGGGCGAACAAGCGTACTGTAACCTACTTCCTTTGTTTTCGGATTGCATTTCCTTAGGATTCTTCCAATGAATCTCAGTCTGGCATCTCCTTTACCGACGATCAACATTATATGATCATTCCATTTTAAATCACTCCTAATGCGTACTCCCAGATAATTTATGGTATTAACTGCTTCCAGTTGCTGACCTGCTATTTTGTAGCTAAATGATAAAGGATCTATCTTTCTGTGTATTCGCAGCACATTACACTTGTCTACATTGAGATTCAATTGCCATTCCCTGCACCATGCGTCAATTCGCTGCAGATCCTCCTGCATTTCAGTACAATTTTCCATTGTTACAACCTCTCGATACACCACAGCATCATCTGCAAAAAGCCTCTGTGAACTTCCGATGTCATCCACAAGGTCATTTGTGTATATTGTGAATAGCAACGGTCCTATGACACTCCCCTGCGGCACACCTGAAATCACTCTTACTTCGGAAGACTTCTCTCCATTGAGAATGACATGCTGCGTCCTGTTATCTAGGAACTCCTCAATCCAATCATACAATTGGTCTGATAGTCCATATGCTCTTACTTTGTTCATTAAACGACTGTGGGGAACTGTATCGAACGCCTTGCGGAAGTCAAGAAACACGGCATCTACCTGTGAACCCGTGTCTATGGCCCTCTGAGTCTCGTGGACGAATAGCGCGAGCTGGGTTTCACATGACCGTCTTTTTCGAAACCCATGCTGATTGCTACAGAGTAGATTTCTTGTCTGCAGAAAAGTCATTATACTCGAACACAATACGTGTTCCAAAATTCTACAACTGATCGACGTTAGATATATAGGTCTATAGTCCTGCACATCTGTTCGACGTCCCTTCTTGAAAACGGGGATGACCTGTGCCCTTTTCCAATCCTTTGGAACGCTACGCTCTTCTAGAGACCTACGGTACACCGCTGCAAGAAGGCGGGCAAGTTCCTCCGCGTACTCTTTGTAAAACTGAACTGGTATCCCATCAGGTCCAGAGGCCTTTCCTCTTTTGAGTGATTTTAATTGTTTCTCTATCCCTCTGTTGTCTATTTCGATATCTACCATTTTGTCATCTGTGCGACAATCTAGAGAAGGAACTACAGTGCAATCTTCCTCTGTGAAACAAATTTGGAAAAAGACATTTAGTATTTCGGCCTTTAGTCTGTCATCCTCTGTTTCAGTACCATTTTGGTCACAGAGTGTCTGGACATTTTGTTTTGACCCACCTACCGCTTTGACATAAGACCAAAATTTCTTAGGATTTTCTGCCAAGTCAGTACATAGAACTTTACTTTCGAATTCATTGAACGCCTCTCGCATAGCCCTCCTCACACTACATTTCGCTTCGCGTAATTTTTGTTTGTCTGCAAGGCTTTGGCTATGTTTATGTTTGCTGTGAAGTTCCCTTTGCTTCCGCAGCAGTTTTCTAACTCGGTTGTTGTACCACGGTGGCTATTTTCCATCTCTTACGATCTTGCGTGGCACATACTCATCTAACGCATTATGTACGACGGTTTTGAACTTTGTCCACTGATCCTCAACACTATCTGTACTTGAGACAAAACTTTTGTGTTGAGCCAACAGGTACTCTGAAATCTGCTTTTTGTCACTTTTTCTAAACAGAAAAATCTTCCTACCCTTTTTAATAGTCCTATTTACGGCTGAAATCATCGATGCCGTAACCGCTTTATGATCGCCGTGTATACTCCAGTGTTTCTGAAACATAGATAATTTGTGTCTTAAAATTTTGAAAATGGTTATCTACAAAGAGATTCTGTGAAGTCTGGAATGTAGGAGACGAGGTACTGGCAAAATTGAAGCTGTGCTTGGGTAGCTCAGTTGGTAGACTTCTTGCCCACGAAAGTCAAAGGTCCCGAGTTCGAGTCTCGGTCCGCCACACAGTTTTAATCTGCCAGGAAGTTTCATATCAGCCCACTCTCCACTGTAGAGTGAAAATCTCATTATGGTTATCTACATACCGTTTGTTTGTATATAAATCTATAACCGGAGTGACCGAGCAGTTCTAGGTGCTTCAGTCCCGAACTGCGCTGCTGCTACGGTCGCAGGTTCGAATCTTGCCTCGGGCATGGATATGTGTAATGTCCTTAGGTCAGTTAGGTTTAAGTAGTTCTAAGTCTAGGGGACTGATGTCCTTAGATGTTAAGTCCCATAGTGCTCAGAGCCATTTGAACCATTTGGAGTGTTTCCGGCGTGAGTAAGAATCTCGACGTTGATGCATTTGATTAGTTTGCAGTGAGTTTATTGCTTCATACAATTCAGGACGTATATTAGTCACTACACGTTCGAGAATGACATCGGTTTCGTCTGTTGGGATCCACAATACTACCCGGCGCCCCGTCAGTTCTTTCTGAGTTCTGACTGTTTGCTTCCACCTTAACATAGTGAGAGTCGAATTTCAGGCGGCCGAACTAAAAATTGTTATACAGTACAACATCCATTTGAGCAGAAAACTTGAGCAGCAAGTTATTTCTCCTGGATGTACATTTGCATTGTTACAGACTAGCTACAGCGTAGTTTTAAAACGCTCCTTTGATCTTAATCTTGTAAGTAGACTGTTTAGGTTTTTATATTGGTAACGCCACGTAGCACTCTGTATGAAAATCACTGGCTGTGCTGTGTGCAGTCAGTGGCTGGGTGGGATTGTTGGAACATTCGCTATTGTAGTGTTTGGCAGTTCGATGTTAACACCGCGTAGCGTTGCGCAGTTGGAGGTGAGGGAGAGAAATGCCGGATTTTTGAGAGCGGATGATCTGGACGTGTGTCCATCAGAGACAGTAAATTTGTAAGACTGGATGTCATGAACTGCTATATATATTATGACTTTTTAACACTATTAAGGTAAATACATTGTTTGTTCTCTATCGAAATCTTTTATTTGCTAACTATGCCTATCAGTAGTTAGTGCCTTCAGTAGTTCGAATCTTTTATTTAGCTGGCAGTAGTGGTGCTCACTGTATTGAAGTAGTTCGAGTAACGAAGATTTTGTGAGGTAAGTGATTTGTGACAGGTATAGGTTAATGTTAGTCAGGGCCATTCTTTTGCAGGGATTATTGAAAGTCCGATTGCGTTGCGCTAAAAATATTGTGTGTCAGTTTAGTGTTGATCAGAATAGGTAAAGAGCGAAATGTCGGAGTACGATCAGTTCTGCTTGGCTGATTGAAAATCAAATAATTTAAGAAGTTTATCAGTACAGTAATTCGAATTTTTCTAAGGGGACGTTTCAATCTGAGATACGGTAGCGGCGCGAGGCGACACTCGTGAGACGAATTAAGCGGTGTATAGCACCACTGATCAGTCAGGAACCGTTTAGCGGAGGACTCGAATCAGTTATCGGCTCTCATACACTTCTGTACAGTCGTAATAAGGCGGTACGTTCGATGTGACAGACGAAATATGGTTAAAAAGCTCTCCACGCTATTCCAACATGTACAAGCCTTTGCTTCTTAGCTTAACTACTGTTGTCTGCATCCGTTTGATCCTGAAGACTGTATACAAGTCATCGTCTCCCTCTACAATTCTTATCTTCCATGTTTATTTCCATTACCAAACTCAGTACTGTTATACGCGTTGTCTCATTCAAGTTGTAGTTTCATTTTCTTTTCCTTCCAATTCGATTCGTGACCTACCTCCTCATCAGTTACCCGATCTACCCATCAAATCTCCATCATTCTTCCGTGGCATCATATGTCATAAGCTTATTTCTCTTCCTGTGTGAGCTGTTTATCGTTCAAGTTCCACTTTCGTATAAAGCTCACTCCAGATTAATACCTTGAGAAAAGACTTCCTAATACATAAATTTATATTTGGTGTTAACAAATTTCCATTTACTGCACTGTTGTTGTTTGTCGACTCGGAAACATCAGCCAGACCGCCACCGGCAATATAGGGTGAATCTTTGAAACTCGTAGACACTCAGGCCGGCGAAACGTCAGAAAAATTATTAATCAAACGTCGGCCGAAGGTCCCCTGACGAGAGAAAACAGGCAATGCGTCGAATTGTGACCACAAAATTCTCAAAAAATTGGTAAATTAATCATCTTCTACTATGCTTTTCTTCCTATTGCCTGTCTCTAGTCTGGTCATCATCGGTTGTTTTGCTGCAGAAATAACAAAATGCAAATACTACTTTTAGCGTCTCATTTTGCAGTCCAATTCCTTCGGCACTGCCTGATTTAGTTGGACCTACATCACTTTAGCTTGTTTTACTTACGTTGATGGTCACTTTAAAACTTCATTTCAAGATTTATCCAGTCTGTTCAACTGCTCTTCCAAATCTTTTACCGTCTCTGACTGGATTACAGTGTCATCAGCAAAACTAAAAGTGAACTTCAATTCCCTTAGCAAATTTGTCCTTGGTTTCCCTTACTGCTAACTAAGTGTACAGATTGAATAATATCTACGATAGGTTATAAGTAAGTCTCACTCTCTTCTCAACTGCAGCCTCCCTTTCGTGTCTTTCTACTCTTCCAAGTGCAGTCTGGTTTCTATACAAGTTGTAGATAACCTTTCTCTCTCTGAATTTTATGCTAGCCACCTTGAAAACATCAAAAAGTTTATTCCAGCAAACATTCACAGAAGTTCCTTCTAAATCTACAAATGCTATGAACGTGGGTTTACCTTTCTTCTGTCTCTCTATTAAAATAAGTCATAGAGTCTGTATGGTATCTTGTATTCCTGTATTTCTCTGGAGCCGGAAGTGATCTTCCCCGAAGTCCACTACCACCCATCTTTCTATTTTTCTGACTATATATGCTTGAACTTCTATCGCATTGAAAAAGTATTTATCGTCAAGAAATTATATTTGTGAGTTCGCGTTTCGTGACAGCGCAGCGCCTTCTATGTCATCCTTCCTCAGGGCTGGGTTTACATATATGCTAGGGCCTATGGCCGCGCTGACGGGCTTCGATTGTTGCTTGCATTTTCGATAGACTTGACTCACGAAAAACGAACTGCACACGCTTGGAAAACGTGGAAGGCAAACTACGACTTCCCATGGATGTGCCCTGTCGCCGCTATGTTGCCAGCTCTTTCGGGCAACCGATGTTACAGTTTATTAGTACTTCGAAATTACTGTTCCCTCTCCTTTGCTTATCAAGCACAATAAAACAATGATTCTAATTTCAAGTGTGCAGCCGGGCAACAAATGACAAAAGAAAAAACCTCTCATGTGATATAATTACAAACTAACAATTTTCGAATTTTTTCCTTTGTTTGTAGAGTGAAACCTTGCTTCTTGCCACATTTCATGATTCTAGACCAACGGGAAGTACTCCGTAGATTTTGATGATTGAGTTCGCGAGTATCAAAATATGTGTTATAAATGGTGCTGACTTAGAAGCTAACGTTTATTATACCACCAAAGGACCATAAATTGTAGTATGTGACATACATTTCGACTTGATACGTCTACCTTTTCCTGAGAAAAATGGTTTTGAACATTTGGACAGACAGACAGACAACAAAGTCAGCCTGGAAATGTTTCGCTGGTAAGAGTTTGACTACACAAATAACTTAAGATAGACCTGAACTCGCATGAGCACTCTTTAACTTCGTTGATATGTTACCATACCCACTAGAATACTTAGATTTTAAGGATTTTATGATCGATCCTACAACTCTGGGAGACGTGAGGGTCATTTCCATTCCACTGAAGTTATTTTTCAAGACTGGTCTCAGATACTCCATTGCACTGTTCACCGAACCTGATAACCCCAAGCTGTCAATCTAGTTCCCTTCCCCGCTCCGATATTTTTTTACTTAGTATCACACCACAAAGATAACAGTAAGAAGAAAGGTAACTTTTAAATGCAGAATGGATTATATTTTTCGGTTATAGGATAGCTTGCTTCAGTCTGTAAAAACAGAACCTTATAGGATCGCTTTGTTGTCCGTCTCTCTCTCTCTCTCTCTCTCTCTCTCTCTCTCTCCCTCTCTCTCTGTCTGTCTTTCTGTCCGACTGATAAAAATCCCTTTTTTTTCAGTATCAATTTGAAATTTTTCTCACATACTAGGTCCATAGTTCGTTGGTGACGTAGAAAACTGAAGCTTCTAAGTCAGTGCTATCAAATGATGCAGTCCTTTATGTCATACATTTAGATACTCGAGAACTCACTCATCAAAACGTCTAGGGTGTCTCCCGTTGACCTAGTATCATGAAATTTGGCTAGAAGCAAGGTTCACTTTAAAAGCAAAGTAAAAAATCCGAAAATTGTAATTTTGTATTTGTATCAAAGGAAAAAAATATTTCTCATTTCTCATCAGTCTGTCTGTCTTTCTCTGGAATAGGTCGGTGTATCAAGTTCAGACTTATGTCACACACTAATGTTTATGGTACCTTGGCGGTGTGAATATTTCAAGCTTCTAAGTCAGTGCAGTCAAAAGCGTCGGCCATTTATGTCACATATTTTTATAATCGCAAAGTCACTCATCAAAATCTGTAGAGGTCTTCCCGTTGACCCAGAATCATGAAATAGGGCTTGTTGCGGGTTTTCACAGTGCAAGTAAAGTAAAAACCCGGAAAATAGCTTCTATTCTCTTTTTGCCTAACTATTTATCTTCCACGTTTCACTTCCATACCAGGCTACACTCCATACAAATACTTTCAGAAACGACTTCCTGACACTTAAATCTATACTCCATGTTAACAAATTTCTTTTCTTCAGAAACGCTTTCCCTGCCATTGCCAGTCTACATTTTATATCGTTTCTACTTCGACCATCATCAGTTATTTTGCTCCCCAAATAGCAAAACTCTTTTACTACTTTAAGTATCTTATTTCCTAATCTAATTCCCTCAGTATCACCCGACTTAATTCGACTACATTCCATTATCTTCGTTTTGATTTTGTTGATGTTCATCTTATATCCTCCTTTCAAGACACTCTCCATTCCGTTCAGCTTCTTTTACAGGTCCTTTGCTGTCTCCGACAGAATTACAATGTCATCGGCGAACCTCAAAGTTTTAGTTTCTTCTCCATAGATTTTAATTTCTGCTCCAAATTTTTCTTTTGTTTCCTTTACTGCTTGCGTGATTGCTGAGGTAGCCCAAGACTAACCTTATTTAACTGAATTTCGTAGTACTTTAGAAACAAAGTTCAATATTAATTTCTGTTACTAAATTAACTTTTAATTTTCCCGTTTTATTAATTATTTTGCTAAATTAAGTCAGAGTGTAGCGAAATTTATTACTTCTGACAAACATTCACTTTTCACGCAACACGTGTCAACCTTCAGTTGCCACGCTTTTAGTGCTAATTATATGTGCAATAACCTTTCTTTTTCAGTTATTATAGTAGTTGTCCATAGGACTGGCGACCGTAATTTTCCCCAAATCTCAAACATCAAATTAACGCCAATTTATTGTTAACGTAACGACCGCACATTTACTTTTTTTATTAACTTTACCCCTTTTCAAAATTAATTTCCACCAGTTCCATTTGCATTTTTCCTTTCATTAAGATGTAACCCTTTCCTCCCTCTTTACCGACAAATAAACTTCGGTGACGATTGCTTTTCCCAAATTTCCATTAGGTGCACGCGGTTTAATTTTTTACTGTCGTTAAGATCGATAAGTGAGGGGGAGGTTACACGTTTACTGCTTGCAGTAAAGGAAACAAAAGAAAAATTTGGAGTAGGAATTAAAAATCCATGGAGAAGGAACTATACATACACATAATTCAGTTTGTATGGAACCCTTAGTACGTGAGTCCTACTCGCTCTTTGCCACATTCTTTTTTATTTTTTTTATGTTTTTATTTTATTTATTTATTTATTTTTTGTCGTACGTTGTCTTGGTTTTGTGGGGCCACACAAAAATTGTGTGAAGAATAAAATCGTCGAAAGTCGAAAACAAACGTGTTGATGCGGGAGGAAGGCGACGCTGAAGAGTTTCTGGACCAGGGCGTCGGCCTGTGTAAATCCGGCCTCGTCCACCGCAGGCGTTGCTGACCACGCTAAGCCCCGGTCTCGCGTCGACCCCGGGCGAAGGCGGCCGCGGGCATAACCCGCGAGCCAGCGCGCCTTATTCGTATGAGAGAGCGGGCGGACCGCCGCAATCTCCAGGAGTAGCTCTCGGCCCTCGGCCCTCGGGCCTTACGCCTGAGCAGAAAGCATTCGTGCGGTGGAGGTGCGGTGCCTGCGAGATTCGTGGCGCTCGCGCCCCGCCCGGGTTCAATACCGTCCCGCCTCACTGGAGAGATATGCCGCGCAAAGAATCTGAATCTCGGCCGCAGAACGCGGACCCCGGCCGTATTGCTGCTGCTAAATCCCATTCAGGGATCACATAAATCCACAGACGGCGCTGACTGGGCTTACGTGGGAATATGGAGCGCGGTCGAGCGTATTTGTAGCTACACCCTCTAGGAATGCTAATGGCTGCAGTGTCTGATCGCGTAAGGGCTGACGCGTGACTCACACAAAAAATTATTCACGACGAACGGAAAATAGAGAAAAGAAATGTTTAATCTTATGTCCTTTGCTGTTGTTTTCCTCACGGAAACTACTGAGCGCTAATTTCAGTCATGTTAAGTGTTGCGGCGTGGCCACTAACAAAGAAGCAGGTGAGAAACTTCCAGAAACAGACAAGGTTGAAAACAAATATGTTAGATGTTTTTAAGAGCGAAATCCTTTCATGTGCAACAGACTTGGCTGAAAACTGGCATATGCAACTCACTAAGAAACTCTGTCTGTGAGATCAGGTACGTACAGAGATGATGACAAACTCAAACACACGAGTTGGGAGTCGGGGAAGCTGGCAACCATTCCTTGTACAGGCAATCCAGAACAAAATGTGTCTGACACGTCGATGGAAATGGAAATTAGCGTTTGGCGTCATTGGCCGGGAGGCCTCTTGCGGGGCTGGTCCGGCCACCTTGGTGCAGATATTATTATATTCGACGCCACATTAGGCGACCTGCGCGCCAGATTGGGATGAAATGATGATGAAGACAGCACAACACCCAGTCCCTGAGCGAAGAAAATCCCCGACCCAGCCGGGAATCGAACCCATGCCCTTAGGACGGCAATCCATCACGCTGACCACTCACTCAGCCATCGGGGCGAGCTCTGACACGTAGATGAACAAGGCGGATGAGAGACACCTTTGTATAATGTCCTCGATGTCTTGTGTCCGTCTGGAATTCGCACGTTTTTCTGAACGCATCTTTTGACGATTCCAATGAATCGCTAGACAGTGATTTCTGATTTCTTGTTCGTTATTAAAATCGCACATTTACGGGGTTAATCCCTGGTAGCGTTATATAATCACATTAATTCGGGCCTAGGTTGTCTTTTGGCATTCGTCTAATTCCAGATTGTATGTACGCAGGTGAGACCGAGAGATCTCGTTCTTATAAGAACCGACACACACCGTTAATACTGATTTTGGTTTGATATGACGAACCCGAACCATCTGTACGTCGTCGTTGTGCACTTCTAAAATTAACGTTTGTTAGTTCTAAAAATACATGCCTGACAATGAGAAGTAAAGCATCTACAAGACATGATCGAATACCGATATTTCGTACAGGTACGCACCATCGACGGCTAAATAAATAATTAGAATGGAAATTCTCTGTAACAGGTAGAACGGCCGCAGGAGGGCATTAGTGTCGTTCGTGTTTAGCGTTGTCCCCGTGTCTAGAAGGGTATCTGAGGGCCGTGAACAGCGTCAGATGCTGCGAGACCTCTGTGAAGCCTACGGAGTTGTCCTGTGCTCGTGTGAGACAGCGTTATCAGGACCTGACAGTGTTTCAGATGGGCCTCATTGTAGGTGTCCATTTGGCCGGCGGATCGAATCGTTCAGTTTCCAGATTTGTGGGCCATTCGGATGTGACAGTGACCTAGGAATGTGAGAGTAGGCAAACTCGTCATGGTTCCGCTGGACCATGTATGAGAGGATCGCCTTGTTGCACACCAAGAACACCATAACCTCTTCACAAATGCTCCTACCATCCGAGGAGTAGGAGCAATGGACTCCCTGAAACGTACTGCGTCATTCAGTACTATTGGTTGGAGACTAGCAGTAGTCGGACTGTCTCATGCGTTGTCTTCTGCAGAAAGTGTGGACTACTGACGATCGGTGTCGCATTGTGATCAGCGAAGTCTAGTGGTTCTCTTCCACCCACGAAGATAGTAATCGGCGACTGGTCCCATTCTTCCAATGTTTTGGAGAGGCGCAGTGATGTCACTCGTGGGTTCAAATGGCTCTGAGCACTATTGGACTTAACATCTATGGTCATCAGTCCCCTATAACTTAGAACTACATAAACCTAACTAACCTAAGGACATCACACAACACCCAGTTCACTCGTGGGGAGCCATCCCGTATGATCTCCGGTGATGAATGGTAGTGACTGAGGGAACTTCGACAGCTCATCACAGACATCCTGCGTCGTCATTTATTACCCCTCATATGACAGTACAGTGGTTCCACTTTTCAGCAGAACAATGCTCGTCCACACGTGTTTCTATGACCTGTGCACGTGATGATGAGGTACTCCGCCGTCCAGAAACACCTCCAGATCTGTACCCGATAGAACATATTTGAGACCACTCCGTCCCAGTACCAGTATCATAGATATCAAGGACCAGTTAGACGGTTATGGGCCGGCTGGCCTCAGGAGCGGACACTCCAGGTTTACACGGAGGTGACAAAAGTCATGGGATAGCGACATGCACATATACACACGACAGTGGTATCGTGGGGAAAAATTATAAAACGGCAGTGCATCGGCGGAGCTGTCATTTATTCTCGGGTGATTCATGTGAATAGGTTCCCGACGTGGCTGTGTCCGCACGGCGAGTGTTACCAGACTGGCTGCTGGAGCTAGACACACGGGACATTCCATTGCGGAAATCGTTAGGGAACTCAATATTCCGAGATCCACAGTGTCGAAAGTGTGCCGAGAATGCCACATTTCAGCAGGCATTACCGTTCACCATGGATAACGCAGTGGCCGACGGCCTTCACTTAACGACCGAGAACAGCGGCTTTTGCATAGAGTTGTTGGTGCTAACAGAAAAGCAGTCCTGCGTGAAATAACCGCAGTAGTCAATGTGGGACGGATAACAAACGTATCCGTTAGGACAGTGCGGCGAATTTGGCGGTAACCGACGCGAGTCCTTCCGCTAACAGCACGACGTCGCCTGAAGTGCCTCTCCTGGATATTTGTTGGACCCTGGACGACTGCAAAACTGTGGCATGGTCAAATGAGTCCTGATTTCAGTTGGTAGGAGCTGATGCTTGGGTCAGTGTGGTGCAGATGCCACGAATCTATGAATCCAGGTTGTCAACCACACAGTATGCAAGCTAGTGGTGTCTCCGCAATGGTGTGGGCTATGTTTACATGGAATACATTGGGTCCTCGGCCAAACTGAGCCGATCATCGGCTGGAAATGGTTATTTTCGGATACTTGGAGACCATCTGCAGCCATTCATCGACTTCATGTTCCCAAACAATGATGGAATTTTTATCGATGTCAGTGCGCCATGTCTCCGGGGCACAGTTGTTCCCGTTTGATTTGAAGAACATTCTGGACAGTTTGGGTGCACTATTTGGTCACCCACATCGCTCGACATGAATCCCATCGAACATTTATGAGACATAATCTAGTGGCTAGTTCGTGCATAAAATCCTGCACCGGCAACACTTCGCAATTACGAGTGGCAATAGAGGCAGTAAAGTTCAGTATTTGTCCAGGGGACACCCAACGATTTGTTGAGCCCATGCCACGTCCAGCTGCCGCACTACGCCTAGTAATAGGAGGCCCTACACTATGTTAGGCGGTATCCTATGACTTATGTCTTCTCAGTGTATGACACCCTTTCCAGTCGAATCAGTGCATGCATCCAGGAGAGAAAGATTGCAATATCGAACTGATAAGTAGGTTCATACTGCCATTTCTTTGCAAATTTGACACGATTTTGTAATCACTATAATAACACCAAATACCCTCTCAAATCGTGACGTTCAATTTCATTTCCTCCTCCCCTGCTTGGTACTACACGTTTTTTGTCGGGCAGAGACTTGCTTCAGTTGAGATCATGGATATGGCGATAATGTGTGGCGATGCTATTGCTGGTAGACGATAATGTCAATTACACCCACATTTTTCAATTTAAAAGATAAAACAAAACGAACTTCCGTATAATCATATTTACAGTTAAATTGGTTACCGGAAAAAGCGTCTTTCCATCCCGCACCATGCATTCTACAGATTATGTATTAAAGTTTATTCTACGAGCGATACATTGATATTTATTTTTGCCTCTTCCCAATAAAAGTTTTGTTGAGAACGACAGCTGTTACCAGAATAACCAGTTCTTGGTGTATCAGTATTAGTTATGTCTGATTTACAGTTATCTGGAAGATACTTTGTAGATACAAATTAGTATTTAAAGTACAACCCGTGAGAGTTAATACATTACGCCACCAGAACATTTGCTTCTCTAGTAGCAAGGCATTAAAGATATTTACGGACGTATTCATTCTGAACTTTCTGTGACCACATGTCGCAGCATATAAACCTTAAAATTTCATGAAATATGTTTTTCTAAACTTGTCCTGTTAAATACAGAGAATTATCTACATGTAAGTTTAGATTTAAAATACAAGAAATTTTCTCACAAAAACAATATTTTGTAACGTAGCGGTTTACGTCGGCAGGGAACTGACCTAGGCACATTTGTAAACAATGGGTCATACGTTCCATGTCATTTCTCTACAAACAAAAGCAGACAGAATCATCTGCTTATGGCAGGAAGTCGTCATTGTAATGGAATAGAAAGAGGGCTCTGCAGTAAGTTTTTCAAGTAATCGATTCTACAGGATGAGAAGATATCAACATCAACGTAACTATCAGGCAGCGTAGGGTGTGTGGCCGTGGATACGGTCTGCTCGAGAATCATCGCTCCCATCTGGTTAACCCGTTTCTATTCCGTTCGTGGAAGCTGCAGTTAACAATGTCAGTGCACCCCTGAGCAAACCGAACCATTTTAATCTAGTGGCCGTTACGGGAGGTAATAAATGGAAGAAATAATATGTTTCTAGAGTAATATTAGAAAGTAGGTTCTCGAAATACTATGATTTCGTCCATCCACGATGCACAGCGCCTTTCTTGTAGCATCTCCCAGTGGAGTTACGAAGCATGTGCCACGTTCTCCGGAAGGTTAAATGCATGAAGAAGTGTAGAGCCCTTCCTTGAATTTTCTTCATCTGCTCTGTTAGCTATTTTAATAACGGTCTCTGACTGGCACACAGTACTCAAGAATTAGTCGAACTAATGACTCTTTCATGGCGATTTTCATTTTCTCAAGACTGCTCCAATTAACGTCACTATTTTTGTGATTAGACTAACATATTTAATATAACTGTGGCAAGACATTATCTCAAAGGAGGTAAAGGTGGGCTTAAGGTCTTCAAATACGGAGCAGTGGCTAGTGTGTTACAGTACGTAAAAATCAGCTAATTGTAGTTTGTTAACTACATCCGTTCACGAAACAGAAACATAATGCCACTACTCAGGGATAAATATTTTACTAACAAGTACGAGGGCCGCTGAATAAGTAGTTCCACACTTTTTATTACGGAAGTAGATTAGTTTCATTCAGAATGCTAAAACACGACACTGTTTGAAAGTAATTACAACTGTCTAGATCGAAACGCACATTTATCGAAAGGTGACTGATTTCTATCACCACACGATCATCTTCAAACCTACAGCTACTGTCCATCAAAATAGCAGTAGGTCTGAAGATGATCATGTGATAATCGAAACCGGTTACCTTTCAATAAATGTGCCTTGCGATCTAGACTGTTATAATTATTTTCAAATATTGAATTTGGGTAGCAGATACCTCCAGTAATGTTTTCAAAAATAAATGTTTTCAAAAACACCATATTATTCCCCACCCTTCTGGCTACAAAACCCTATTTGTCGATTCAGTTTCTGTTCAATGCGACGGCCTTTCTTTACTGGGCAGACCTGAACATTTACTTTGGTGTTATTCGAGAGGAATACGGTTGAGCTTTTCATCCCATGCACGGCCTTCTTTCTGTTTAAGACAAGATAACAACACTATAGTGAGCACAAAAAAGATATACATTCGGCATCAGGAAGCCAAAGAGAAAGCCACCTCCAGTAGGATCTTACTCATGCGATTCCTGACTGGTTTTCAACATTTGTTGATTAGACTGAGCTTTATCTTGTGGTATGATATAGACTTACTCCTAAAAATAAGTCCATTGAAATACGAGGGGCATTCAACAAGTAATGCAACACTACTTTTTCTGAAGGCAAACTGGTTTTATTCAGGATTCCAATTCGTCATGTTATTCCCACTCTTTGGGTTACAAAACTCTACTTCTCGACACAATCTCCGTTAATGCGACCGCCTTACGTGCCCTGTATGGGAGGACCTGTATACCACTCTACTGGTTGACGTTGGAGTCAAGGACCTGCTGCATCAGTAACCTCTCTTCATCCACGTACTGCTTCCTGCGGAGTACAGCCTCCATTGAGCCGAACAAGTGGAAGTGCTCCGTTGTTCTTCATGGTCTTCTGTTAGGCGCCGATGAACCCATCGAGCGTACACATTTGAGTACCCCAACTGGTCGACGAAAGTGTCAGCACTACCAACAGAGACGTCCAGTCGTGCAACGTGGAGTTTGTGATCCGTCGATCACCTCGAATGTGAGTGTCCGCACGTTCCAACACTGCGGCAGTCACATCTTCGTGCGGCCGGTTGGCAGGCGGGAGATCAGAAAAGTTTGCGCGATCTTGTTACGAAAATGACAGATGCCTCCCCCTACGACTCACCATGCTTTCGTTCATTGCCAGGTCTCCGTAGACGTTCAGAAAGAGATTGTGAGTACTTACGGCGCTCTGGTTTTCCACCAAAAGAAACTCAATGACAGATCTCTGCTTAGAATGCAGCTTCGTTACAGAAGCCATCTTGAACGCTACGCTTAGCGCCGCCGGAACTTATTGAAATTATAAGGGCTGAAGCGAGAATATTTCACGCTGTCCCACAGCAAACTCCATATTTTTTTAACCAGAACTGGCTGAGACAAAAGTGTTACGTTACTTATCGGAGAATTTGGGAGAATACGGGAGCCACGACGATCGTCCGACAGGAACCTCATCGAGCGTTTTTGAGATCTATAAGTGGAAGCATTGCAAGTTCAGGACACTCTATTTTATTTACCAGGCAGTTTTGCGTATCTCTCTCAACAGAGCAACCCGATATTTTTGCAGATGTGACATAGTTCTCTGACCGAAGCCGTTCATATGTGTCATGTCGTTTCGCTGCATTTCGCGAAGTTGACGGGGTCTTCTTAATAGACTATCTGCCCTATGGTTTTTATCCTGCCAGTTTCCTAACGTCCCCCTAACAACCAGTGTTTTGTTCTGAGCCTGGAGATACGATAGTATTTTATTCTCGAAGCAGAATTAAGTGACGCAGTTGGAAGACTATAATATCACATTCGACAAGTCATAGCTTTATTCTAATCGTTATTTATTTCTATCATGTTACGTGGGTCCATGCGAACGAAATCTGTTTGGTCATGGAACCAGTCAGGGCATACTTTGCAGAGTTTATAGAAAATTTATAATCACAGAATTCAAGAATTAACAGAACACGAAAAAACAGCGAGTATAAGAATAAAAAATAAATAACACAGTGAAGTTCTCAACTGCAGCGTGGAACTTCTGTGCTGATTAGAGGGTGTGGCCCTCAAAGAAATCTTTCTGCTATGGTTTGAATAGCGCGCGATTATCACTCAATTTTTCCACCGAAACTAAACCTGCTGAATAGTGCACGCCTTGCTTAGGGGTGGTGGTGGGGGGAGGGGTGGGGGGAACGTTCATGAAAAGAACTACCTAAAAGATGCACCAAATCGACAATTCTGAAGACACGGCAATTAAATTTTGTACCATGCTTTACATGAAATTAACACAGTTATTATCAAGTTCCTTACCTTGTATTTCTAACATTCTGCGTGGTGTTTGTTGTCCTATGTCGTGTCTCCCTTCCACTTTCGCGCAACAACGCTCTGAGCGTGTTTTTTAGGGAATTGACTAGTTTGAACCTGGGACCTGTTGCTGGTAAGGAGACGCCAGATCACACACGACATGTAGAGTTCAGAAGAGTTCAGTGAGACTAGCGATAATATAATCAAATACTTTGATTTCAGCGTCAGCTCCACTGCACTCCCTGTAAAAGAATCTTAATACTAACTAAATTTAGTGGAAGGGGTTCAAGGCTTTCCTAGCTTTAGTTAGCTGGTAAAATAACGTCAAAAAAGCAGATAAGTTTACCATTGGAAATTTTATTCTACTTACAAAACGTTGTTTATAAATTGCACTATTGATAAAAGGAAATATTTTAATACAGGATGATAAAAACCAACTGTGTTCAACAAAAATGTGAACGAATATTCCCTGAGTGGGTTTCCAAGTTCTACAATGGATCGAAGGATGACCTACGCCATACCACATCTATAATCTAGGTTTAAATTAAGTTTCACAAAAGAGAAAACTATCAAAATGGTCTACAGTGACCCTCAATTATCTTTAATTACTTATCTAACTTGTCGTAAATTACAGTGGTTGATGTGGCTTCTCAATAATTATATAACAGAGAAATCAGCGCTTTTCAGATTTTAACTTACGGTGCAAATGTGAATACCATGAGATTTAATTGACGATCGACACTAGTATTACATAAAAAGGGGATGTAACAGATGAGACTTCTGCAGTTCTGAGTGAAGCCTTGTTGTTGTTGTGGTCTTCAGTCCTGAGACTGGTTTGATGCAGCTCTCCATGCTGCTCTATCCTGTGCAAGCTTCTTCATCTCCCAGTACCTACTGCAACCTACATCCTTCTGAATGTGTTTAGTGTATTCATCTCTTGGTCTCCCTATACGATTTTTACCCTCCATGCTGCCCTCCAATGCTAAATTTGTGATCCCTTGATGCCTCAAAACGTGTCCTACCAACCGATCCCTTCTTCTAGTCAAGTTGTGCCAGAAACTTCTCTTCTCCCCAATCCTATTCAATACCTCCTCATTAGTTACGTGATCTACCCACCTTATCTTCAGCATTCTTCTGTAGCACCACATTTCGAAAGCTTCTATTCTCTTCTTGTCCAAACTAGTTATCGTCCATGTTTCACTTCCATACATGGCTACACTCCATACAAATACTTTCAGAAACGACGTCCTGATACTTAAATCTATACTCGATGTTAACAAATTTCTCTTCTTCAGAAACGATTTCCTTGCCATTGCCAGTCTACATTTTATATCCCCTCTACTTCGACCATCATCAGTTATTTTACTCCCTAAAAAGCAAAACTCCTTTACTACTTTAAGTGTCTCATTTCCTAATCTAATTCCATCAGCATCACCCGATTTAATTTGACTGTATTCCATTATCCTCGTTTTACTTTTGTTGATGTTCATCTTATATCCTCCTTTCAAGACACTGTCCACTCCGTTCAACTGCTCTTCCAAGACCTTTGCTGTCTCTGACAGAATTACAATGTAATCGGCGAACCTCAAATTTTTTACTTCTTCTCCATGAATTTTAATACCTACTCCGAATTTTTCTTTTGTTTCCTTTACTGCTTGCTCAATATACAGATTAGAACAGTAAAGCTGCATGTCCTCGGGAAAAATTACGGCTGTAGTTTCCCCTTGCTTTCAGCCGTTCGCAGTACCAGCACAGCAAGGCCGTTTTGTTAATGTTACAAGGCCAGATCAGTTAATCATCCAGACTGTTGCCCCTGCAACTACTGAAAAGGCTGCTGCCCCTCTTCAGGAACCACATGTTTGTCTGGCCTCTCAACAGATACCCCTCCGTTGTGGTTGCACCTACGGTACGGCCATCTGTATCGCTGAGGCACGCAAGCCTCCCCACCAACGGCAAGGTCCATGGTTCATGGGGGGGAGTGAAGCCTTATGCGCTCAAAAATGCGGCATCGCGTGCGTTCATTACCTTGTCTGTGTTCGTCAGGGGACGGCGGGCGGCATTGCTCCGCTCACCTCGCCGTCTCCGAAGCAACTCTGTCCTAACTTCTCCTTACTACAATTTACCGAAGTTGCTTTTACAAAAAACTGTCTGGCTGTGTTTTCATCTGACCAATCAGTGTCTCAGTGTTAACCTTAAGCTCCGCCTACAAAAATTCTGTCTATCCAATGAGAAACGTTATACTTTTCGTGGTGGGGCAATGTTTTTAAAGTTTGCAACGTAACAGAGACGCGAAAAAGTGTCACGCTAAGAAGTTTTTTGAAGATACAGAATAGGAGAATTTTAATCACTTTGAAATTATGATTCTGTAAGTATAATATAAAATTCATGCAAAATTCCAAACACTGTGTCCCATATCTCAGTTCAAATATAGAATTTCAGAATTTACTCTTCTAGAAAACATTTACTAGGTTTATAGAAATAAGTGTTCAAAATTTCATAGTTCTATCCTTCATAGGTACTGAGAAAAAGTTGCATAAGCTTTAAAAAACATAATTTTCAGAAAATGTAATTTAAAGTTCGACCTATCGTTACTTCTTATGCCGCCCCTTCAGAACACCCTAGATTTGTTCTCATGGTCGCCTTTCCCCTTTCCCTTCAAGGCCTCTTTCTGTTTTATTGTTTTCTGCCTTTTTTCCTTTAACAGGTCTTTAACTGACTTTTCAACTGCAGAGAGGTGTTGCAAATTCATTTTTCTCAAGATATCTTCAGTGACATTTCCTCTCTTAAAGACCATTTTCTCTAATATCTTCACTCTCTCTACGTTCCCACCACTAAATACAAGAACTACATTGTAAGTTGCAATTCTGACAATAGCACATGAAAATGTGTGGAAACAAGAATTTCTCCTTCATAAACGAGTCAGCTGGTTTGTGACTGTTTCTAAGATACGGAGCAGAGTCACGGATTATCTATAAAAGCAAAGGTATATATCACAGACTTTTAGATGTGGCCCATGCAATTTTGCTTGAAAGTAATCCACGGAATCGTAGTTCAACCGAGATAGTATTGGAGTGTTACTTCGAAAAATGAGTGTGGCAGGAAGATCGCGTCGTAAATTTATTTTTCGGACACTTTGAATGCTATTTTATCATTATTTGTAAACTTAATTTTCATTAATTCTACGATCAAAATAATTAATTGAAAATTTACATCTGTTAGTTTCATGAACGTCCCCGTTAAGGAAGTGTTATACAAGTGCATATAATTTTCCCGTCTAGTGCTGACTGGACGAGTGTTGCAGTTTCTTCTGAAAGAGACAATATTGTCAGCACGGAATGCCGTGACTGAGTTGCTGCTGGATGAATGTTTCAGTTTCTTTTGAAAGAGTCAATATTTTCAGCACGTAATGCCGTGACTGAGTATATGTGCATGGACGCCGGACTTGAATTCCGAGACACCTGAACAACGGCCTACACGAAGTGCTAGAAGTGACACTGCGGATCAGTATGACAGCCCCTTTATGTGATCAGAATATTCTTGGTGAGTGCAAAGAGTTGCCCCAAAATATAACACTGTCAAAAACATTCGAAATAACAGAGTGAAGTTAATGAAGCAAACAAACCTTCATATTTCAATGTCAGACACCGTGGAGATCGTTCTTATAGTGAAGTAAGCAGCATTCCTCACTCCTAACAATTTTAAATGGGGACTTCGGCTGTTTCACTATCTTCAGACTATAAAATTCCGTTTTTACAACACTTCCTTGCAGTTAAGCGTTAAACTGCTCTGTCAGAGCAATGTGATTATATTCCTGACTACAATAAAACTCACGTCAGCTGCATAGAGAGCAATTTTTATGTCATTCATAATGTTTTGTGGCAGTTGTTTGATATACACGAAGAAAAGCAAGGGCCCAGCACAGCATGTGGTACACGCCACTTTACCTGACACCAATAGAATTCGAACCTCTTGCCCCCTTTGTTAGCAGTTTAGGTCAACCTTCTGCTTCCTACTCTGCAGATATGAAGTGAAAAATTGTTGGTCCTTTTCCCTATTCGATAATGTTCTGTATTACGCAAATCCATTATAGGAATTCTGTGAGAAAAGTAACGAGACTGACAACACTACGACGCTGTATTGTTCCATTTGTGTAGACCTGTTTGTTCGTCCCTTCCAGACGCTCAGTCCGAGTTTCAGATCCGCACAGCCATCTCGTGATTTTTGATAGAGGTTTCAGCGAAGTTGTGTTTTTGTTGAGTGTTAAGGAAAGTGTAACAGCGGAATTTAGAGCAACATTACGGCATCAACTTTTGTGTCAAACCTGGGCAAACCGCGGATGTGACCTTTGAAACGTTGATATAGGCCTATGGGGAACATTCACTATCAAGAGCACAAGTTTTCGTTGACGCATATCACTTTTGCAAGGCCGAGAAGATGAAAATGAACCTCGCTGAAGGAGACCTTCCACTTCAAAAACCGACGAAAACGTCGAACTTGTGCGTGCTGTTGTGAGATGAGAGCAGCGTTTAACAATAAGGATGCCCGATGACCTGTTAACTTAAACACTTTCATCGTACAACAAACTTCGAGCGAAGTCTTTTACATACGAAAGGTTCGTGCTAAAATGATGGCTAAAAGCCTTACAACCGAGCAAAAGGACAATCGAAGAAACGTGTGCGTTGAACTTCTTGAGAGGACTGTCAATGACCACGAATGATTCAGTTGTGTGATCACGGATGATGAATGCTGGATTTTTTAGTAAGATCCTGAGGCGAAGCAGGAAAGTGAGAAGTGCCTCACTGGGACATCTCCTAGACGGAAAAAAATTTTGAATGAGAAAATAAAATATCAAAACAATGCTGATTTGATTTTTTGACAATAGTGGTGTCGTGCATGAAGAATTCGGTCCTCCGGGATAAGCTGTAAACCAAGTGTCTTACAAAGATGTCCTTGAAAGGCTCAGGAAAAGGATGACTCGAGTGAGGCCATAAATTACAGACAAGCGGATGCTGCGTCATGACAACGATCAATGTCACACAGCCACTTCCATCACGGAATTTTGTACTTCAAAAGGCATTCCGGTTGTTCTAGCCCCCCCCCCCCCCCTCCCCACTATTCACCTTATCTTAGTCCTTGCGGCTTCTTTCTTTTCCCGAAATTGAAAAATGTCTTAAGCGGACGTTATTTTGGGGGCTCTGGAGAACATTCAAAAGAGTATGACTGACATGTTAGAGGCCCTACCAGAAGAATGCTTTCAGCGTTGCTACCAAGACTTGAAACAATGACTCCACTTGTGTGTAGCTGCGGAAGAGAGCTATTTTGAAGGGGGCAACATTACTCATACAACGAAGGCTTTCACGACCGGATGTTTCGGTTGCCGAGAATTCTTCCGGGTTGTCTGGCCATGGTCATTGGAACTCTTCTATCCCTGACGTTTCGTCCAAAGCTACGTTGGACATCTTCGGAGGGGCTCCTGGTTGTGCTGAGTCTTGCCGACTGACGAGTCTGATGTCGAAGGACGGCCTAAATACCGTGGAAAGTGGGCGTGGTCTGGATTTCCCGTGAGGATAAAATATAACTATCGATCATAGTACGTCAAAGATAAAAACTTCTCATCGATCTGTAGCGCCACTGTCCATATATCACTGAGTTTCATAGCTTCTTTTCTGTTAAAATTATCCCCATGTTTATATATTTCGATGGCTTCTCTACAACGCCGTGGATAATAGTTCGTCATAGTACATAAAACTTCAGTTTCCGAAAATTTCACTACGTGATCACCCAACTGAAGAGCATGTTCCGCCACGGCTGACTTGTCTGTTTTCCCTAGTCGGCAAAGACTTTTATATTCCTTCATACAGGGTTGACGTACTGTGATCGATAGTTATATTTTATCCTCACGGAAAATCCAGACCACGCCCACTTTCCACGGTATTTAGGCCGCTCTTCGACGTCCGACTCGTCATTCGGCAATACTCAGCACAACCAGGAGCCCCTCCGAAGATGTCCAACGTAGCTTTGGACCAAACTTCAGGGATAGAAGAGTTCCATGGACCACGGCTATACAATCCGGAAGAATCCTCGGCAGTGGCAACATTACTATTTGAAAAACATAAAAGTTCCGTTAGATTCAAAAATCAGTTAGTTTTCTCATAGACTTCGTACGTTCCGCACAGTCAAATGCTTTTGTTAAATCAAAGACTGTTGAAAATACACTGCTGGAAGAAATTAGTACAGCTGGAAAGACATTGTCGATTTTGATCCTACGACGGCATATGTTACCTTGGAGATAGTAGATATACTGATAATGGTTTCAGTGTCGTCGGCCCACAGATAGCGAAATGGCATAGCTACCAGAGCGCCATATGTGTCTACCATTCAACAGGGAATGCTCACAGCCGAAAGGTACGGTGTGGTGCAGGCATGTGAAGTAAGCAGGCAACCATACCACTGTGGCGCACTCGTGCTTCCTACAGACCACTGAGCGAGTTTTAAAGGGGTCAAATTGTGGCCTCCTGAGTGGCGAGATGGTCCTTTGGTGAACTGGCGCAGAAGTTGGACGTGCTACGGGAGCTGTGCTACAGTCTTGGTATCAGTAGTCACGTGAGCACTCTCAGACCCCTAGACGACATCCACGCAGCATAGACGCCCGCCAGGACCGCCGTATTATAAGGGCAGCAGTGACAAATCGTACAGCTACCACAGTACCGATAAAAGGGTTTATGAGCCCAGTCGTGCCAACATGAACTGTTGCGAACCGGTTATTAGCAGTGGGCACACACACATCATCCACACGCGTCGCAGCTTCAATGTGCACTGCTCGACTGCGCCGCTAGAGTATCACTTGGAAGGTGGAATGACGCGCGGTGGTCTTCTGCGATGAAAACTGATTCTGCCTGCACGCAAGTGACGGACCTGGTGAGCACAGTGTCACAGGGTGCATTCGTCCCAGGCACACTGGCCCCACTCCAGGCCTTATGGCCTGGGGCGTAATAAGCTACAACTCCCGTTCACCTTTGCAGTTTCTGGAGGACACACTAACCAGCGGTCGGTATGTGCAGGATTTTGTTAGATGTGTTCTTTTGCCGTTCTTGCAACGGGAAGGTACTGTGTTGTTCCAACAGGATGGTGCACCTCTACACACTGCATGCAAAACTCAACGTGCTCTGCAAGACGTGCAATAATTTCACTGGCCACACCTATCTGCGGACTTTTCTCCTATGGAACCACTGTGGGTATGACTGGATGGCAAGTGACTTACAAAATACGTGAAAAGCTGGAGCAGGCATGGCATAACGTATCCCAGGACAGTATTCGAAAGCTGTACGATCGACTGAAAGCCAGTCAGCGCCTGCACCGCCGTCCATTGAGACTACACCATGTACTAATATACACTATGTGATCAGAAGTATCCGGACACCTGGCTGAAAATGACTTACAAGTTCGTGGCGTCCTCCATCGGTAATGCTGGAATTCAATATGTTGTTGGCCCACCCTTAGCCTTGATGACAGCTTCCACTCTCGCAGGCATAGGATGAAACAGGTGCTGGAAGGTTTCTTGGGGAATGGCAGCACATTCTCCACGGAGTGCTGCTCTGAGAAAAGAGGTATCGATGTCGGTCGGTGAAGCCTGGCACGACGTCGGCATTCCAAAACATCCCATTGGTGTTCAATAGGATTCAGGTCAGGACTCTGTGCAGGCCAGTCCATTACAGGGATGTTTTGTGGTGTAACCACTCCGCCACAGGCCGTGCATTATGAACAGGTGTTCGATCGTGTTGAAAGATGCAATCGCCATCCCCGAATTGCTCGTCAGCAGTGGGAAGCAAGAAGGTGCTTAAAACATCAATGTAGGCCTGTGCTATGATAGCGCCACGAAAAACAACAAGGGGTGCAAGCCCCCTCCATGAAGATACGACCACACCATAACACCACCGCCGCCGAATTTTACTGTTGGCACTACACACGCTGGCAGATGACGTTCACCGGGCATTCGTTGTACCCACAGCCTGCCGTCGGATCACCACATTGTGTACCGTGATTCGTCGCTACACACAACGTTTGTCCACTGTTCAGTCGTCCAATGTTTACCCTCCTTACACCAAGCGAGGCGTCGTTAGGCATTTACTGGCGGGTTGTGTGGCTTATGAGCAGCCGCTCGACCACGAAATCCACGTTTTCTCACCTCTCGCCTTACAGTCATAGTACTTGCAGTGGATCCTGATACAGTTTGGAATTCCTGTGTGATGGTCTGGATAGAAGTCTGCGTATTACACATTACGACCCTCTTCAACTGTCGACGGTCTCTGTCAGTCAACAGATGAAGTCGACCTGTAGGTTTTTATGCTGTACGTGTCCCTTCATGTTTCCACTTCACTATCACATCGGAAACAGTGGACCTAGGGATGTTTAGAAGTGTGGAAATCTCGCGTACAGACGTATGAGACAAGTGACACCCAATCACCTCACCACGTTCGAAGTCCGTGAGTTCCGCGGAGAGACCCATTGTGCTCTCTCACGATGTCTAATGACTACTGATGTCGCTGATATTGATATGGAGTACCTGGCAGTAGGTGGCAGCACAATGCACCTGACATGAAAAACGTATCTTTTTGGGGGTGTCAGGATACTTTTGATCACATAGTGTACGTTTCTCAGCATGGATCGATAACTGGTACTTCATAACCGCTTGTGGTATTGATCCGTAAATGTAATCGTTTCAGGTACACCACATGCACTGTTGCAACAATAAATATTGAGTAGTTGGAGACCTCTAAAATAGGGTACTATTTTTTTTCTTTTTTTTTTTTGTATTGTATCAAGCTACGAAAAGAGACAAGTGACATTTTACGTGACGTTCAGGATACGGTCACTCCAAATTCCTTCTCGTACAGAGTCAAAACATTCGTGTCGTGGTAATAGTGACCTTCCGGAGCCATGAGTTGCCTGTGATGCCTGGTGGGTGCTGTTGAACGATTCTCGGCGGCGTGGAGCGCCGGCGGCGGAGTGTCGGCTTGGCGGCCGCTGCGCTGACCCGGCGTCGTGATGCTGAAGCAGAAGCAGGTGCGGGCCGTGCGACGCGGCAGGCCCGTAAAGAGCAAGGAACTGGGAACTGCCGCCGCCGATCGATAGGCACAGCCAGCCACCAGCCACACCCTGCAAAGCGGGAACCGCCACCTCACGCACCGCCCGCACTCCGCCACTAGCGTGGCCCACACAACAGAACGAAGAGTCCAACTGCTTGTTTCATCCACTCGGATCGAATCCGATACTAGATGTTTTGCTTTGAAATTTTCAATGGAGAGATGCGCGATCTGTTCGTTTAAATCATCTCTGGATAAAAACCCTACGACAAGATCGCAAAATTTCTTTATTGACTACTGGTTTCGGTTCATTAACGAGCCATCTTCAGATCAATCTAAAATGTTTTTCAGTGTTTGCTGTTCATTAGGCATCGCCGCATTCTGACAGCTAAGTCGCTCTAAAATGACAAACCGTAGTTGGCTGTGCCAGTTCATAGCGTTAATCACTAAACAAATATTGTATGGGCATTGTAACAATATCTGACTAATGATTAACGTTGTCTGCACAAGCAGCTACGATTTGTCATTTTAGAGCGACTTAGCTCTCAGAGTGCGACGATGTGTAATGACTGGCAAACACTGAAAACCATTTTACATTGATCCGAAGATGGCTCGTTAATGAGTCTAAAGTGGTAATCGATAAAGACGTAGGATTTTTACCCACACTTGTTTTGATATTAAATATTTCAAATGGTTCAAATGGCTCTGAGCACTATGGGACTTAACTGCTGTGGTCATCAGTCCCCTAGAACTTAGAACTGCCGGCCGAAGTGGCCGTGCGGTTAAAGGCGCTGCGGTCTGGAACCGCAAGACCGCTACGGTCGCAGGTTCGAATCCTGCCTCGGGCATGGATGTTTGTGATGTCCTTAGGTTAGTTAGGTTTAACTAGTTCTAAGTTCTAGGGGACTAATGACCTCAGCAGTTGAGTCCCATAGTGCTCAGAGCCATTTGAACCATTTGAACTTAGAACTACTTAAACCTAACTAACCTAAGGACATCACACACATCCATGCCCGAGGCAGGATTCGAACCTGCGACCGTAGCAGTCGCGCGGTTCCAGACTGTAGCGCCTAGAACCGCTCGGCCACTCCGGCCGGCAGAGGAGAAAAAGCAAGACAGTTTACTATGTATAGTGGTACAACACGCGTTGTGTGTTTTTCATGAGCAATAAAAAGGGTGGAAACAATGTTTATGTTGATCTCAATTCCAATTTTCTGTACAGGTTCCCAAACTCTCGAAACCGAGGTGATGCAAAACTGTTTTGATTTGTGTATATTTTACTAACAATGAAAAGTTTCCTTGTTTGTTCCCTGCACTCGTCACAGGCGTGCGAAGTGTCTCTTGGATGGCGAAAATATACATTTTCCTTACATCAGGTGCAACTAATAAAAGAAAAATTACACTGAGGTAACAGAATTCTTGGGACAGAGGTATGCCCACATACAGATGGCATAGTATCGGGTACACAAGGTATAAAAGAACAGATCATTGGTGGAGCTGTCATTTGTAGTCAGGTGTTTCAAGTGAAAAAGTTTCCGACGAGGTTATGGCCGTACAACGTGGGTTCAATGGCTTTGAACGCGGAATGGTAGTTGGAGTTAGACGCTTGGTACGTTCCGTTTCGGAAATCTTTAAGGAATTCAATATTCCGAGATCCACAGTGTCAAGAGTGTGCCGGGATTACCAAATTTCAGGCATTACCTCTCACCACGGACAACGCAGCGTCCGACGGCCTTCACTTAACGACCGACAGCAGCGGCGTTTGCGTACAGTTATCAGTGCTAACAAAGAAACAGCACTGCGTTAAATAACTGCAGAAACCAGTGTGGAACGTACATTGAATGTATCCGTTACGACACGGCAGCGAAATTGGCGATAATGATCTATGGCAGCAGACAACCAACGTGAGTGCTTTTGCTAACAGCACATCACCTGAAGCTCCTGTCCCGGACCCGTGACCATATAGGTTGGACCTTTCACGACTGGAAAACCGTGACCTGGTCAGATGAGTTCCTATTTCAGTTGGTAAAAGCTGATCATCGGGTTCGAGTGTGGTGCAGACCCCACGACGCCGGCCGGTGTGGCCGAGCGGTTCTAGGCGCTTCAGTCTGGGCATGTTTGTGTGTGATGTCGTTAGGTCAGTTAGGCACTGAGCAAGCTGGTGGTGGCTCTATAAAAGCGTGGGCTGTGTTTACGTGGAATGGACTGAGCACTCCGGTCAAACGTATATTGACTGCAAATGGCTATGTTCGGCTGCATGGAGACCATTTGCATGTTGCCATTATAATGAGCCCCAATTGTTCTGAATGATTTGGCCACCCAGATAGACCGACGTGAATCCCATCGAACATTGATTCAAATGGCTCTGAGCACTATGGGACTCAACTGCTGAGGTCATTAGTCCCCTAGAACTTAGAACTAGTTAAACCTATCTAACCTAAGGACATCACAAACATCCATGCCCGAGGCAGGATTCGAACCTGCGACCGTAGCAGTCACGCGGTTCCGGACTGAGCGCCTGAACCGCTAGACCACCGCGGCCGGCCCATCGAACATTTATCGAACGTAATCGAGAGGTCAATTCATGTACAAAATCCTGTACCGGCAACACTTTCGCAATAACGGACGGCTATAGGAGTAGCACGGCTCAATATTTCTGCAGCGGACCTCCAATGAGTCGTTGAGTCCATCCACGTCCAGTTGCCGCTCTACGCCGGGCAAAAGAAGGTTCGACACAGTATCAGGAGCTACCCCATGATTTTTGTCAACTCCTTCTAATGGATTCAGGCACTTCGCAGTAATGACTAGTTTTATTTTAAGATAATTAGAGTGGTGTAATTTATGGTCGCGGCCGTTGTTCTGCATATTGTGCTGCGTTCTTGATCAAATTCGTAAAATTTGGTGATGCAAACTGGCAATAAAGAAATAATTGAAGTTTGACAATACTATTCCGCGGCTGAACAGAAAACGACAAATAGCTGTCGAAAATTTTGTAGTCTGACAATTTTCAGAAAAAATGCTTTACACTGTTAAGTTTTTTTGTCGAAACACTGTATCACGCTCCTAGTTTCGGGTGTAATCCTAAATATTTTAACTGTCTTTTCGTCTTCTTTCTAAGGACAAAGGTGTTACGTTCATGCCAAGACCCCAACAATACCAATGAATTATTTTCTCCAAGTGGTAACTAGACGTTACGGATGTAACACTGAAAATTATTGTCTCGCATTCTTTCAGATTTAGGAACATAGACTGCAAGATTTTTACTAGTAGATATCGATTTTTAATAGTTCTCCATATTGGCCTTGAAGTTCTTGAAGACAGTTGTAAAGCTGCGGAAATAGTAACCCACTAATACTTACCACTGGTGGTGTTGTATACGAAAATGTCATAGCATTCACCGACTGCACAACCAATTTTTTTCTCGAAATGATAAAGTGCAATTTGCATGTAACCTAAACATCATTTTTGGGAATAACGAGAAGGTTCATATTCACGTCAGTCTAACCTATTAAAGATACCTCCTCTACACGTGTACGATCGTGTTATCACGTGAAAAACCGAGGAGCTGCCGGAATCAGTCATAGGGGGCCCACAAAATCTGAGGAAGGCTTTCACATAAGCCGAAACCGGTCATAATAAAAAAAATGTTATTGCGATCTCGACAGTTGTTTTAACCAGAGTTAGCACCAGATCACGGAAAATGTTATATAAATTTATAATAACTTGTCCGTCTGTCTACGGTGGTAATCTGTCCCGATCCCCACCGTCAGACGTCACAGATGCTGTGATATGTGCATAAGTAACTGGTAGAACTGAAAGAGAAATATGCTGTACCACTTCGGCTGATGAAATCTGGGTGATCCGCCTTTGCAAACAATCAGAACGAATATGACCCTCCTGTCCATATCCTGAGCATGTGGTCCGCAGCTCGTGGTCTCGCGGTCGCGTTCTCGATTCCCGAGCTTGAGGTCCAAGGTTAGGGATTTTCCTCTGCCTCGAGATGACTGGATGTCTGTGTCGTCCTCATCATTTCATCATCATTCATGAAAGTGGCGAGTTTGGACTGATCAAAGGTTGGGAATTTGTATGGGCGCTGATACCCCCGCAGTTGAGCGCCCCACAACCCAGTCAACATCATCATCATCGTACATGATAACTGCACGACAACCAGTAAGGTTTTTAAGTATGAAGGAACATGCTTCGTGAGTCCGATTTTGACCTGTCTTACTCCACTGAGTATGGGATACGTTGTAAAAATCTGCCACTTCTCAAGCACGTGGCAAATGACAGTCCCGTACGGCTTAAGATCGGCGATAACGGAATCGGCGGGTACCTCAAAAGGCGACGACCATGGGGGTCCTCGTGCCAAGGCCTGCATGTTCAACAGTAACAGCGCCGATATGTCCATCTGAGCGTCTAAATTGGAGTTTTCTGGCAGCACCGCTTCTTCGTTAATCATCTTAACATTGATGATACTGGCCGTGATCGAAAAGTGAATACCAATGATGACCCATTGATCTAGGTGTAGTTCATCTCACAAGAATTTTTCTACTTCATAGTCTCGTGGTGTCGATATTCAGCTAGGAACGTAATCTTGATAGTGTTCTTCCTACAGGAGTTCGCCAAGTTATTGCAGCGAACTTGTAGTAAGCCACTCGCGCTGACGGTGAGTAAACAAACTCGCTTATGCCACGAGACCGTCGGAACGATAGGCACACGTCCTCGCCGTTCCGTCGCTAAGAGCCAACTGACACGTAGAGCAGTAGAGTCTCAAACCTCTAGTCACTATCACCCTGCTTGGCTGCAGTTTGACACTGTTCGTAGTCACCCTTCCCATCTGTTCAGGACAGTAAACTGAAACAGTTACTTTGAAGTTATTCGAGAGGAATACGTTTGGCTATTGGTTTTTCTGTTACATGACGATAACACACGTTGTAATGAACACAAAAAAGAATTATACTTGTCATTACGAATCAAAAAGAAAACTACCTGTATTTGAATATGCATGCCTATAACAGATCTTTGGCGCTTCATTGTAAATTGTTCTGTGATGCCTCAGAATGTGTCCCACCAACCGATCGCTTTTTAGGTAAACTGTGCCATCAGTTACTTCGTCCCCCTACTATAATCAGTACCTCTTCATTAGTTATACAATCTACCTGCTTGATTATCAGCGTTCTCCTATAGCTCACGTTTCAAAACCTTCTATTCCTTTCTTATCTGCGCAGTTTATCGTTCACGTTGCACTTTTTTCCTGACAAAGAGAAGTCTGCTAGGCCTTAATTTGAGAAAGAAATTTCTGAAAGTGTACGTCTGGAGCACAGCGTTGTATAGTAGTGAAACATGGACTGTGGGAAAACCGGAAGAGAAGAGACTCGAAGCATTTGAGATGTGGTGCTACAGATGAATGTTGAAAATTAGGTGGATTGATACGGTAAGAAATGAGGAGGTTCTGCAGAGAATCGGAGAGGAATGAAATATGTGGAAAACATTGGCAAGGAGAAGAGACAGGATGATAGGACATTTGTTAAGACACCATGGAATGACTTCCATGGTACCAGAGGGAGCTGTATGATGCAAAAATTGTAGAGGAAGACAGAGATTGGAATACATTCAACAAGTATCTGAGGATGTAGATGGCAAATGTTACTCTGAGATGAAGAGGTTGGCGCAGGAGAGAAATGCGTGGCGGGCCACATCAAACCAATCAGAAGACTGATGACTTGAACAGAAAAGAAAAGAATGGATGTATTTTAGCGCTGCATCTGTTGAAACTGAAGGTAATTTATAACGAATAGCTGTAACCATTTATTTTTCACGATGACGATGAAAGATACCTAGCAATATATCTTCAGATATTTACATTTATTTACATTGTTTCTTTACTAACACCGTTGCAGAATTTTGCGACTGAAGTTTTTAAGACAGCTATTGAAAAATGTCGTAAGCAAAATAACAATGTTGACGACGCGTAGAGAAAAACGAACATCTGAGTATAGGGTGAACATAAAACGAATCTTTAAAAATGGATACAACCGCATAAACATTTATTTTCATGGTAACCGGTTTCAGTCAGTATTTGACCATCCTCAGGCCCTCATACCATGATGGTTGGCGGTGGAGCTGAATGGAGCGGGTAGTTTAACTCCAAAAACGTCAACGTTCATGCTATGGGGATATGAGGATGGTCAAAAACTGACCGAAACCTGTTGCCATCAAAATAAAAGTTTTTACGGTCGAGACAGGTTGTGTCGACTTTCTAGAGTTCTTTTTACCACACCGCTGTGCTCTACATCTACATCTGCATGGATACTCTGAGAATAACATTTAGGTGCCTGGCAGAGGGTTCATCTAACCACCTTCACAATTCTCTAGTATTCCAATCTCGTATAGCGCGCGGAAAGAACGAACACCTATATCTTTCCATACGAGCTCTGATTTCCCTTATTTTATCGTGGTGATCGTTTCTCCCTATGTAAGTCGGTGTCAACAAAATAATTTCGCATTCGGAGGAGAAAGTTGGTGATTGGAATTTCGTGAAAAGATTCCGTCGCAATGAAAAACACCTTTCTTTTAATGATGTCCAGCCCAAATTCTGTATAATTTCAGTAACACTCTCTCCCATATTTCGCGATAATACAAAACATGCTGCCCTTCTTTGAACTTTTTCGATATACTCCGTCAGTCCTATCTGGTAAGGATCCCACACCACGCAGCAGTATTCTAAAAGACGACGGACAAGCGTAGTGTCGGCAGTCTCCTTAGTAGATCTATTACATTTTCTAACTGTCCTCCTAATAAAAAGCGCAGTCTTTGGTTAGCCTTCCCCACAAAATTTTCTGTGTGTTCCTTCCAATTTAAGTTGTTCGTAACCGTAATACCTAGGTATTTAGTTGAATTTATGGCTTTTAGATTAGACTGACATGTTCTCAAAAATTAATAAAATGAATCTTCTCTCAAGAATGTGTGTTTTGAGGTGTAATTTCTGGCATGGTGTGTCGGAAAAGGGGCGCCATTCATTTCGGTACGTTACTCCATAAACAATGACGTCCGGGACGCTATAGTTTTGATTTTATTCGCTAGGAGCGCCTGCTGTCGCATCACGTGACGACGCGGCTCGCGAGCTTAAGTATGTGAATCAGGCGGTGGGTCACCAAAGATTCCCCACCCCTGGCTTAGATCATGACCTTACGCACTGTTTCGTTTCAGCATTCTTTTTTTCTAGGGGCCTCTAGCGATTAAGAATAATTTCATACGGGGTCTCCTGCAACTGGGGACGTCCTGTTTTCGATTGTATAGCCGCTCCGCAGTCAATTTGTTTGCTCAATATAGGAAGGAGACGTGATTTATAGTTGTGATTGTCGTCGTTGATTCATCCACCATTATTGAGAGGGCGCGGCGCTCCCCAGCGGTCCCTGGGCAGTCGGCGGTCTGCGGGGCTCCGCCAGTAATTAGGAACGTCGCCTCGGAATGAACGCGTTGCTGGCTGCTGACTCACTTGGTCCATCTCCCCGGCGCGTCTGCAGTCTGCTGCCGGAACAATGGAGCCGACTGAGGGAGCCTGGTGTTCTCTTCCAAAGCACCCACCAGCATACTCTAGTGGCCATTAAAATTGCTACACCAGGAAGAAATGCAGATCATAAACGAGTATTCATAGCACAAATATATTATACTAGAACTGACATTTGATTACATTTTCACGCAATTTGGGTGCATAGATCCTGAGATTTCAGCACCCAGAACTACCACCTATGGCCGTAATAACGGCCTTGATACGCCTGGGCATTCAGTCAAACAGAGCTTGGAAGGCGTTTACAGGTATAGCTGCCCATGCAGCTTCAACGCGATACGACAGTTCATCAAGAGTATTGACTGGCGTATTGTGACAAGCCAGTTGCTCGGCCACCATTGACCAGACGTTTTCAATTGGTAAGAAATCTGGAGAATGTGCTGGCCAGGGCAGCAGTCGAACATTTTCTGTATCCAGAAAGGCCCGTACAGGACCTGCAACATGCGGTCGTGCATTATGCTGCTGAAATGCAGGGTTTCGCAGGGATCGAATGAAGGGTAGAGCCACGGGTCGTAACACATCTGAAATGTAACGTCCACTGTTCAAAGTTCCGTCAATGCAAACAACAGGTGACGGAGACGTTTAACCATTGGCACTCCATACCATTACGCCAGGTGATACGCCAGTATGGCGATGACGAATACACGCTTCCAATGTGAGTTCACCGCGATGTCGAGAAACACGGATGCGACCATCGTGATGCTGTAAACAGAACCTGGATTCATCCGAAAAAATGACGTTTTGCCATTCGTGCAGCCAGGTTCGTCGTTGAATACACCATCGCAGGCGCTCCTGTTGGGTAACGGCAACCATGATCTCCGAGCTGATACTCCATGCTGCTGCAAACTTCGTCGAACTGTTCGAATAGATGGTTCTTGTCTTGCAAACGTCCCCATCTGTTGACTCAGGGATCGAGACGTGGCTGCACGATCCGTTATAGTAATGCGGATAAGGTGCCTGTCATCTCGACTGCTAGCGATATGAGGCCGTTGGGATCCAGCACGGCGTTCCGTATTATCCTCCTGAACCCACAGATTCCATATTCTGCTAACAGCCATTGGATCTCGACCAACGCGAGCAGCAATGTCGCGATACGATAAACCGCAATCGCGATAGGCCAGAATCCGACCATTATCAAAGTCGGAAACGTGATGGTACGCATTTCTCCTCCTTACACGAGGCATCACGTCAACGCTTCACCAGGCAACTCGGGTCAACTGCTGTTTGTGTATGAGAAATCGGTTAGAAACTTTCCTCAAGTCAGCACGTTGTACGTGTCATCACCGGCTCCAACCTTGTGTGAATGCTCTGAAAAGCTAATCATTTGTATATCACAACATATTCTTCCTGTCGGTTAAATTTCGCGTCTTTAGCACGTCATCTTCGTGGTGTTGCAATTTTAATGGGCAGTAGTGTATGAAACACCACCATCACTAATTTTTCTTTTACCCCACTTATTTATCCATTTTATGTGAAATTGCTTGTCTCTAAAATGATTTTGTTGAACAATACATTACAATCCATATGAACGAGCAGGATCAACCACGTCCGACTTCGGGGGCCAATATATTCTGTGACAGAGTAGAGCAAAATTTTAATCTTTACAGAAGACTGGAACACGGGTTCACTGAGGAAGATGACGTAATGGTTAGGAAGCGAGACTCACTTTCGGAAGGAGAGGACTCAAAACTCAGATCGGCCACTCAGGCTTACGTTCTCCATGTTTCGTTCAGTTCACTGAAGCTGAATGTTGGCATGATCCTCTTAACGAGAATACAGCCGATTTCCTGCCCCCTTCCTTTTCTGTCTTATCAACTGTCTAATGATTTCCATGTAGATAAAGCGATAAACTATCAAAAGTGTCCAAATAAAAAGACACGAAACGTCGTAACAACGACACCGCTTGAAATCTGCATATACCGCTTTGGGATAGCATAGTGAGACATCTGGGCCCTAAACATTCAAAATTGTGCCACAGTAGGCAAGGTGACGCTCACCATCTTTTTCGATGTCCGAGGTCCGATACTCACTGCAGTCTTCCAGCACGGAAGGAACAGTTAACAGTGACGTGTGGATTGGGACACTATAGCCTACGCAAATCCATCAAGAGCAAACGACCTGAGCTGCTCACTGAGGAAGTGAATCTGCTCCACGATAACGCTCGTCTACAGGTCTCCAAATTTACACAAAGTGTAATGGTCAGGTTTAACTGGGAGTATTTTGAGCATACTCCCTACAACCTGGACATGTCACCCTGCGATTCCCATGTGACTGGTCCGATAAAAAAATCTTAAAGGGAACTGCTTCAAATCGGACGACGAACTGAAGGACACAGTGGAGGACTGGCTACTGTCACAGCCACAGGAATTCTGGGAACAAGGATCCATTGGGCTCGTGAAACAGTGGGATAGTCGTGCTCAATCCTCTGGTTATTACTTTTAAAGATTTACGTTATACCCTCAGTGTTGTTTCGCACCTTTTCTTTTCAACACCCCACACATAACTTACCTTCCTTCGTCGTGGGCGAATATCTAGCTGAGTGCTAAGATTTAACGTCCGAGTGGTGTCCAGGTAAGAAGGCAGGTGGAGGGTCAATGCGAAGGTGTTTCATCAAGAGTTAATAGAAACATTGTTGGCGGTACCTCGGGTCGCTTATGTACCGACGTTATTAATTGTTATTGTATATAACTTAATATGTTACGATCCGCCAACAGGCTAGCTATAGTAAGAGCGCGGTAAATTGGCAGCCGGTCCCCAAGTACTGATTGTCAAAAGTTGGTACTGTTTGGAACACTTCGTGTGGACTGTTCTCTGTTCCGCACTGCTGCCTTCATCAGGGGCCGCAAGGTAGCGAAACTGTAGTTTCCTGTCATAGTGTTATTGTGGGGTCTGTGCGAATGGATAGTTACATTATTAACAATATTTTTACTTATGTTTAAAGGTATTACACAATGTGAGACACGTTCACAAATGTTTAGGAAATGTTTTTAATGTCAGTTTTCTTCTACTCATTGCGATGTATTACAACAGCCTTAAATTAATTTCACATTCCTTGCTTTAAATATGTATCACATTTAACGACGACCGTCTCTATAATGCACATTCACTAATCCACGTTACTTCCGTTTCAAACTGTATCATACCGGCTGACTGGTAAGTGAGACCGTGAGTTGTCAGAACTGGAATACTGTAATAAGTCCCCACTCTCACATCTTCCCTCTGCACATGGGGTAAGCAGCCAGCTTAATTTATCTCACAGACGGGCTCACCAACGGCAATTAAAAATAAGCACATCTATTACTCACGAGGCAAGTATATTTGTTTTTTACGAAGCACGGAAACTACACTCTTAAGAAGTTCGTGGTAAACATATACGCCACGGTTGTAAAACATTTCTATCCATCGAAGTCTTACACGACAGAAGTCGCATTACACTACCACGGTTTCTGTATCTTAGCCCCATCATCAGGTGTATCTGAAATCTAGCAGTACTAGGCCGTCATACCCACGCCCAAACAACAAGTAGTCAAACATGTACCGTAGCTGGACCATCAAATAATTTGGTATGTTGTTGAAGGTTCACCTGCTGTAGATGTTTGCCTACTAGTTGTTTTGGCATGATTTCAGATACACCTGACGCTGGGCTAAGATCCGGAAACTGTGGTAGTGTATAGCGACTTCTGTCGTGTAAGGCTTCGGTCAATAAAAGTGTTCTACAACTCTATCGGGTTTGTTTACCATGGACATATTGCAGAACAGTTGCGGGTGTCCCACAAATAAAAATTTATCTAACGTTAGTTGAGGTTTTTTGAATCGATTGACTTTTTGAACTAACCGTTAGTTGCTAGATGCATGATTTACACTTCAGAAGAGACAGCAACAATTTTATTGTTTCAAAATTAATCGCCAAAACCGTTAATACATTTAGCTAACTGTGAGACCAGATGATCAGTGCCTCCATAGAAAAATGTTTGCCGTTGGCTACGGAACCACAGTTGTACCCAGTCGTCCACCTTTCCGTCCGAACCAAATCGACAAATCGACGGCCACGAACGTCTGTCCTCAGGGCTTGAAAAATATGTAAATCGCATAGGGGGAGATGGAGACTGCATGGAGGATGTGTAAGGGCGTCCCAGCGAATCTTCTGCTGCGTAGTCGAAAGAACTTCGGTAACACGTTGGCGGGCATTATCGTGCAACAGAATGCCGCCGTCCGTCAACATTTCTCAGCGTTTGTACTTGATGTCACGTTTTAATTTCTACAAAGTGTCCGCGTACCGCTGCGCGTTAATCGTGGCGCCGTGTTCCAGAAAGTCAATGAGCAGCGGCCCCTTGCAGTCAAAGACAAAGATCATCATGACTTTCCCACACCTGGCGTGCCTCTTGTTTTGCCTGCAGAAGTTTCTCTTACACATCCTCCATATAGTCTCGACCTCTCATGTAGAGATTTCCATGTTTTTTGAGCCCTAAAGAAAAAGATTCATGGCCGTCGATTTGCTTCGGGAGAAAAGGTGCACGCCTTGGTATAGTCATTGTTCCACAGGCAACCGTAAACATTTTTCTGTGAAGTGGGATAAATCTGTTAATAGTTATGGCGATTAATAAAAGTTTACTTCCTTTTTCCATTCGTCACGTTGCCATTTGACTGGCCCTTACAAAATGAATGGCTCAGCCGTGTTTTCCTGTCTGTATGTGAAGGCTAGTCTCAGGAATTACTGTACGGATTTTGATACGGTTTTCAGCAATAGAAAAACTGGTTCACGAGGAAGGTTTGTGTGCATATCTTATTATCGTTACGGCAGACTTGTCCTGCCGAAGATATTTAGTGCTACCGGTGCGAAGCCTGGGCGGACCGCTAGCTTATGATTCCACTTTGACAAAAAAAATGTAAACGTGAAAGTACCCTTTGCCTAGGTGGACCTTCACTTCTTTCAAAATCATCCCTGAATTACAAACTGTGATACTGTGATAGAAATCCGGGAGCAGAACGGACTGACCTTTATTTTGTCCGCAGCTCGTGGTCGTGCAGTAGCGTTCTCGCTTCCCGCGCCCGGGTTCCCGGGTTCGATTCCCGGCGGGGTTAGGGGTTTTCTCTGCCTCGTGATGACTGGGTGTTGTGTGATGTCCTTAGGTTAGTTAGGTTTAAGTAGTTCTAAGTTCTAGGGGAATGATGACCATAGATGTTAAGTCCCATAGTGCTCAGAGCCATTTGACCTTTATTTTATTATAATTAAAAAAAAAAGCATGCGACACCGGCAACATAAATACTTGGTGAGCTAGAACTTCTCATAAGCACGTCTTCCTTCTGTTCATAGTACTGCCTATTAATTAGAAAGATTGAAATCCATAGTACCAGTCTCAAACTTTCCACTAATAATCGAAATAACTTCCGGGAATTCAGCCAGGTAACACTTTCATGGTTAAAGTGACAGACAGATTGAACGTGCGTCTATCACTATAACCATTTTGACGAAACGTAACTTCATCTTGAAGTGATAGACAGATTGAACGTGCGTTGCGCTATCGACCTACTGTACATCGGGTGATTGATGATAATTCCGAGTCGACACCTACGTCTACTGCCTTTTTGCCTTACGTAGGAAACACTTCTAACAAGGTCGGTCGTATTTTATGGAAATACGATGTGAAATGTGTTTTCAGACCTCCATCTAAAATTAGTGTACTTTTAAACTCTGTTCAGGATGATCTTGGTCTGCGTAAGGCAGGTGTATATCGCATTCCTTGTAGCTGCGACATGGCATATATTGCTCGAAGTATCAGGGCCGTGGAGGACCGATGTACTGAGCATGAACGGCACACAAGATTACAGCAGGCAAGTAGATCTGCTATTGCCGAACATTGCTTGGATACTGGTCACTCCATGTTATCTAATAACACCGATATATTGGCATGCACGTCCTGCTATTGGGACAGTATTATTAAGGAGGCAGTTGAGATTAAATTAGCAAGCAACCTCGTTAACAGGGATGGAGGTTTTTGTTTGAACTCTGTTTGGAATCCGGCTCTCTCCCTTGTCAGAATACAGAGGGAAAGAGTTAATGCTACCTCACCTGCGAGTTCGTAGTCTCACTATCGATATCTCTGACTTTGGTCATCTTTGGTGGCACTAGTGTTCAGTGTGTGTGTTATCTTTCCTGTATCAGTCTAAGAAACGAGGTTTTAAATTTGCATGTACGTCGCCTGTCCGTTGCAGTTTGCCTTCAAAATAGCGGGGTGTTCTCCCGCTGAAATATCGGCGGTCGCTGAAAGTGTTCAAAATGGTTCAAATGGCTCTGAGCACTATGGGACTTAACTGCTATGGTCATCAGTCCCCTAGAACTTAGAACTACTTAAACCTAACTAACCTAAGGACATCACACACATCCATGCCCGAGGCTGGATTCGAACCTGCGACCGTAGCTGTCACGCGGTTCCAGACTGTTGGGCCTAGAACCGCACTGCCACTCCAGCCGGCCTGAAAGTGTTACCTGGCTGAACTCCCGGAAGTTATTTTAAACCTGTAGACGCCAGGAGAAGCTCAGTTCTTTCCACTAATACGTTACAAAATTCATGTAGAAGAATTTTAAAAATCTATGCCACATCATAGCTAGTCGATGAGGTCTGTATTCCTTCCCCTACTTTGCTACAGTCAGCGACATATGTGCCCACGCAGAGGAAGGCACACAAATTTTTCACCTCAAATAACTTTCGACTCAAAGATATTTGTAATCTCTTTCTACCTAGACATCTGATTGGCTTACCGCCCCAAAGTTAACGGCGCGCTAGACGAAAACTAGCTGCTCCAAGGAAAGCGATACGAGATGTTTACGTTTGTCCCGTGATGGAAAAGGGAGGGGGGAATGGGTGGCGGCGAAGAGTGGGTAGCACAGTAAACTTCGAGGCAACAGCCAGCAGAATAATCACTATATATCAACGTTTTACTCCGGACTTAAAAAATAGTTACATTACAAGGAATTTATCGCATTCCGAACTGCTATTCATGTGCAAAAAATATACCATAGTTTTATTTAAAAAGTGTTGACCTTTATTTCATGAACCCCTTGGTCACTTTTTGTCTGCGATGAGAGGCAGAACACTGTCTACGCGAGGCAAAATTTCAGTGAGATAGAAAAGTTTGGCATCTTTCCATACAGCTGGTGTCTTAAGAGTCGTCAGGCGCGTTTTCTCTGATGTTCTAACAGATACCTGTAATTTAGTTTCTGCAATGCAAACAAATACTGCAGATCACGTGCTTCATATGACGTCCAGTGTCGAAGGGAAGCGTCTATTTGTTTCCCGTTACAAAGAAAATTATTTTTAAAGCGGAATTTCACGTGCCCATTCGGCAAAGGGATCCCAAATTAGTCTAGTGCAATATTAGTTTTGTCGATGTGTATTAATAGGGACAGTAAAACAAAAATAATAATCCGTACTTCGTTAACGATTAAATGAGGTAGCAGTCGGCGCGGGCCAGGGTGGGGCTACCCCTGCTGCAGCAACGGTTGTTCTTGTTTTACTGTCCCTATTAACACATTCCGATAAAACAAATATCGCACTAGACTAATTTAGGACCACCTTATCTAACGGACGCGTAAAATTCATCTTTAAAAACTGTGTTCTTTCAAACGGGAAACAAACTGACGCCATCCGTCGGCATTGGCCGCTCCAAAACGCGGTGAGCAGTGTTCGTTTGGGCTAACTGTAGGTACTCATTGCCGAAATGAAATTTGCAAATATCTGCCGAAACACCAGAGAAAATGCGCCTGAAGACTCTTAGAAGGGTCATCCTATATCTGTACATCGGAACCGAACTTCAAGGACGGACTCTCTTAACCATGTCTACACTGAGCAGTGACTGTTACTGTAATATGGAGGTCCCCTTGCGGATTTTCGATGCGGTAGCTCTAGTGGTTAATGGAGATCCCTATCCCCGCTATCTGTCATGAACGACTATGAGATTACAACCGGTCGATTGAATGTCTTGCGTGCCTAATCCTTGCCAGTGGTCCACTGCTCACGGTAATTACATTAGCTCCTGGGCCGTGCATATGCAGAGACTGACGGGAGCAATTCTTCCAGAACAACGTCAAATGGAACAATCGTGTAAATATAATTATGACAAAAACAAACGGTCCATTGCGGATTATTTATAGATTTCTTCGAAGATGTAACTCATGTAAACAGTGGTCACTTGCAGAACTCTCTTTCGACAGACGTTTGAGTAACATCAGTTTGGGATCATTACCAAATAAGACTGGTAGAAGAAGTAGTGAATGCTGGAGGAAGAGCTGCTGAGTTCCTCAGTTTGTACATTTAGAACGCGAACGTTACAGAAATTCTCAAGGAAGGCCCGTCGGAGAAAGGCACATCCACAAGGGAAAAGCTGATTGTTAATATTTCGTGTAACTACTTACAGAGAAAACCCAAAGAACGACTTTTCTTGAATCTACATTCTTCTACAGGGTTTTACAAAAAGGTACGGCCAAACTTTCAGGAAACATTCCTCACACACAGAGAAAGAAAATATGTTATGTGGACTTGTGTCCGGAAATGCTTACTTTCCATGTAAGAGCTCATTTTA